>NC_059093.1:19559840-19859840 GCF_020497125.1 Mauremys mutica | reverse complement strand
CTGATTAGACAAAGCCATCAGCTCACAAGGCTGCTTAGGCCCCTCCAAACTTTCCCTATCAGGCACATTGCCACTCCCAACAGATAAGCTGCTGCTTTTTTCACTACACTGAGCTACTTTTAGCAAATCACAGTTACCCATTTCAGGTTCACTTCTACAAGCTGCACTAGCCACCAATCCATCACCTATCACAAATTTACCCTTTCCTTCCTCAGTTAGGGCTTTAACCTGACCATTTACTTTAATCTGCTCCTGAGAAACATTTTCCTCACCAATGAGATCTTTCTGCTCTTGATCTAACTTCAGATTCACTTCTGGGACATTAGACAGACATTCAGAAACTTCACTCACAGACACACTGCTTCTTGGCACAGACAAACCTTTGGAGCAACCCACCTCAGGCAAATCATTGCCCACAATAGACACAGGTTTAAGATCATTCCTCTCCTGTGACTGGCTACCTGGACTGAACAAAGCTTTAACAGTTTCCCCAATTAAAAGATCTTTAGGCAATAACTTCCTGACGCCAACTATCACTTCATGTTGAGCCCCATTCCACTCAAGGTGGATTCTGGCTAAAGGCACACGGACAGTAAACTCACAGAGGATCACAACATTCACACTCTGATTTGGTAAATAATCTTCCTCTTTGACCAGATCTGCTTTAACAAGAGTGATGTTAGAAGCCATAATTTGCCCTAAACAGCTTTTACCATTGACTTTTACACACTCTATGAATTTTCCATTCCCACTCCCATACATAGCACTGGCACAATTTATGGGGCCACCCTCTACTGAACCCACAGTAACAGCATTGACATAAAAGGTGGCATTGTTGGGGTACATTTGGTTACCCCCAGAGAACTGCTCAGAGTTATACAACATACCAACATTGTTACAAACTGGACTTTCAAGAGGATACAGTCTCTGCTGTTCTTCCATTGCTTTTTTGACTTGGAGTTGGAGTCTAGCCGTCTCCTGTTGCATCTGTCGAGTTTTCTCCTCAGCAGCCAGCAACTCCAGATGCCTCTTACGAGCTTTTTCTTTTCTCTTAGCAACTTCTTTCTTTCTCTCATCAGACTCTTTCTCCATTCGAATTTCTGCCAGTTCTTGCTCATAATCAAACTGCAGGCTGTCTCTCAAGGCTTGCAGTTTCCTTGCTTTTCCTGATGCTTTCTGTCTCATGGTAACTGACCTTTAACCAACCAAACTCTCAATCCCAAAGTTAAAATTTGGATAGCGTGGGGTTCTGACCCAAAGCTTAATTGACCTGGTTCTGTGGATCCAAGCACGACTATGCCACTGTGACGGAGCGATTCTGGCGGGACCCAACTGAGAGTGCCAAATCAGGACCAATTGCTTAAACAGGGCAGTCACAGCCCTAGGCTGGGGTTTTTCCACCTCTAAGGCAAACCAAACCAGCCAGACAAAAAGGACTTTGGTCTCACCCCACTGGCTAACCACAAGTCACACAAGCAATTTCCTTAGACACTCCAGTCTCCCAGCATCACCACCAGTGCACTCGTCCTGGGGATGAATGGTTATGAAAACCAACACCCCAATAAAAGAAAAAGGTTCTCTCGATCCCAAAGGACCAAGCCCCAGACCCAGGTCAATATACACATCAGATCTTACCCACAAATCACGCTGTTGCCAATCCTTTAGAATCTAAAATCTAAAGGTTTATTTACAAAGGGAAAAAGGTAGAGATGAGAGGTAGAATTGGTTAAATGGAATCAATTACATACAGTAATGACAAAGTTCTTAGTTCAGGCTTGCAGCAGTGATGGAGTAAACTGCAGGTTCAAATTAAGTCTCTGGAATACATCCCCCGCTGGGATGAGTCTTTCAGTCCCTTGTGTAGAGCTTCAGTTTGTAGCAAAGTCCCTCCAGAGGTCAGAAGCAGGATTGAAGACAAGATGGAGATGATGCCTCAGCCTTATATAGACTTTTCCAGATGTAAGAATCTCTTTGTCCTCACTGTGGAAAATTACAGCAAAATGGAGTCTGCAGTCACATGGACAAGTCTCTGCATACTTTGCTGAGTCACAAGGCGTGTCTGCCTTCTCTCCATGGGTCAATTGTGTAGCTGATGGTCCTTAATGGGCCATCAAGCCAGCTAGGCAGGGCTAACACCAGCTTGTCTGGGATATTTCCCAGAAACAGAGCATAATACAAAATACAGACAGTACAGAGCCAATACTTATAACTTCAACTACAAAATGATACACAGACATACAGACAGCATAATCATAACCAGCAACCCAGAACCTTGTCTTAGACACCTTATATGACCCCCTTTACTTAAGATTTGGTGCCACTACAGGACCTTGGTTGCAACCCATGTTCTATAGGGTCCCAATTTATATCAATAACGTCACAGGAGGGTGACCCCTTTTCAAGGGGGGAACAAAGAAATCCCTGGCCTGCCCACCACAGGCCTTCCATTCTCCTTCTACGGCCACTTCCCTTCGCACCCCGAACTGATGACTTTCTCCTCCAGAGAGACAATTACCTCGCAGAGGACACGCTGGCCCTAGCCAAAGCCTCTCCCTGGCCTTCCGCCGCCGGGCCCAGCTTCGGGGCGTGCACGTGGGGGCATGTTTCAGAGCGGCAAAGGGAAATAGGCTGGCCAGGGGCATGAGGACAATGGCCCAGACAAACGGGGTGGGACTTGGTCCAGGGGTGGAGGAAGACAGAAAAAGGGACAGGCATGGGATTGGCTTCCTCTATTTTTTCCTTTGCTCAGCATTTTACCTGTGACTGTAATGGGCAGACTTGAGAAATACCCGTGGCCGCCGGCGACGTAGGTGGCCACCCCGAGAGCGCAGACCTGAGCATTTTGCGCTGAGCTGCTGCCTGCTTGCCCAGCGCCTGGCCGTGATCGTATAGTGGTTAGTACTCTGCGCCGTGGCTGCAGCAACCTCGGTTTGAATCCGGGTCACGGCATTAATTTTTGGTGGGGAGGGGCTATCCTGCAGCATGCCTCGTGGCTCAGTCTGATGGCGTCCGTTTGCAAAGAGAGCCATCGGCCGGTCCTTAGTTTCTGCTTGGTAAAAGCAAGTCAGTGGGGTCCATCCGTCAGAAAAAGAGTCCCAGGACTTCTTGCTGGGCGCCAGGGTCCAAAAGCACCGCATTCCCTCCTGGAAAGGGCTGTGTTTCGAATGTCCGTCCAGTGCGCGTTGAAGGGAAGGATCTTCGTGCCTGGGAAGCTGCGTCCCTCCAGAGGCGCCTGAGAAGCCAAAGGGGCCGTGGGTGAGTTTGTGATGAGGTGAGTCTGAAGTGTGGAAGGGGGAGGGTGTCAAGAGGAGGTTTTGAGAGGAAAAAAGGTGCTGCTGAGCTGGTAGGTGAGGGCAAAGTCCCAGGCGGGTGTTGTGTGAGGAGCTGTGTAGGCCCGAAAAGGCGTCGTGCTGGGCAAGGGCAGGTGAGGAGGGCCAGGGCTTTTCCCAGGGCTGTTGCTGCGGCCAAAGCCTTTGGGAAGCAGAAGAGGGCCAGGGGTGCTGTTGCCTGCTGGGGTCCATGCGACGGTGTAGGTGTACGCTGACCATAGCTGGTCTGTGGGAGCTGGGGCCCCTCCCCATGCCCCTTTCCTCGTTAGTATAGTGGTGAGTATCCCCACCTGTCACGCGGGAGACTGGGGTTTGATTCCCCGATGGGGAGGGTGACCCCTTTTCAAGGGGGGAACAAAAAAATCCCTGGCCTGCCCACCACATGCCTTGCGTTCTCCTTCTACGGCCAATTCCCTTCGCACCCTGAACTGATGACTTTCTCCTCCAGAGAGACAATTACCTCGCTAGGACATGCTGGCCCTAGCCAAAGCCTCTCCCGGGGCCTGCACATGGGGGCACGTTTCAGAGCGGCAAAGGGAAATAGGCTGGCCAGGGGCATGATCAGTGATTTCCCAGCACCCCCCTGCAGTTTTGTGAACTAGTTACATGCCAAACCTTGTGGCTGTACTTCGCGACTTTGTCCTCACCCACAACTATTTCACATTTGAGGACAATATATATCTTCAAGTCAGCGGCACTGCTATGGGTACCCAAATGGCCCCACAGTATGCCAACCTTTTTATGGCTGACTTAAAATACGCTTCCTTAGCTCTCGTCTACTAATGCCCCTACGTACTTGCGCTGCACTGAAGACATCTTCATCATCAGGACTCATGGAAAAGAAGCCCTTGAGGAATTCCACCATAATTTTAACAATTTCCATCCCTCCATCTACCTTGGCCTAGATCAATTCACTCAAGTGGTTCAGTTCCTTGACAGTACTGTACTGATAAGAGATGGTCACATAAACACAACCCTGTACCGGAAACCCACTGACCGCTATACTTACCTACATGCCTCCAGCTTCCATCCAGGACACCCCACATGATCCATTGTCTATAGCCAAGCTCTAAGATACAACCGTATTTGCTCCAATCCCTCAGACAGAGATAAACACCTACAAGATCTCTATCAAGCATTCTTAAAACTACATTACCCACCTGCTGAAGTGAAAAAACAGGTTGACCGAGCCAGAAGAGTACCCAGTAGTCACCTACTACAAGACAGGCCCAACATAGAAAATAACAGAACACCACTGGCCTTTACGTTCATCTCCCAATTAAAGATCTACAACCTATCCTGAAAGATGATCCCTCACGCTCCCAGATCTTGGGAGACATGCCAGTCCTTGCTTACAGACAACCCCCAAACCTGAAGCAAATCCTCACCAGCAACCACAGAACAACAACACTAACCCAGGAATCTATCCTTGCAAGAAAGCCCGATGCCAACTCTGTCCACATATCTATTCAAGTGACACCATAATATGACCTAATCACATCAGCCATGCCATCAGGGGCTCGTTCACCTCCACATCTACCAATGTGATATATGCCATTATGTGCCAGCAATGCCCCTCTGCCATGTACATTGGCCAAACCAGACAGTCTCTGTGCAAAAAAATAAATGGGATGTAAAGCAGACGTCAAGAATTATAACATTCAAACACCAGTAGGAGAACACTTCAACCTCTGGCCGTTCAGTAACAGATTTAAAGGTGGCAATTTTGCAACAGAAAGCCTTTAAAACAGACTCCAACGAGAAACTGCTGAACTTGAATTAATATGCAAACTAGATACAATCAATTTAGGCTTAAATAGAGACTGGAAATGGCTGAGCCATTACACACATTGAATGTATTTCCCCATGTTAAGTATCCTCACACCTTCTTGTCAAACTATCTTAAATGGGTCATCTTGATTATCACTACAAAAGTTTTTTTTCTCCTGCTGAGAATAGCTCATCTTAATTAATTAGCCTCTTAGAGTTGGTTGGGCAACTCCCACCTTTTCATGTTCTCTGTGTGTATGTGTGTGTGCTTATACATATATCCTCACTATATGTTCCATTCTATGCATCCGATGAAGCCATTTATCAACATTGAATTTCATCTGCCATTTTGTTGCCCAATGACCCATTTTTGTGAGATCCCTTTGTAACTCTTCGCAGTCTGCCTGGGACTTAACTATCTTGAACAGTTTTGTATCATCTGCAAATTTTGTCACCTCACTGTGTTTACCCATTTTTCCAGATCATTTATGAGTATGTTGAACAGTAATGGTCCCAGTACTGACCCCTCTGGGATACCACTATTTATCTCTCTCCATTCTGAAAACTGATAATTTATTCCTACCCTTTGTTTCCAAGATTTTAACCAGTTACTGATCCATGAGCGGACTTCCCTCTTATCCCATGATGGCTTACTTTTCAAAAGTCAATTTAAATTAAATACATTTTTTAAAATTATATATATTTTTAGAAATCTAGACCTGTTATGTGTAACTTGCATTATCCTTATGTTAAATTTGCATTATCCTAACAAAACATTTACTTTATTCACATTTCTTTTATATATCTCATTGGCCCTGACACCCCCCCCTGTAAATTCAAACACCCCCCCTAATTTCAATTCCTGGGGAAACTACTGGGCGCCGCCTCCTGCCTGGCGAGAAGGCGCAGCACCGGCGGGGTCACAGGGCGCGATGGGCTTCCACGCGCGGCTGTTTTCTGCCGGTCGTGGGGTGACGGATCCTGCCCATGGCGGCCGGGAGCCGCGGGGTCCCGATGGCAGCTGGGGGCTCTGGCATCCACCTGCAGCGGCTGGGAGCTACGGGGCCATCTGCAATGGCCGGGGGCTGCGGCTTCTCCTCACCCCGCCTGGTGACTGGGAACGCCAGGCTCTGCCTGCAGTGTCTGAGAGCTGGGGGCTCCCTCTCTTGCCTGTGGGGGCTGGGAGCTCCAGGGGCTTCGGAGTTGCAGGGTCTATTAGCAATGACATGGGGCTGCAGGGTCCTCATGCCATCAATGCCTTTTGGGAAATCCTGGGTCCATCCGCAGCAGCTGGGAGCTCTGGGGTCCACTTGTAGGAGCTGCAGGGTCCATACGCAGTGGTGTGGGGCTGTGGGGGCTACCCGGCCACCCATGGCTGCTGGGAGCTCCAGGGTCTTCCTGTGGGAGCTGTGGGGAGATGAGGGGTTTGGGGTGGAGGAGGGGGCTCCAGGCTGCAGGATGGGGCCGAGGGATTCAGAGTGCAGGAGGGGGCTGTGGGTTGAGGCAGGGGGTTGGGGTCCAGGATGGGGTGATGGCTCTGGGGTGGGGGCAGGGATGATGGGTTCCAGGTGTGGGAGGAAGCTCTAGGCTGGGGCAGGAGGTTGAAGTGCAGAGGGGTGAGGGCTCTGGGGTGCAAGAGGGGGTTCTGGGTTTGGGGGGGTTCAGGGCTGGGGCAGGGGGTTGGGGTGCAGACTTACCTCGGGCGGCTCCTGGTCAGCGGTGCAGCAGGGGGGAACTACTGGCCACTTCCAGGGCACAGTGCGGTGCCCTAGGACACGTAGGGACCAGCCTGCCTGAGCCCCGCAGCACCGCTGACCGGACTTTATAACCTGGTCATCCCACTGGGAGCTCCAGGGTCCCCCGTCACATGTGGTACCTGGGAGCTCTGGAATCCACCCACAGCAGCTGGGAGCTCTGGGGGTATCCCGCTGCTCACAGTAGCTGGGAGCTCTGGGGTCCATCCGTGGTGGCATGGGCCTGTGAGAGCCCCTTTCGACACTGGTGGCTGATAGCTGTGGGGCCCCCACCAGCCAACAGCTCCAGTCTTGCTGCCCCAGGGTTGAGGTGGAAAATGTCACTGAGATCTCTGAAAGTCACAGATTCTGTGACACCCTTTATATAATCTTAGCCTTAATAGTTGTTAACTGTCTCTCTCAATCTAGTGGTCTGCTCTAGCGCGGATGGGACAGGGAAGACAGACGCTCACCCCCCAGCACAGGTTTGGGCAGAAATGGCTCTTGGGCTATTTGCTGAGCATGCAGAGGACTTGTCCAGGCTGGTGGAGTAGCCCAGCCAGATGAGGAGCTGGAAGAAGGAGACCTGAGCAGCCTGGACATCCCTCTTTTTCTCCACAGCCACTGCCTATCAGCAGGATTCCTCCTCCTCCTCCTCAGTGAGACTAAATCTCCCCACCTAGACAGTCAGTCCGTCCGCTGCACCCCAATCCCCAATGCGTGAGCCTCCCTGCCAAAGTCCTGCACCTGGCCCCATAGAATTAAGTCCCACGTGTCACTGGGAACTCTACTTCTTGTGCCCAGAGAGTCTCGGCCCCCCTCAGTAGATGACCCAAGAAACACAGTGTCTGCCCTTTCCAAAGAAGGGCTTGGAGAGGCTTTTCCATTATAACTGTGTGGCCTAATGGATAAGGCATCTGACCTCGGCTCAGGCAAATGAGAGCTCGAGTCCCGTTGTGGTTGTCCGGTTTTAACTTTGTGCTGAAAGTCCTGCTCCCTTCAGGGCTGTAACTTTTTGGCTGCTCAGGCCAATGCTCTGGCTTCAGCTAGAGCCCCGGGAAGGAGTTGGGGGTCAGGCGTCACAAATGCTGGGGCATGAGCCCCAGGTGCTTCCAGTCTCGCCTTTGCCCTTCCTGACTTGCCAAAGAAAATGGGCGGCTGCCCAGGCTAGTGTGTGGAGCAGTTTCCCTCTTCCAAATGTGCGCCTGTCCCTGTGCTTGAGGGGGTTTGCTACATAGCACCTTGGGAGCCTGGGTGTTTTTCTGCTTCTCGCCAGCTGGGGAAAAGCCTCTTGTGGAAAAAATCTCCTGCCCCACTGCCAAAGTGAGCACCTGGAGTACGAATGGTAAGAGGCCCCACCAAGGGGGCTGGCCCTGCTTTCCTATCGTCTTCGGATGTTGGCCACAGAGCGTCAGCAGCTGGCCTGTGGGTGGCTTTCAGTGAGTGTTTGGCATTGCAGGGAGCAGGCTGTCTGGTGTCTTTGTTGCTGTCTGCTGGCCACACATAGGCATGGTCCTCCCCTGTGGGGTTACATCATCCCTATGCTGCCTTGGTGGAAACTTACAGCAGCAGCACATCAAGAATAGAGGAGTTAGATAAAGTTGTTATGAGAAAGTTAAGAGCTAGCCAGAGGGAGGCAGACGCCAGGTGGCCTAGCTGGGATTGGTTTCAAGGTGATAAACAAGTCCATAAATCAGATGAGTTGCATGGGAAATGGGAAATCAGTAAGCAAAGGGCCATGCGTGTGAAAAGCGTGTGTATCGGACAAAGAACCAATCAGCAGCAATGTAATGTTGGTGGGTCTGACGTTTGCTAATATGGAGAAGTCTATATAATATGATGCATTGTACATAATAAACGATTCTGCTTGCAATCATATTGGTTGTTGTGCTTTATCCGGCCCGCTTGTAATGCAACAAATGGTGACCCCGACGTGATTCGAATCGGATTGAGTCGTTGTCCTGAACCAGGCGGAAGAGCCGCGGCAGGAGTACTGGAGAAGGGCCAGCTCCTGGGCGTCCGAAAGAGAGGCGCATCTGAGCTCAGAGGTGAGCGGCTAATATGGGTACCGCTGCATCAGCGGAAGAAAAAACGGTGCATGAGTATTTGATACGCATCGCGGAACGGCAGGGAGAAAAGCTCCCCTCGGATATGTTATCCCGCCTGCTACGGTGGGGACAGAGAAGGGGACTATTCGTTAAGCCGAGTACAATTTTTGATAAAACTGTCTGGGAGCGGCTAGGCTCCGAGCTTTGGGAGTCGGTGACTCAGGGAGATAAGGAAGCCTTCTCCCTGAGTCAAGTATGGAATAAAACAAGGAAGATAGTAGAAACTCTCGCAGCCGAAGCAGGAGTGCAGGCGGCCCTCCGAGAGAGGCGCGTTTGAGCTCACAGGTGTTTGAGCTCACAGGAAAACGGCTGGCTAAGTTATGAGTACCGCTGTATCAGCTGAAGAAAAGATAACACAGAAGTTTTTATTGCACATCATGAACCGACAGGGGGAAAGGATCTCCCCTGCTGCACTGACTTACTTATTGAGGAAAGAGGGGGAGCTGGAGAGGCTCCACCTAACCGCCCTTCAGGCACAGGACGAGGAGGTGCTCCACTGGAAGCGAGCCCTGGACGGGAAGACGTTGGAGTGCATGGTGCAGGCAGAGGCTCGTGCCGTGGCCCCGGAGGTTGTTTGGACCTACAAGCAAGTAAGTTGTTTTGGCAGGAGCCTGGAGAAGGCGTCCTATGCTGGCTGGTCTGAGCCTGGGATAATGCCGGGAAAATTGTTATGCTTCTCCGGTATGAGCAGCAACAGCTGGGTGTTCTGACATAGGATTTACAGATTAAAAGAAGCCAAGCAGGGAAGGAAAAAGAACAGAATGAGTTAACCGAAGACAGCTCATTCTTTTCTGGCCCCGGTCAAGGACACATTGCTCACAGCTAAGACTTGGTGGACAACCAAGGAAAAGGGGGGCTTGACTGGGCCCAAAAAAGCTTTGAGAGCTGCAAAACCCTGCCAGGCACTAACGGAATGTGTTAGCTGTCTCTTCTCACAGGTATGGAAGAGCTGCCCAAAGACCCTAGCAGCCCTGCCACTTCTTGGAACCAGGAGACTGACTGCCTGGACCCATGATTCTTACTGCAAAAAGACCCCTTTACATTAGGAGAATTTTCCTACTGATGATTGGCCTATTTTTTTTTCTAGCTCCATTGTGCTTCTAAACAGCAGGAAAAAAGGACAAGGTGACGTGCTGGCTAACCTCTCCCTTGTCCGCTGCAGCCCCCATTGTGTTATTGGATTTTTTTTTGAAAGAAGCAAAGTCACTATAGGGTGATGTCCTGGTAATTTTCCCCCGTAGAAGCTGAACCACAACAGTGGTGGAAAAGAAGAAAAAACACTCACATCATTGATATTGCCAAAGTCCAGAAATTCCTGACTTAAAGGACATTGAGAACTGACCCTGGTGAAGAAACAAAGAATTGTACACTGGCAGGAAGAAATTTGGGACTCCTGCTGAGAAATGTAATATTAATTGAATTTTGGGATTTATTCTACAGGCTGCGCCCTGTGTTTTGGATAAATTTTTTAGTATGTATTGCCCTTTCTAATTGGATTGTAAATGATATTGCCCTTATTTAGTTTTTTATTGTTGGAGCTCCGCCAACCCAAGTACAGGCTGGAGTTGGTGAGTTACATGTCATTTCCGCCATTAGTTTTAGGATTTAGAAGCTACTGGCAGAGATGGTATGGGCTATTACTGAGGCTGGGAAAGTATTGCGGTGGGAGCTAGTACGTTTAATATCCTCAATAACCAGCTAATGGCCATTCAGAGTGATTTTAAGCACCAGGATGGCCCACTGCCCTTACAGATACATTAGGAGTACCATCTGATTTGGGGCTGTAGAGACATACCTGGACACTGTCTGGGTGGAAGTGTGAATATTTGCAGTGCTCCTCCCCAGCATGTGGACCGGTTAGGTTGGGGGGTGAGGGCTCTCACATACCGAATCCTGCCGGGTTCATGGGGAGGATGAATGTGGAACTAATTACCCTCTTATTTTTAACCCCAGCTTCCTAGAGCTTGATAGATTTTTGTTTTTAAAGTTTGAGAAGACTCAGCCAAAAGTTTGTTGAGTATTCTCAAAGGGGGGAGTTGTAGGTTACTAGGCATAAATTTAGGTAATTTGGAAGAATGGCTTTGAATTTATGTGACCCGAAGTACCTTTATGTAAAGTGCTTTTGTTAGCCTTATTAGACTTTTGTAAATTTTGTGCTATGTGCTGATTATTGGTAGCTGTAAGATTGCTTGATATTTGATGTAGCCTATATTAAAATAGATAGGCTGAAAGCAGATGTTGTAATTAAAGTCATATGCATGAGAATGTAGCCCCCACAGTGGGAAAGCACAGATAACTGTTCACAGAATACCAGAAGGGTAGGGGCTAGTTAAAAAGTACACCCTCCTAGCTAAATTGATAGTGGAATAAGTTAGTGTCCATGAAAGGAACGGTTTAGCAAGAGGAAAAAAGGATCGGGCCCAGGCGGGCAGGCAACAGACAAAGAAATTGGAAAGCAGGTTGGAAACTTTTGAGGGTGTAGTGGAAAGAGAAGGTAATTAAGCACAAGCTTGGGAATTTCAAATATTCAGGAGGATATTTGGAATGGTGATTTAAGTTGAGAAAGGTGGTTGTTGGAGTACAAGCGAGTAATTTAAGGCAGAGTAATAAGTTAATTTGTAGTTACTGGAGGGAACAGCAGTTGAATTTTGTAAGATGCTAAAGAGAGAAGTTTTTGGTGTTTTCGAAATGTTTGTAAATAAATTTAGGCAAAGAAATTAGTTTGCAATTGTTTGGCTATGAATAATTTTGTTGCATTAGCTGAAGAATGTATATAGTGCTATGTATTGAGATTGTATTAGGTCCTAAGGGCATATAAGTGGTGATGTTTTCCTTCAGTGTTTAAAAGCAGAAGTTAAAAGTAAGAAACTTTAAGCTGTGAATAGCTTTTAATCCAGAAGCAAGCCAGGAAGCAACTGTATTAATGTAAATGATTTAACTGATGAAGTAATTCCCCTGTTTTGCCTGAAATCATTAAGGGTATTTGTATATTTTAAGTACTGATTGACTGCCCAGAAGGGGTAGACCTTCGTTTTTGTCTTTTGGATAATTAGAGAAGACTAATGCCAGCTGCACAGTATTTAATATACCATGCATTTACTAATAGAGTTAAAATTTATGTTTTGTGTTCTATGTTCTGTCTTGTGGTGTTTTTATTTGCCTTTTAGTTTTGGTTTGTAATAGATTGTAGTAATGTGATGCTATGAGCTGGGAATGTTTTGTTAATGCCTTCCCCTTTTTTTTGATTTTGAGAAAAGGGGGGAGATGTGGGAATGTATTGCTAACTTGGCGGATGGGAGTGTGGGAAGCTAAGGCATGTAGGCTTCAAGGATCGGGCCCAGGCGGGCAGGCAACAGAGAACTTGAAGAAGAAAAAAGGATCGGGCCCAGGCGGGCAGGCAACAGACAGAGAACTTGGAGAGGAAAAAAGGATCGGGCCCAGGCGGGCAGGCAATAGACAGAGAGATTGGAAATCAGGTTGAAAACTTTTGAGGATGTAGTGAAGAGAAAAAGTAGTTAAGCACAAGCATGGGGATTTCAAATATTCAGGAGGATACTTGAAATGGTAATTTAAGTTGAGAAAAGTGGTCGTTGGAGAACAAGGGAGTGATTTAAGGCACAGTGAAATTTAACTTTGTAGTTGCTGGAGAAAATAGCAGTTGAATTTTATAAAGATGCTAAAGAGAAAAGTTTTTGGTGTTTTTGAAATGTTTGTAAATAAATTCAGGCGAAGAAATTAGATTGCAATTGTTTGGCTATGAATAATTTTGTTAAATTAATTAAAGAATGTATATAGTGCTATGTAATTAAAATTGTATTAGGCTCTAAGGGCATTGTAAGTGATAATGTTTTCTTTTAGTGTTTAAAATCAGAAGTTAAAAGTAAAGAGCAAGCCAAAAAGCATTTGTATTTATGTTACCCTGTTTTGCCTAAAATTAACAAGGGTATTTGTATATTTTAAGTAATGATTGATTGCCCAGTAGGGGTAGATTCGTTTTTGTTTTTTAGATAATTAAAGAAAATTAATGCCAGCTGCATAGCATTTAATATACCATGCATTTACTAATAGAGTAAAAATTATGTTTTGTGTTTTATGTTTTGTTTTGTGGTGTTTGTTTTGTAGCCAGAATTGTTGTGTTTAATATTTTTATGAGATGGTTTGATTTGAAATTAAACTGAAGGGTTAAATTGAAATGCAAATACTGGTTCTGTTAATTTAGAATACAAAGTGTTTGGATATATTAGAAGAAAAATGTGATATGCTAAGTTTAATGCATTTTTTTAAGTAAGAGAGAAATTTTATTGGCCAATTCTTTTGTTTTAGAATGGTTATTAAAATTTGCATACCAATAGTCTTGGAAAGCAAGAATATGGTTGTAAGAATTTTGTAGGTATGTGTTGTGTAAATTTATTAAATTATTTGTATTTTATGTATGCATTGCTTTAGCAATTGCAGGATAATATGTATAAACTTACGCGTGATTATAATCCTTTGTGGGATTGGCTTAATGGCCTTGGCTGGCCCACTTAGGTTATTTTTCTTCTCCATATGGGAATAATTGCATTGGGAGTTGTGTTTTTGTTTTTTTATTTGCTTACCCTGTTTTGTACGCCCTTTGCAATGAAGTTTGAAGAGATTTATTGGATGTTTTTTTTATAAGAAAAGAGGGGGAAATGTGGGGTTACATCATCCCTATGCTGCCTTGGTGGAAACTTACAGCAGCAGCACATCAAGAATAGAGGAGTTAGATAAAGTTGTTATGAGAAAGTTAAGAGCTAGCCAGAGGGAGGCAGACGCCAAGTGGCCTAGCTGGGATTGGTTTCAAGGTGATAAACAAGTCCATAAATCAGATGAGTTGCATGGGAAATGGGAAATCAGTAAGCAAAGGGCCATGCGTGTGAAAAGCGTGTGTATCGGACAAAGAACCAATCAGCAGCAATGTAATGTTGGTGGGTCTGACGTTTGCTAATATGGAGAAGTCTATATAATATGATGCATTGTACATAATAAACGATTCTGCTTGCAATCATATTGGTTGTTGTGCTTTATCCGGCCCGCTTGTAATGCAACACTCCCCTCCTCCTGCCCTCGGTTGCTCTGTGGCTTTTAAACCTTCCTTTGGAGCTGTCAGCACCAGCTGCCTCTGCTCTAGGTGCCCAGAGCAGGAAAGGTGTGTGGGGCTCCAGCCTGGGACTCTGCCTCCCTCTTGCCCAGCCCTGACTATGAAGCCTGGCCCTGGCACACCTTCCTTTAAATGCCATGTGGGCAAGAGGAAGAGGGTGGCAGGTACAGGGACCAAAGTTGTGGACATCAGGTGAAGCAGCAAGAAACAACCATCCGGTCAACCTGCAGGAATCTCTAGCCAGACTGTTAAGTTCTGGGACCCCCAACCTCCAGTGGCCAGTCCACTGAACAAGCTGGACCAAAGACCTATCTCCAGTGGGCATCAGTCAGGGCCAGCTTTTTTGCTACCCCAAGTGGAGGGGAAAAAAAAGCTGCAGTCAGCGGCACTTTGGCGGCAGCTCTACCACCACCACTTCATTCTTCAACGGTGATTCAGCAGCAGGTCCTTCCCTCCGAGAGGGACTGAGGGACCTGCTGCCGAATTGCCGCTGAAGAATCGGATGTGCCGCCCGTCTCCATTGGTCCGCCCCAAGCACCAGCTTGCTGTGCTGGTGCCTGGAGCTGGCCCCGGCCTCAGTCACCTACAGGGCCGGCTTTAGGGTTTGAACAGTTTCAACGGGGCCCCGGCAGGGATGACTTAAAAAAAAAACACATGTAAAAAAACCACGTGGGGCTTGTACTCACCGGGCGGTGCTCCGAGTCTTCGGCGGCACTTCAGTGGTGGGTCCTTCACTTGCTCCAGGTCTTCAGCAGCACTGAAGGGCCCACCGCCGAAGTGCCGTTGAAGACCCAGAGGAAGCAAAGAACCTGCCGCCGAAGACCCGAAGTGCTGCCAGGTGAGTAAAAATTAAAAAGGCGCCTCTAGCCAGGGAAGGGATTCTCACTAGGTGTGGGGCCCTCTTAGGTGTGGGGCCTGATTCAGGGGAATAGGCCTAAAGCCCTGGTCACCCAGCAGGAGGGGAAAAAAACCTCACTGTAGTTCACCCAGACAAAGGGCAGTCAAGGACATTGAGCTCCAGGGCTTTGCAGCAAAGCAACCTGTTTCCAGGAGGTCCCACTGAGATTTGAACTCCGATTACAGGATTCAGAGTCCTGAGTGCTGCTAATTACACCATGGGACCTGCTATTAGTCACTTTTCTGGACCCCTGTGACTCTCAGCTGGCTGGTTTGCACTCTGCACTTATTGCTTCCCACCAGCGGCTTCCTCTCGCAGGACTCTCTCTCCTCCATCAACTGTGATCCTGCACTATCAGATCCATGGGTCCTGCCCTGAGTCACCTCATCCCCCTGCTTTGTCTCCATTCCCTGCAGGCTGCAAAAATGTTAGGGGAGGCCGCCCCTCCCTTCACTTGGTGCTCCCGCTCAAATCAGCCAACTGCAGCCTCATCTCCTAGAACTCGTTTGATCCAGTTATACAGTCACACAGTCACAGGCTGACTAGCTCCCCAGCCTGGATGCTCTTGTGGAAATCCCACAGGCAACATTGCAGGACGTGGCACCGTTGGTTTCTTTAATGTTGCGGTGTTTGCCCAACTGCCAGAACAGAGCCACCAACTCCTCCCTCACTGACTCCCACCAATCCCCCTGGTTGCCATAGGACCCTCTGATGCTTTCCTGTTCAGCAAACACTGCCAGGCTTTGCCTCCCTGCTCCTTTATCTTGCAAGCTCTGGATGTTCAGCTTCCAAAATCCTCTGCCCTGGGTCAGGGAATTGCCCACATTGAGCACATGGTGAGAACTGCGGGATCCAAACTGTCCATTGGCACACCCTGCACAGGGCTGTCGACGTGCTCTCCTTCACAGAAATCCAGTCAATGTGACTCCTGGCCTGTCCCCGCAGAAAGGTGTATCCCCTCTGTGGCTGGTGTGAGCTTGGATCAGAGGAATAGGAGGTTACTGCCCGCCCTCCACTGGTTCCACTACAGAGAAACAAGTCCTTTAAGCCGACCTTGCTACAGACCTGCGCCAGCTAGTGCTCATCATAAAAAAGTTTATTCTGATGGTTGGGAAAACAGGACCAGTGGTCCTCAGGCCAGCTGGAACAATTGAAATCCCCCCAACACCAAACACCGTGCAGTCCAGAGGAAGGGAGCCAGTTCCTTCCATTGATCTTTTCTTTCACACCTTAACTGGGGACGATAAACACTAATATAGAGTAACCAGTGCCATGGAGCACAAAGCCCACCAGTAATTAGGTACCTAGTCAGAACTCCACCACCTTCTGTACTCGCACCACGGATGTGAAGAACAAGACTCCAACCCCATCATTCTTCCCTGCCCTGGAGGACCAGAAAGACAGGCCCTTTCTCCAATCACCGTCTGCCCATCAATGTACCCTGAAGTCATTAATGTGCATTTCCTGAATGCCCACCATGTCTATGTCCAGCTGCTCCAAGGCACTGAACATCAAGTGCCTCCTCCTGGCCCCCCAGATCCCTTCTGCCTTCCACATGGCCACTTTAACAGATGTCCCTTCCCTGGTACTGTCCTCACTCAGCTGCACAGAGGAGCTTTCATCCCCAGTCCCTGCCCATCACCCCCTCTGGCACTATTCCCACTGCCTCACTTTATTCCTGCCATATTTGGTCAACCAATAAGTCATATGGGAAAGACAAATCCCATCCCTCATTGTTAAAGGTCAGGTGGGCCAACTAGGGGCAGAAGCCCACAGTCTGTTGTCTGGCTTGGGAGCAAGGGCTCATATCAGCTAAAGGCTCTGTTACTGCTCCCAGGAAAAAAGCCAGCCCGGCACAAAGAGGGATGAAAGGGCCTGCCAAAGCCCAGGTTTGAACCAAGAACCTTTAGATCTTCAGACTAACACAACTGCATGGCATTTATTTGGCCTGTTGCTTCTCTGTCCGGGATGGTTTTGCAGCAGTTGCACACAAAAAGGATGTCATTGTGAGTGGCCCATGAAGACAAGACTCCCTTTGGCCTGCCTTGCTCAGCTTGACTTGCTTCCTCACCCTGTTCCTGCCCTAGTGCCTGGGTCAACGTGGGGGCGGAAAGGGAGGACCAGTGGTGCAGGGAGGAGGTTGAGCTGGACCCTGAGCTAGACGAGACCCTGGTGGTTGGATTTTTTTTCTTGAACTTCTTTAGACGGCTGAAGCTTAAATTGCTTAGAAAACAAAAAAAGCCCCATAGGCCAACAGAGCTTTGAGAGAAATAGCATTTATATTATCTTTAGAGCTTGATGTGTTAGCATGAGGTTTTTCCAGGAGGGGGCTAGTTTGTGATCTATATTCACCTAGCTGTTTGGTTTCATGTGTTGTCAGTATGAGTGAGTTGCTGAGGCAAGGCTTGCATAATGTAGAAAATAACTTACCGATATCGTTTTGAGGTTCATTTTTTTTCTTCATGCATCATTTCATTTCCAAAGGAAGGAATTAGAATAACTAGTCCCCATATTTTCTGTGTTAATATTGAATGGTACAAAAAGGTTATTCATACTGGCCTGTCCAGTTATTCTAGATGACTTTATGCAGCAGAGCTCATTAGCCATTAATTCTTTTACCCCCATGATTTCCTGTAAGAAGGCCAGAGTGGGTCAGACCAACGGTCCATCTAGCCCAGTGTCCCGTCTCTGACATTGGGCACTACAAGAGCTTCTGGTGGAGTGCACAGAACAAGACAAGCTGGAGTGATCCACCCTCATCTTCCACTCCTGGTCTCTGTGTAGTCAGAGATTTAGGGCTTCCCTCAAGCGTGGGATTGCATCACTGACCAACTTCACTAATAACTGTCGAAGGACCTAGTCTCTATTAACGTCTCTCATTCTCGGTGGAAGCCAGTTCTACCTTTCGCCCTCACAACGTACCATGGCAAGGAGTTCTGCACGTTAATGTCATCAGGCGGCTCGCCCTCCCCGCACCTTTACTGCATGGTGGGAAAGGGTGAATAACACTTCGTGCTTCACTTTAGCCCATTCATTCCTGGCTTCACAGACCTCTCTCGTAGTGGTTCTCAACATCTTTTTACCAGGGGCCCCTAAAATTAAACACAAAGCCCTGTCGATCCCCAACCATTGGTGAAGCGGGGGGGGGGGCACATGGGGTCACCTGCCTCCCCGCCCCCACGTTCTGCCTTCCATTGTGCCATGCTCCCTGAAGTGCTAATGTAACAGGGCAGAGCAGTGGCATGTTTCCTTTGCTAGGTCCTGCCTGCTCCTGGAGTCAGCGGCTGTGAGGCAACCCTTACTGATGGCAGGGGGCGAGCTCTCTTCTGCAGTGATACTGCAATTTTTTTTGTGCCCCCTGTGCCCCACAAACAAGACAGGCAGGCTTGGTGGCCTACTGAGCAGCCACTGAATTTGGGGTAGTGCAGACACAGCATTGTGCAATTCAACGGTCAGGGCCGGCTTTAGGAAGTGCGGGGCCCAATTCGAACAATTTTGACAGGGCCCCGGCAGGGATGACTTAAAAAAAAAAACACTTAAAAAAAACAACCTTTCATTTCTTACATGTATTATTTACTTTCCATGACTAGATACATAATAACAAAATTATATATTACTACATAATATTGTATATGGCTCTTTTCTTACTCCCACTTGGGTACTTTCTACCAATATCTCTTGATCTCTTGCCCATATTGATAGAAGTCACCACATTCTAAAAGAATATTAATTATAGATTTTCACTTTCATATTAGGAAAATAATTTGTTTTGATAGTTGTACAACTGATTTTCTTCAATAATGTTTATTTTATGCCCCCTCCTTCCCCCCAGCACTGCCCAGCCCCGTGGAAACACTGCCCCCACCAGCGCTGCTCGCCTCGCAGAAACAAACCCTCCTTCCTCAGCGCCACCCCATCAAAACAGCTGTGGGCCAAAGAGGAAGGTTTGAGGGGGAGGGGGAGAAACGGCACACATAGGCAAAAAGAAGTATTCCATTCTATGCATCCGAAGAAGTGGGCTGTAGCCCATGAAAGCTCATGCTGAAATAAATTTGTTAGTCTCTAAGGTGCCACAAGTACTCCTGTTCTTTTTGCAGATACAGACTAACACAGCTGCTACTCTGAAACCTGGCACACATAGGGTGACCAGATCACAGCAGTAAAATAGGACCCACCCCCTCCCCGTTCGGCCCCACCATCACACTCCTCTTCACCCCCTAGTCCCCCACTGACTTGCTGCGTCCCTCCTAGTCAGTCCCCCACCCACCACTTGCCCACCCGCTCGCCCCCGACTCGCTGCTGCACCCCCCCCCGCAGTATATAGCCTTATTCAAAGACCCAGGGGTCACTATATTACTGCACACAGCAGTCAATCAATGGAGTTGTAGATAAATCTCTGGATTATGCATTTTTGTATAACTTTTACATGACTTTGTATTGAACCTTAGTAATATGTTATAGCAGGCCCCTAAGGTAGTGTAATTAAGGTAAAAGAAAAATGTCTTTTTGCTAGAAGTAGAATAAGATCTTCTCTCCACTTTGTAATCAATTGCCCTATTGAATGAATGAGGTGTGAATGAGGAAGGTGTGGAAGGCAGCACCTCCAGACAGCTGCAACCCTTGGAGAGGGGCTGGGAGCCAGACCAAGGAGCTTTGCTCAGGGCTGAGTGGGACGGAGTTTGGGTGCTGGGTGCAGGCTCCGGGCTGGGGCACGGGGTGGGGTGCAGGAAGGGTGGAGGGGTGCAGGCTCTGGGAGGGCATGCGGAGGGGTGAGTGCAGGCTTTGGGACAGAGTTTGGGGGCTGGAGGGGGATGCTGGGGGGAAGGAACTGCCATGTGGCTTCCTTCCTCCCCTGTTGCCCCTCACCATAGCCTCAGTGGGGGATGGAGCTGCCCCTTGCCCAGTGTTTGCAGGAGTGGTGGCTGGGGGGAAACCCAGTCAAACTCTGGTTTTACTCTTTCGCTGATGGGTCACTTAAACCCCTTACAAACTCCTTCCCGCCTCTCTCACTCCCCTTTTCTACTGGGCTTGTTTGATCTTTTTGGTGGAGCCAGATGAAAACCACAAACCCCAATGAGAGCAACAGGCTGGAAGACTAGACTGAACCCACCACCCAGCCTAGTCCATCCCAGAGCCCAGGACTGAGGGCAAATGTCCCCCCACCCCCAGGGCACCTGCTTCCACTCCTGGCCTCTCCCAGCGCTGCCAATGATTCTGTGTGGCTGCATTGGGTGGGATTTCAAGCAGACCCCGCAAACCCCCGCTAAATTCACCCCTGTTTTGCGACCACTCTGCACCAAGGGCACCTACCTTCCCTGCCCTAAAGCTGCTGGATGGCTAGAAAGCTGAGCTGGGCATTTGATTGATCTAGAATATTATCATGCCCCCCCCCCAAAAAAACCTTAATATCCACAAAGCTTTGAGGGGGGGCTATTCCCCCCCACCAAGCCGGTCTATTTCATTGTTGCAGGGCAAACGAAGGAGCCATAGTTTAATGGAAATATTCATCCCCTACAGCGGTCTTGCAGCAGGGAAAGCAGAGTTGATGGGAAGGGAACTGGTTTGGACAGGAGCCCCCGTCCTCCTTTGCAAATAATTTGGAGAGGGGAATCTGATCACTCAGTGCCTCAGTTTCCCCTCCTGCGGGGGGGGGGGGAAGGGAGATAAAAGTCTCAGCCTGCCCTGTTGCAGAGCTTTCGCATTCTCCCCTCTTGATGTATTTGATTTCCTCCTCCAAACCTCCCTCTCTCTCTCACCCGGAGTTCACAGCACTAAGTACCGGCTCGGGGCTTTTTTCCTGGGTTACATGATCCCAACTTTAGTTTTGAAACAGACACAGGCAGGCACAGACTCACCCTCAAACAGCAACACCATGTAAACCACAAAACCAGCCCAATATTACAACCCTACGGGGAATCGCAGGGTCAGACACTCACCGTTGGAAACCCCAGCAGCTGCTCAGGTGAGTGAGGTGCACTGCAGAGATTCCTGTCTGCCACAGACCAGAAGCTCCCTGTGCGTCTCCTCCAGGTGAGTGCTGGGGGTGGGGGAGGGGGAGGGGAAGGAAGGCTGCAATGCACATGTGCCTTCTCCCCCCTCCCCCCTCCTGACCTGCAAGTACAGCCAGGGGCCCCCTCTGCCTCAGCCGGCCAGCGTCTCTAGTTGCCTAGCAACAGCTGCTGCTTCCGGGAGACGCAGAGCTTTGCTTCCGGGAAAGACGCTGCCGGTGCGGGGGGGGGCCTTCAGGCGCGGGGCCCTGTCAGGGGCGGGGCCCAATTCAGGGGAATCGGGCAAATCGGCTTAAGGCCGGCCCTGTCAATGGTATTGGCCTCCAGGAGTTATCTGAGAGTGCTCCAATGTGACCACTCTGGACAGCACTTTCAACTCCAATGCACTAGCCAGGTGCACAGAAAGAGCACCGGGAATGTTTTAATTTCATTTCCTGTTTTTTGGAATACGGAGGCCTAGAGATATTCAGGCTGCCTGCAAAGGCCTAGACTTTAAGAACTTAGGTGTATTTTTATCACTGTGAAAGCTATTTGGGGTAGCCCCCACCCCCTTCTTAATAGTTTTGCAAACGGCCAGTAGGTGGAGGCAGAAGCCTCCAAAAGGCCTCACGTACACAGTACCTTGAACTTTGTAACTAATCTTTTTTGCTTGCCAGAGGCAGAAAAAGATCCTGCTTTAAGCCAGTTTTTCCTTACCAGATAACGGTGTTACGGGGTTTAGTAACCACCAATGAACTGTTAACATGGCATGGTCTTTGTCTGAAAGTGTATAAAAAGCTTGTGAAACTTGTGTGCAGTAGAGTTTTCTGTATCTACTACAGAGCTCTCCTTTCTTCTGCAGAATAAAGCATTTTTCCGTATCCCTGTCAGGCTGTTATTGGCTCTCAGGGCTTGGCTACACTTACAAGTTGCAGCGCTGGTGGAGGCTTTCCAGTGCTGCAATTACACCCCGTCCACACTTGCAGGGCACAACCAGCGCTGCAACTCCCTGGTTGCAGCGCTGGCTGAAAACCCATCCCGGCAGGGGTATAAGGAGTGCAGTGCTGGTGATCCAGCGCTGCTCAGCAGGTGTGGACACTCACCAGCGCTTTAATTGTCCTCCAGGGAATAAGGAGTTATCCCAGAATTCCTGTTCAGCCACTCTGCTCATCAGTTTGAACTCTACTGCTCTTGCCTCAGGTGACCCGCCCTTTAAATGCCCCGGGAATTTTAAAAATCTCCTTCCTGTTTGCTGCAGCCAGGTGTGTGTGGAGTGCAATCAGTTAATCTTTCCAGGTGACCATGCCTCCACGCGGCAAACGAGCCCCAGCATGGAGCAATGGCGAGCTGATGGACCTCATCAGTGTTTGGGGGGAGGAATCTGTGCAGGCACAGCTGCCCTCCAGCCGTAGGAATTACGATATCTTTGAGCAGGTATCAAGGTCCATGCTGGATAGGGGCCATGATCGGGACGCACTACAATGCAGGGTGAAAGTTAAAGAGCTGCGGAGTGCCTATTACAAAGCCCGCGAGGGCAATCGCCGATCCGGAGCTGCCCCCATGACCTGCCGTTTTTACAGGGAGATGGATGCGATACTTGGGGGTGACCCCACTGCCAATCCCAGGACAACGATGGACACTTCTGAGCAGGCTGGGGGACAGGAGGAGGAGGAGGCGGAGGCAGAGGCGGCGGCGGGGGGGGGAGGAAACCGCGAGTGAAGCTCCTGGGATGGGGGAAGACACCCCAGAGTGGGCATGCAGCCAGGAGCTCTTCTCAAGCCAGGAGGAAAGTACCCAATCGCAGCAGCCAGCAGTTGCAGAAGGACAAGCAGAGGAGCGGGTTACCGGTAAGCGGCTTTTATTTTCTGGGTGGAAATGTTTCTGGAGAGGAAGGGGGGTTATGGCTGCATGCATGCCAGACTAGATGTGGAATAGCCCGTTGATGTGGTCTATCACGTCGCGGTAATCTGCTTCAGTTATCTCAGCAAAAGTTTCATCCAGAGCGTGGGCAATATGCCTGCGCAGGTTTATAGGCAGAGCCACTGTGTTCCTTGTCCCAGTCACGCTGACGCGTCCGCGCCACTGTGCTGCGAGTGGTGGGGGGACCATTTCTGAACACAGGCAAGCTGCATAGGGTCCCGGGCGGAATCCACATTGCTGTAAAAGAGCCTCCCGCTGTTCCCTAGTGACTCGCAGCAGGGAGACATCTTCCAGGATTAACTCCTGTGAAAAATGTTGGGAGACTCTTTAGTGAAGAGATAGGGAGATAGTGAAGATCACCCCTGCAGCTGCATCTTCACTCAACCCCTCTATCACTCCAGATTACCCGAAGCAACCAGCTCCCCTCTATCAATCAAGCCCCACTTCTCCCTCTATAAGCACCCCTCACTCACCATTTCGTGGCTTCTGTCGTGTTATGCGTGTGGTAAAAGAATGCTAGCGTGAGAACTCCCTCAGTGTAACAATTCATGTCTGGAGATAGTGGATACAATGCTGCCCCTGTTAAATGTTGTCATTTCTGGGTTTCTACAGTGACCTTGACTACTGGACTGAGCAGATGTTCCACAGCACAGAGGCTTCAAAATTTGAGAAAAAATCCCCGAAAGAGCAAAGAGGACTTGCTGAAAACTGTTCTTCATCACTCTGCTAGAGAGAGTAAGGAATTGAAGGAGTGGAGAGAGAAGGAAAGCAGGATCCGCAAGAGAAATGCAGTGGCCAAGAGGAAAAGCACAGAGCGGCTGCTAAGCATCCTGTCGCGCCAAGCGGACTCTATAGAGTCACTCGTTGCCATGCAAGCAGAGCACTACCATGCTACTCCACACACCCCCCGTCCCAAAGCTTTTTGCCTTGTGCCCCAATGTCAGCTCAAACCACCTTTCCCCAGCATCCAGGTTCTTACCACCACCAGCTGCCTCCAACACCTGTACGTTCACCAACCAGCCCTGATACCTACCACCCTTACCCTCTGCACTCAACCCCCATCACCATGCAGTATATGCACCCTGAAGTGCAGGATTCATTAAACAGCACTCCAGACAGGACATATGCAAACTTGTGACTGTACAGTTCACCAACCCACACCCCTGCCCTCTTGTGTTCATGAAATGTTGTGTGTCTGTCTGTCAAGGAAGTTTTTTTCTTTTCAATAAAACAATTCTTGGCTTTGAAAACAGTCTTTATTATAGCAGATAGTGAAAGATTCCTTAGCCCAGTAAAGAAAGAGGCACTGCAAATCATTTTAGGGATAATAGAATAACAGTGTAAACAGTGCAATTCACTCCCATGCAAGGCAGCAAACATTACTGTTGGCTTTCAGCCTCAAATTCTTCCCTCAAGGCATCCCTAATCCTTGAAGCCCTGTGCTGGGCCTCTCTATTAGCCCTGCTCTCTGGCTGTGCATATTCAGCCTCCAGGACTTGAACCTCGGTGGTCCATGCCTGACTGAATGTTTCACCCTTCCCTTCACAAATATTATGGAGGGTACAGCAAGCGCATATAACTGCGGGGATGCTGCTTTCCCCCAAGTCTAGCTTCCCATAGAGACATCTCCAGCGAGCTTTTAAACGGCCAAAAGCACACTCCACAGTCATTCGGCACCGGCTCAGCCTGTAGTTGAACCGGTCCTTGCTCTTGTCAAGCTTCCCTGTATAGGGTTTCATGAGCCAAGGCAGTAATGGGTAAGCGGGGTCTCCAAGGATCACAATGGGCATTTCGACGTCCCCTACTGTGATCTTCCTGTCTGGGAAAAAAGTCCCTGCCTGCATCTTCCTGAACAGGCCACTGTTCCAAAAGATGCGTGCATCATGCACCTTTCCAGGCCAGCCTGCGTAAATGTCAATGAAACACCCGCGGTGATCCACAAGCGCCTGGAGAACCATAGAGAAATACCCCTTACGATTAACGTACTCTGATGCCAGGTGGGGGGGGGGGCCAGAATAGGAATATGCGTCCCATCTATCGCCCCTCCACAGTTAGGGAAACCCATTTGTGCAAAGCCATCCACAATGTCCTGCACGCTCCCCAGAGTCACGGTCTTTCTTAGCAGGATGCGATTAATTGCCTTGCAAACTTGCATCAACACGATTCCAACGGTCGACTTTCCCACTCCAAACTGGTTCCCGACCGACCGGTAGCTGTCTGGAGTTGCCAGCTTCCAGATTGCAATAGCCACCCGCTTTTCCACCGTCAGGGCAGCTCTCAATCTTGTGTCCTTGCGCCGCAGAGTGGGGGCGAGCTCAGCACACAGTCCCATGAAAGTGGCTTTTCTCATACGAAAGTTCTGCAGCCACTGCTCGTCATCCCAGACTTCCATGACGATGTGATCCCACCACTCAGTGCTTGTTTCCCGAGCCCAAAAGCGGCGTTCAACGGTGCTGAGCATTTCCGTGAATGCCACAAGCACTTTAGTGTCACACGCGGCAGGAGAATCGATATCGATATCATCGTCAGACTCCTCACTGTCACTTTGGAGCTGAAGGAATAGCTCGACTGCCAAACGTGTTGTGCTGGCGACACTCATCAGCACAGTCCTCAGCAGCTCGGGCTCCATTTCCCACAGAAATCGCGATTCACACACAGAGCAGAAAGACACTCACAATGGCGCCAAACATTGCCGGAAAGACAGAATGCTGGATGTGAAGCGATGCACCACGGGGCGTTGGAACAGGAAGCGGAATGACCCACACACTTCTTTCCCCTTCCCACAATACTCAGCGCCAAAACGGCGCCAAAACGGGACGAGGTGCTCTGTGGGATAGCTGCCCACAATGCACCTCTCAATACAGCGCTGGAAAGTGCTGCAGGTGTGGCCACACTGCAGCGCTGGTAGCTGTCAGTGTGGCCACACTCCAGCGCTGGCCCTACACAGCTGCATGACCAGCGCTGTAACTCCCAGCGCTGCAACTTGTAAGTGTAGCCAAGCCCTCAGCTAGGCAGACCCGATATTTCGGTAACATCACTTAGCTAGTAACAGGGGTATAAAACAAAGACCCAAAATCCCAGTCTGCTTGTGTCTGGTCCTTCTCTCCCTCGGAGAGTCTGAGCCCTTGTTCATAGGCGAAGGCCTTTGGCTAAGCAGCAGGGGCAGCCATAAGCTGGGAAGCGAAGGGTCCCATCCTCATCTCCCAAACCAGTCACACTGTACTAAGGTGGGGTTGGGCTGTTAGGAAGACAATCCTGTCCCGATAGTGCCCATCACCACCAGATAACGAAACAGATCTTAAGGGAGCATCCAGTCTGGCAAGAAATCCCTTCTCAATGGTTGTGGTTGTGAAACCCTCATTTCTGTAGGGTTTATCTTTCTGGCCCCCACTTTTCTCTTGTCAATCTGTCTGGTTCTCTAATTGTTTCTGTCTGCTGCAGAATTAATTTTGCTGGGTGTAAGTTAATTAGGGGCGTGGGATGTAATTGGTTAGAGAATTCTGTTACAATAGGTTAGAATTGGTTAGTTACATTTCAGTAAAATGATTGGTTAAGGTCTAGCTGAGAATATTACTGTGTAAACTGGGGTCAGACAGGAAGTGGGCGGGGAAATTGGAATCATGCTAATGGGGGGGATGGGTATAGGGAACGGAGAACAGGGACACAGGCAAGGCTCTGCAGTGTCAGAGCTGGGAACGGGGACGTGGGGTAAACACTCTGCAGTGTCAGAGCTCATAGACTCATAGACTTTAAGGTCAGAAGGGACCATTATGATCGTCTAGTCCAACCTCCTGCACAATGCAGGACACAGACTCTCACCCACCCACTCCTGTAAAAAACCCCTGCCCTATGTCTGAGCTATCAAAGTCCTCAACTCGTTGTTTAAAGACTTCAAGGTGCAGAGAATCCTCCAGCAAGTGGCCCGTGCCCCACGCTGCAGAGAAAGGTGAAAAACCCGCAGGGTCTCTGCCAATCTGCCCTGGAGGAAAATTCCTTCCTGACCCCAAATATGGCGATCAGCTAAACCCTGAGCATGTGGGCAGGACTCACCAGCCAGCACCCAGGAAAGAATTGTCTGTAGGGTGGTGGGGTAAACGCTCTGCGGTATCAGAGCTGGGAAGGGGGACACTGGGGAACAGACTCTGTCGATGTATAGAGATAAGCCCGACTGGTGTGAAGGGCTTTGAAATCTGCTTGCTTGGAAACTAACCCCAGTAAACATCCCTTTGTCTGCGCTTCTGACTTCTGGCCTTTTGCTGCTTGCTGTCTGCATGACAAGAGCCAGGGAAGTGGGCGGGGGAAGGGAAAGCCCTCTAACAACGGCTCCTTGCTCCTCTCCCTCCAGGCTCAGGGGTCAAGGATGGGCAGGACTCCAGGCTCTGCTTGAGGGATCCTGGCACAGGGGCTGGGGGGAGATGGGGGAGAAAGGATTGTAGATTCTGACCTGTGCTCTGGAGAGGAGGTAATAAGTGAAGGGGGCATTTTTGACTCCTCCCCTGCCTCAGTGTCCCCTGGGCTGGAATTCTACATTCCACAGGGCCAAATAAGGGGGTGAAGCCATTTGGTTAATGAAAACCAGTGCTCTAGGTGAGGTTTGAACTCATAACCTCAGCATAGCTCCTCTCAGCACTGCCTTATAAGTACTGTGCGCTAACCAATTGCACCACTGGAGCACCCGTTAATTGTTGTTCTCCCAGTCCCATAGGTTGATACAGGCAAGGAGTGACCCCAAAACATTCTCAGTTGGGTTGAGAGCAGGTAGCGACAAGTGTTGTACTTGGTGGGGTGGATTCTTCTTAAGGGTTCCAGGCACCATCTGACCCTTTTGTTCTTTCCTGTGTAATAACAGAGCTGGTTAAGACTCAATGGAGAGTCTTGCTGCAGACCAACAGATCTGAAATCACTGATAACCAGCTCTAAGCATTAGTCCTGCTTTGGGACAGTGTCTCTCATGCAAGAAACTGCCCAGTCTGCGCTAGCAGTGAGGCTCCCTCACTAACAGCTGAAATCAGGGAGAGCTGTGTGAAGTGCAGGGCCCCAGGGGTGCCTGAACACGGGGGAACAACACCCCAGGGCTTTTAAAAATGGGAGGGCTCTGCCTTACCACTTTGTAATGACTGTAAGGGCGAGTGAGGGTGGGGAGGGGACGGAGAGCAGTGAGCAGGAGGTGGGATCATGGGGGAAGAGGCAGCGTAGGAGTGGGTCCTCGGGGAGAAGGGGTGGGGCAGGGGCGTGGTGTTGAGTGGAAGGGATGGGGCTACTGTTCGGGCTCTGGTGGCCGCTCCTTTTAGGGAGCCTGTTCCGCTCCTGGTGGGACCACAAGACGTCCCAGAGCAGAAAGAGTGGCCAGCAGAGCAATGACAGGGTGGAACGGCAAGTGGCCGGCAATGTGGCCAGACATTGGAGGGAGAAAGGGGCTTTCCCCCCGGGAGGTGAGAGGTGAACTCTGGGTTTTCATTGACCCAGGACAGCAGCTGTGGGTGAGGTGCAGTGAAGGGAGGGACACATCCAAAGAGCTTTTTGTGTCTGGATTTAAGAGCCCGAGGCAAAAGGCCACTGCCCAGCGCACTGTGGGGCGGGTGGTTTGCTCATAGTGTTGTGTTATGATTGTGGTGTTTTCCCAAGTTAATACAAGGTGATTTTCCTCCTTTTTCTTAAAGTTTCTTTTCTACACTCAGTGGTTGTGAGTGGGGAAAGTATCGCCTCTTAGAGGTACCCAGTGGCCAGGGTTAGTTTCCCCAGGTTACTGGGTGGGGGCTTAAGCAGATTGTGTGTTGTATTGTTGATGAGAAGGCCCAAGCACCCAAACAGGGAATTGTAACTTCAACCTTCAGAGTAAGAGCCAAAGGTGCTGCCACTGAGCTAGCCAGGCCGCCTAAATGTATTAACCCCTTTCACTGCAAGAGCAAAGACTGGGTACTTCTGTGCTTCTTAGCAGCTGGAAAAAAGCCTCTTGGGGGAAATATCTCCTGCCCCACTGCCAAAAGGAGCCCATTGAGTGGGAACAGTCAAAGGCCCCACCTGCTTTCCAACCAGCTTGTGATGCTGGCCGCAGAACGAATGCTGGTCTGTGGGTGACCTTCAGTGGGGATACGGCATGGCAGGGAGCAGGCTGGCCGGGTGTCTTTGTGGCTCTCTGCTGGTCACTCACAGGCATGGTTCTCCCCTCCTCTTGCCCTGCCCTTGGTTGCTCTGTGGCTTTTAAGCCTTCCCTTGGAGCTGTCAGCACCAGCTGCTTCTGCTCTAGGTGCCCAGAATAGGAGAGGTGTGTTGGGCTCCAGCCTGGGACTCTGCCTCCCTACTGCCTAGCCCTGACTATGAAGCCTGGCCCTGACACTCCTTCCTTTAAATGCCATGTGGGCAAGAGGAAGAGTGTGACAGCTGCAGGGACCAAAGTTGTGGGCATCAGGTGAAGCAGCGAGAGACAACCATATGATCAAGCCACAGGAATCTCTAGCCAGACTGTTAAGTTCTAGGACCCCAACCTATAGCTGCCAGCCCATTGAACCATCCAGACCAAAGACCTGTCTCCAGTGGGCATCAGTCACCCAGCGTGAGGGGAAAAGAACTCACTCTAGTTCACCCCCAGAGAAAGTAGCCCAGCACATTGAGCTCCAGGGCTTTGCAGCAAAATCACATATCACCAGGGGGTCCCACTGAGATTTGAACTCAGATTCTAGGATTTAAAGTCCTGAGTGCTGCCCATTACACCATGGGACCTACTACTATTTTATTTTTTAGACCCCTGTGACTCTCAACTGGCTGGTTTACACTCTGCACTTATTGCTTCCCACCAGCAGCTTCCTCTCACAGGACTCTCTCTCCTCCTCCAGCGACTATAGTTCTGCACTAATGGATCCGTGGGTCCTGCCCTGAGACCCCACATCCCCCTGCTTTGTCACCGTTCCCTGCAGGCCGCAAAAATGTCAGGGGAGGCTGCTCCTCCCTTCACTCGGTGCTCCCGCTCATATCGGCCAGCTGCAGCCTCATCTCCTGGAACTTGGCCAGCTGTCACTTGATCCGATCGTACAGTCACACGCTGACTGGCTCCCCTGCCTGGATGCTCTTGTGGAAATCCCACAAGTGACGCTGCAGGACTTGGAACCACTGGTTTCTTTAATGTTGTGGTTTTGCCCGACTGCCGGAACAAAGCCGCCAACTCCTCCCTGACTGACTCCCACCAATCCGCTCTGATGCTGTCCCATTCTGCCAACAACGCCAGGCCTCACCCCCCTGCTCATTTATCTTGCAAGCTCAGGATGTTCAGCTTCCAATATCCTCTGCCATAGGTCAGGGAATTGCCCACATTGAGCACACGGTGAGAGCTGCGTGAGCCAAACAGTCCATTGGCACCACCCTGCACTGGGCTGTCGACGTGCTCTCCTTCACGTAAATCCGGTCAGTGCGACACCTGGCCTGTCCCCGCAGAAAGGTGTATCCCCTCTGTGGCTGGTGAGAGCTCGGGTCAGAGGAATAGGAGGCTACCACCCACCCTCCACTGGTTCCACTGTGGAGAAACACGTCCTCTAAGCCAACCTCACTACAGACCTGTGCCAGGTAGTGCTCATCATAGAAGAGTTTCCTCTGACCATCAGGAAAACAGGCCCAGCAGTCCTCAGGCCAGCTGCAACAATTGAAATCCTGCTCCCGCCCCCCCCCGCTCCAACACCATGCTGTCCAGAGGAAGGAAGTCAGTTCCTTCATAGGACTTTCCTTTTACGTCTTAACTGGGGACCATACACACTAATATAGCCTGCACTAGTGCTGCAGAGCACAAAGCCCACCAGTAATACTTTCCCTGGTCAGAGCTCCAGCCCCTTTTGTACTCACACCGTGAATGTGAAGAACAAGACTCCAACCCCATCATTCTTCACTGGCCTGGATGACCAGAGAGATGGGCCCTTCCACCAGTCACCCTCTGCCCATCAAGCTACCCTAGAGTTGTTAATATGCATTTCCTGAACACCCACCCTGTCCAAGTCCAGCTGCTCCAAGGCAATGAACATCAAGCGCCTCCTCCTGGGCCCCCAAATCCCTGCCACCTTCCACACGGCCACTTTCACAGATGCCCCTTCCAGGGTACTGCCCTTGCTCAGCTGCACAGAGGAGTTTTCATCCCCTATTCCTGCCTGTTACTGCCCAGCACCATTCCTGAGGGCCACCCTCCCTCACTCTCTTCCTGCCATATTGGGTCCACCAATAACTCACCTAGGAGAGACAGCTCCCATCCTTCATTGTTAAAGGTCAGGCCAGCCAACTACAGGCAGAAGCCCACAGTTTTTTTTTCCCCCCTACTGCAGAGCCCAAGCTCAGGGACTCACCTTGGGTGCAGGAACCACTGTGCTCTCAGAAGACAAGCCACCCCTGCACAAAGAGGGATGAAAGGGCCTGCCAAAGCCTGGGAGTAGAACCAGGGACCTTTAAGATCTTCAGTCTTTTTTTTTTTATTACCTTTTTAGTCTAATGCTCTCCCAACTGAGCTACTTTGGCAGCTGTGTGGCAGCATTTTGGCCTGTTGCTTCTCTGCCCGAGATGTTTTTGCCGCAGTTGCACACAAAAAGGACGTCATTGGGAGCGGTCCATGAAGACAAGACTCGCTTTTGCCTGCCTTGCTCGGCTTGACTTGCTGCCTCACCCTGTTCCTGCCCTAGTGCCTGGGTTGACCTGGTGGTGGAAGGGGACTGTGGGCCAGTGGTGCGGGGAGGAAGTTGAGCTGGACCCTGAGCTAGACTAGACCCTGGCGGTGAGAGTCTGGCCACCACTTGCCGCCCCACCCTGTTGTCCTGGCTTCCCCCACTGGGTGTCATTTCAGGAGGGAAGTGGGGCTTCTGCCTCCCCGCCCCGATTTTCACACCGCAGAGGAGTGCGAACAGGAAAATGAACGGCTGCTCCACACCCCCACCGGAGGAACCCAGCACCCTTAGCTGTGGGGAGTAAGAAGTGGCTGTTGGCTGACAGGGCCTGTCCCCGAGGAGCTGGAACAGCAGCTGCCGCCTCCCCCTCGGCTCCAGGCTGTGGGAAATGCTCATTGCCTGGCTGCATGGGCGGATGCTGCTCCGTGCTCTGGAGAGCGTCTGTATTGCTCTGTCAACCCCCCGTCTTCACTGCGCCAGTCTGGTAAGGTCCCAAGTGCCCCCTCCGGCCTGGCAGCTGAGAGTCTGTGCAGACATCAGCCCCCGTGCCAGCCCCCATAGGCAGCAGCAGCACCAGCCCCCCAGCACCACAGGGGCACTCAATGCACTTCCTGTGGGGAAATGGCTCCTTGGCGTCCAGCTGCTAGAGTGAGAGCCAGGAGAGAGCAGTGTCTGGCTCACCTTGGGGGAGAGAAGAGACCTGGTGAGTGCGGATCTCCCTCAGTCTCCCCCCGCAATGCTGGTCACTTTTATTTTCACTGTGATAGTCAGTGCTTCCCTTCAGCGCTGGCCCTAGAGGGGTGCAAGGCCCAGGACAAATCCCCCCCCCTTTCTGTACCAGGCCCCGCAGCCACTCCACCCCTTCCCCCATACCTCCACCCCTGTCCCATCTCTTCCCAGCCTTCACCTTCCTGCCCCATTCCTCTCCATCCCCCACCTCTTATTGTCCCTTCTCCTCCTCCTCTCTGCCCAGCGCCTCCTGCACCCCACTGAACAGCTGATCACTGGCAAGTGGGAGGTGCTGAAGGGGAAGAGGAGGAGCTTGTCAGCAAGGCTTGTCGGCAAGGCCTGTAGTGGGGCGGGGGGAGCTGGCTGCCAGTGGGCGCTGAGCACCTATTTTTTCCCTGTTGTTTCTGCAGCCCCGTAGCACCCATGGAGTCACTGACTTGGCTCCTTTTGCACTCTAGAGAGAGGAGCAGAACAAGGGCTATGGCGGATCTATGGGGCACTAGGTGAGTGGCAGAGGCTACAGGCGCTGAGAGTTTGCCAGACCCCTCAGGGACACAGTGTGAGGTGGTGTCCCCAGGGATCTCTATAAAAGGAGCAGAACAGGATTTACTTGGGGAGAGAATTGAGAGTGTCTCAGGAGGTTGTACAGACATGTTGCTCAGGTTAGAGACTGGCTAAAAACCAAACATTGCTGTGAGCAGGATTCAAACCTGCGCAAAGGAACCTGATTTGATTTTAATCACAACACCTTAACCACTCGGCCATCACAGCTGAGAGCACAAAACTCCCCAAATGCCAGAGAAACTGGTAAAGAATCCCAATGCCCAGGCTTGAAGTCATCTGAACTACAGAATTCCCACCGCAAACCTGGCTCCCAAAGCACAGGGGGAATTTGGGGTTTGTTCTCTTTGCTAAGTCATGTGCAGTAGCTCATGTTCCAATACGTCTGTTAGTCTATAAGGTGCCACAGGACTCTTTGCTGCTTTTACAGATCCAGACTAACATGGCCTCTCTGATACTCCTAGTAACACTCTCCAATGGATCCCCGTCCTCCACCCACTGTGAGGTAGGTAGGAGCAGATCATTATTATCCCTACTTGAAAGAGGGAGAAGCTAAGGCTGAGAAAGGAGAATTAACTTGTCTTAGGTCACACAGCCAGCCAGTGGCAGAGTTGGGAACAGGATCCAAGAGCCCTGATTTTCAAACTGACCATCAGATCTTGAATTTCACACATTGAATGACCTGAATAAAGTGCTCTCGGATGAGCTCCAGACCAACAACTGTGCACAGTAATTATTCAGCAAGTATTTGAGGAGAACTGCAATGTTAGAGGGAATCGTGAACTGCTCAGAGACCATTAATGCAGCGAAGCAGCAAAATTTGTCAAACATATAACAGGTTATGACTTATTTCCTTGGTCTTAAAAGAGAACCACAAGGACCTGAGTCTCCTCCATGGCAATAACCCCCTGCTCAGCCAATCAGGGTAGAGACTGAGGACGGGAGGCTGAGGGTTCTCACCAGAGAGCCCAAAGGATGGCCCAGGCCACCAGTGGGGATCACTGCCCCAGCACTATTTCAGCCCCACATTTTTGGGTGGGCCTCCCACAATGGGAGCTGTCGAGCACTCCCCCGCAACACAGACACACACACGCACGCACACACACACTGCTCCTGGTGTTGGAAGGGGAACAGGTGAAAGGACAAAAGAAGCAAGAGACAAAGAGAAAGGAGGAAGGGATGGATGGAGGAAAAGGTGAAACAAAAAGGACAAACTCTAATGACCACAGTGATTCTAAGGGACAAAATCCCAGGTGCGGAATAAAATTCTGCCTCCTTAAGTTTGTGTTTTCCATGCCTAAAATTCAACTGTCACTAGATGGATCAAACTGAACAGGTTTCAAACCTCGAGGAGGCTCTTACCTTCTTAACTGGGATGGCTGTTTTCTAGTAAAATCAGGAAAAGGAAAGGAAAATACTCTAAAGAGGTTCCTCCTGGTGCTCACGTACCTGAACCCGAATACTCTCTCTGTCCTCAAAGAGAGACCTGGAGAAGGAGACTTGCTGAAGCAAAGCCACAGGGGTCTCTGAGGTTTCCCTGGCCCCTCGCCCCTCTCCTGCCGGCATGATGTCAGCATCGCTCTGTGAAGTCACCACATCCCCACCACCTTTGACCAATAGTCTGAGGTCCTGCAAAAAGCCTTTGTGATGTCACTGCCACACCCCTCCCTTGCTGTGCTAATGTCCTGCCCCTGGCCAGGCACTTTGGAGGTTTGAGCTACTCCCTGTGGATCACCCCACTCAAGGAGCGTTCGTTCTAGGCAGCAAGCCGGCTAGACAGGAAAACATGAGACGCTGCTCCCAATGCTACTCTCAGTTTTTCAGAAATTAGTCAACTTTATGGCCAGAAGAGACCATTAGAGCATCTAATCTGACCCCCTGCATATCACAGGCCTTCTATATGACACAATAGCTACTTTTGGGGCGAATACATTCTAGAAAGGCATCTAGTCTTCATTAAATGACATCAGGAGATGGCAAATCCATCACTTTCCTTGGTAGCTTGTTCCTGTAGTGAATCATCCTGGCTGTTGAATATTTGTGTCTTATTTGTAATATGAATTTGTCTCTTTTCACCTTCCAGCCATTGGGTCTTGTTATGCCTTTCTCTGCTATATTAAAGAGCCCTTTCATACCCAATCTTTTCTCTCCATTAAGGCCCTTCAACACTGCAATGAAGTCACCTTTCAATCTTCTTTTGATAAGCAAAACAGGTTAAGCGCGTTCAATAGCTCACTAGAAGGCATTTTTCTCCAGCCCTCAGAACATTTGTTGGCTCTTTCGTCATCAGACTTCTCAACTGCAGCTGGATGTGGTTCTTGTTCTTCTGCACAGCATAGCTCCTGGAGAAGAGGGATCTGCAAATGTACATTCCTATGATACCTTTGTTTAATTGATGAAAACATAAACTAGACACTTAGAGGATTGGAACTGATTTCAGCTGATGGACAGCTTCGCTAGGTTTTTATGCATTTGAACAGCAAAATGTTGAGTGTTTACATTCATATCAAGCACCCCCGTATAGTGGAGCTCCTGAACAGAATGGAGAATGGAAATGAAAATGTTTTCCTTTTTTAAAAAAAAAGAAAGAAGGATATAAGAGAACATAGGAGTTTGACCAAGTACCACTGTGAGCAGCAAGAAGCACTCTATCACTGAGCTATACCCCCGTGACAACAGGAGTATAGAATTGTGATCTCCAGGATTTTGCAGGATAGACCTGGCTTCATCGAGCTCCTTTGCCATTCCCAGACCACAGGTGGTTTTAAAAATGGGGTTTGATTAAACTTCTTAAATGTGGCAAACACCACAGTTTGCACACCCACCGATATAGCTTCTCCCACTGACATAGCTGCCACCTCTTGGGAAGTGGATTAACTACACCCACAGGAAAACTCTCTCCCATCAGCATAGAGCAGGGGTTCTCAAAGTGTGAGTGAGGACCCCAAAGTGGGTCATAACCCTGTTTTAATGGGGTCACCAGGGCTGGCATTAGACTTGTTTGGGACTGGGGCTGAAGCCAAAAGTCTGAGCCCCAGCACCGAATCATTCAAGCTCTGGTTTTGCCTTCCCTGACTGGGGCAGGGCTCAGGCTTTGTCTCCCCTGCCTCTGCGCAGTGGCTTGGTCCCTCTTTCCAGGGCCATGTAGTAAGTTGGTTTTTTTGGGGCAGAAGGGGGTTGCAGTGAAAAGAAGTTTGAGAAACCCTGGCATAGAGCCTCTGAATATGTCTAGACTTGGCTAACTGGGGGTGATCAGACACTGAAAGTACAGCCATGGAGACACCACACACCAGCCTTGCCTAGCAGGCAAGAATCAAACCTCCACAGAAAGACGGCTGTTGTTTACTAACCCATCTCCCTAAGCACTCAGCCACCACAACTTAACAAAGGGGCTTTTCTACACTATGGTTTTGGTCTCACTGAAGGGTCATTTCCAATTGTTTGCTCAGACCAGCATTAGGGAAAATGGTGCCCTGGGCAAAGCTTGTACTTTGGCAATTCCCCATTGCCCCTGGACGATCCCCACTCTCCCTTTAAAGCTAGCTCCTGCACTCCCAACCCTTGCACCTCCTTCACCCCTAACTCCTGCCCCCTTTGCCCTTAACTCCCTGTGCCACCAGCCATTGCTCCTCTCCTGCAGCCCCTTCACATGGTTCCAGTGCTGGTGGCCCCGCACTTGTTCTCCCTTTCCCTGGGCTTTGGCATCACTAGCCCCTGCTTAGCGAGTAGGGTTCAGTGGTTCCCAAAATGTGGAGCATGACTCTTAGGGGGACACAGAGGAACATTCATGGGGGCACCTCAGAGCCTGAACCAGCCCCCATGGAGGTAGCACCACTCAGCCCCAGCTCTTCCCCAACCCCACCCTCAGCCTGGGGCTCTGGATCCCAGCTTGGCCTTGACCCCCTTACCTCTGTCTGCACCCCTCTCCCCAGCAAGCAACAGTCCCACTCCCAGCCTTGGTTCTTGACTGCGGCTTCCGAGGGGCCACAACCATGGCTAAGAGGGCACAGTGTGAAATGTTTGGAGACCACTGGTTTAGGGTGACGTTCTCAATCACTTCTGCAAAGTCCAATAAAAGCTATTCCTCACCCACCCACCCACCCCTCCATCAGGATGGACTAGGTATGTTCTGCTGCCCTTCACTCATGCAGGAAGGATAATAACATTTCATTCCACTCAATCCTAAAGTGATTTGTAACCCAACACCACCAAAACTGGTCATTTTGGGAAAGTGGCCCCATCATGCTGCATATCTAGGCAGAGTAGGTGTGTCTATGCAAACACGGTCTGTTCCTGAAGTCTTTCCCCCAGCTCCTCACTGGATGTGAGGGGGGAGCTCATTCAGCCCCTGCTTCTGCTTAGTATTTAAAAACTCCTTATTGTCCCTATCTGTGCTGGCCTTAGATTTCTCCTCCTGTTACCTTGCTAACAGCTCAGATGGGGTGGCCAAGTGGTTAAGTGGCTGGTCTCCTAATCCATTGTTCTTTGCATGCATGTGTTCAAATCCCATCTTCATTGGATACATTTACTCTTCACACCTTCTTTACAGACAACCATCTCCCCCTTTGGTACAATGACAGATCAAACAATGTTGCTTCTTGCAAACAAAACCCTTCTCAGAAACTCAGACCCCCCCCCCTTGCTTTAAATAAAATGTCTAAATCCCAGATTTCTAAAAATAAAAAAAAAGAATTCTCTAGTCCTGTATTTCTTAGTTTTAATCTCAAAAGGTAACATCCTCATCATCTCCCCCAAACACCCTGGGACCTGCCCAAATTATTAAAATACCCTCAACCCGAGCAAGGCCAGAGCAGTGAACCAGAGCTACTGTCTAGGCCAAGCTGCTCTGGAGGAGGCAACTCAAACATTTTCTCCCTGCTTCCCTTGGCAAGGTCTGACTGAGAAAACAAAATTCCCCAAACTGAAATTTTTCTGCTGAAAAACCAATACTAGTCTGTTTGGGAACTTTGGTTTGAAAGTATTATTGTTATTATTCTCTTCTGATTTCTGAGTCAGTTAAGTTCAGTCTTTGTCCTCCAGGTGTGTTTCCAGCTGCTGAGTTGTGGGGGAGAGAGGCCAAGTCATGATGTCACTTCCCCTCTTTCATAGTTTCTTCCAACTTGCTAGGAAGCTCCTTTGCTACGATGTGAGTCAAGCAGTGTCCATTGTCACTGTGCTATCTCGGAGAAGCCTGCATTGTACATGGTTCCTGGGATAGTCCTTGGGAGTGTGGATCCCTTCAATGGGCCAGCAGCGAGTCTGGCTCCTCCCTTGTCGCACCTGAAAGGCTGGTGGGGGGCATTTCCCAACCTCATAACATATCTCAGTAACACACACAGAGAAAAACTTCATAACTTCCCAACCAATGAGAGCACACACAATCCAACAAGACATTAATGTTCAACAGATCAAGAGTTTTGAAATGACACGTCACAAGGCAGACTTTGTACAAACCATGTCATCATTATATGAGAGTGGTGAATATGGGGCTTCCAGGTGCTGCTTTGAGCACAGCGTGCCACACCTGGGCTTACACTGCAATGGAGATGTACCCTTAGAGTCCATCTCTCCTGGGATAAATATGGCAGCAGGGCTGGCCTGGGTCATCTGACTTGGGCTCATGGAGCTAAAGCTGAGGGGCTAAAAACTGTTGTGCAGATATTTGTGTTCACACTGAAGCCTGCATGCAGACAGCGGCTCGGCTGTCAGAACTTTCTGGAGCTATGAAAGGGGAGGGGCCCATGGCTGTGTAGCAGGAATGCAGGGAAGTTCACAGCATACTGGTGGAGGCCAGTTATGATGATATAATGATCAGCAGCATTTACACTAACAATTTGTCGCTTTAAGTTTGCTGCAAAAAGTTCTAGGCCTCTTGTCGAGGTGGTTTTATTTTGTCACCAAAACAGGGCAGTTTTGTCACCAGACATGGTATTGCAGTGTGTGCACCAGCTACAAGCTGCTGACCGAGGGAGCATTGTGTGTTTTTCATATACGTGAGCAATAAAATTCTGCTGAAATAACTTTGTAGTGCAGACCTGGCCAAATATTCTCACACACACACTGCTTGCAAGGAAAACCTCACCTGCTCCTCTGCTTTGCAGAATCCAAACACAAGTAAAGCTTGTCAGGCCCCGGTGGGGATAGCAGGGAGTCAGGTGGGGGCAGGCAGACATGACACTTCAATCATAGGCAGGAACCATGGCTTAGCTGGCTAAAACACCTGTTTTGTAAACAGGAGATCCTGGGTTCAACTCCCAGTGGTGCCTTATTGACTGGTTGTTAGGGCACCTGGTATTGGCTACTGTCAGAAGACAAAATATGGAGCTCAAGGGACCTTTGGTCTAGCCCAGCATGGCTGTTTTTATGGTTTAAATTACACTCACAGGCACTGATAACAGAGTTACTGAAAGTTTGGGAGTTAAGAGCTGATAGGTCAGTGTTCCAGCCTGTCACAGATGACCCCCTCCCTCTGGGACAGGGGCAGGTCTGGACTCTCACACCAAATGGCTCATTGTGGCTGCCAGAATCTGTGGGCACCTCATTTAGTTTGCATCGAGGGTTGAGTCCTGCTTTGTGCACCGTGTGTGAGAATGAAAATCCTAAACCACCCTTTGAAATAACGAATGCAGTAGGACGTGTTATTGTCCCTGCCCCAAAGCAGACAGACCAATGGAGAAATGCCATTGACTCCAGGGTAATACTCCACTGCCATTTTACCTTTTTCGCTTGCTAAACTCCCTCCCAACCTTGTGGGGTCCAGAGCCCGGTATTGAGCCTGAGCCGAGATGTCTACACTGCAAATTTACCACCCCACGGCCCTAGTCTGGGAGCCTGAGCAGGCATGGGACAGCCGTGGGTGTTTCATTGCAGTGTGGACATAGCCCAGCATTATGTCTACACTGCCATTAACACACCCAAGTCACTATTCTCAAACCCTGGGTCAGTTGATTCAGGCTTGTGGGGCTTGTGCTGCAGGGTTATAAAATTACAGTGTAGACACTTGGGCTTGAGCCCAGCCTCCGAGGCCCCATGAGTACAGTTGTGCTGCCCTCGATTCACACATCAAGGATAACAACCCTTTATTTCTCCTGCCCCAATAACATGGAGATTGGGAATCCAACACCAGCCACAAGTGATCATTTCGGCAAGCAACCCAACATATTTCCAACATACTGTAAAATCCACATGCAGACTCATACACGAAACCTTGCAAGAAAATCATTCTGAGGGGGTCTGAAGCACCTGCTGCTGGAGGGAAGGAGGGAGCCGTGGGTTGGGAGTGAGGAGCAGTGAGCATAGCAGGGACTGAGGGTTGGGATTGAGGGGCACTGGGAGTAGAGGGGACATGGGTTTAGGCTGAAGAGCATCCTCGTTTGGGGATCCAGCAGGAAAGGGGAAGGCAGCAGGTGATTCTAATTCCTTAGGGATATTCTATGTGTTTGTATGTGTGTGTGTGTGCAGGGGAGGAACATGCTCTATGCCCAGAGACCTTTTTTCCTCCAGGCTGCAAGGACAGAGGGGCTGTCAGGAAGTTGCCCCTTCAAACCCACACACAAAAATGCCCTTCTGAGGAAAGGGAAAATCCTACAGAGAAAAAGTAACATCAAAGAGGACTCCAGAAACACAGTTTAAGATCTTGGTGAGTAGTTTATCACCTGACCAGGGACTTGAACCCTGGGCCCTCAGATTAAAAGTCAAATGCTCTGCCAACTGAGCTAGCCAGGCTCACAAAACAAAAGAGCAACTTGCTGCAGGGGAGACACTAGTCAAGAAAACAAGAGCGGGAAACAATACGGGAAACCTGCTGCTCTCTCTGGCCTGGTCAGGGGTTGTGCCGATCGGGTGTCCGCACTAAGTTTGGCATCAATATGGTGATCCCGGGGAAGCTTGGGGTCCCCAGGTTGCCTAAGGAGGGGTGAACCGGCCCAGGTCGGAAACGGAGCAGGTCAAAACTCCCGTGCCAATCACTAGTGGTATCATGCCTGTGAGTAGCCCCTGCCAGGGGCGCCGACTTATATGGGCTCCCTGGGGCTTTAGCCCCAGGAATATTCCCAAGCAGGGGCTCTGCTCCACCAAAATGTCTTCTCCCCTGCTTGGAGCGCCCCCCCGCTGCCGCTGCCGCCGCCAGGGCTGGAGCTTCCCCCCTCCCCGCCCCGCCCCTCCCTGCCCGGCCCCAGAGCTTCCCTGCAGCATGAACGCAGCGTGTCTCTCTTCCTTGCCGCTGCTGCCGCTACCTAGCATAACAGCAGAGTGAGTAGCATCTCGGAGGGGAGGGGAGGGGGGGCCCTGCTCGGCAGCCCTCTCCTCCTCCCCGCCCCGCCCCCCTGCCTGAAGCAGACAGCGTGTCTCTCTCCCTTGCCTCTGCTGCTGCCGGCTGCTGCCTAAGGGCTAATAAATATAACACACAGGCACAGCAATGCAAGCTGCTGTTGCTTCCTGGAGCACCGGCCGGGGGGGAGGGGAGCGGCCGGGGGAGGGGAGCGGAGTGGAGGGGGCTGTGCCATGTTTGGCATCCCTCCCCTCCCCCTACCTGGAGGAGATGCAAAGGGGACTTCCGGCCAGGACTCAGAGACTGACCTCACTCACCTGAGATGGCTGCTGGAGCTTCCGTGAGTGTTTGACCCTATGATTCCTCCCTCAGCCCCAGCCCCCACTCCTGCCCGACGCTGGGGAAGGGGCAGCCCCATGCCATCCCCTCCCACCATCCCCCAGTGAAGCTACGGTGAGGGGCAGCAGGCTGCAGCCTGCAGCAGGGGTCAGGGAGGCAGGAAGCCATATGAAGGCAGTGCCCCCCCCTCCAGCACCCACCCACCCACCACAGGGCAGATGGGGGAGGGGATTCCTAGACCTACCTGAGCAGCTGGGGCTTGGGTGAATTTTATTACACCCAACCCTGCTCCCCCGCCCCATAGCCATCACCGTGCAGACCCCACTTCTGCCCCATGCTGGGCAAGGGGCAGCAACATCCACAGTGAAGTTATGGTGAGGGGCAGCAACATGGAAGCCCACCTGTGATGGCAACCCCACCCCCACCCCCTAGTACCCATCATAGGGGAGGTGAGTGAGATTTCTGGACCTGAGAGGCGGCCTAGGAACATGTGCAGTGACTGTGGTGCAGAGTGAGTGTGCTCTGGGGGGCAGAGGGGGAGAGGAGGGGTCCCTCCCCTGGAGCTTGCTGCTGCCAGTGGTGGTGATGGGGAGTCCTCTCTGGCCCTAGCCCTGGGGCAGCCTGTCTGCACCCCAAGTTCCTCATCCTCAGCCCTGCCTCACCCCAAAGCCTGCACCCCCACCACCGAGCACGCTCCTGCACTGTGAACCCCTCATCCCCAGCCCCACCCCAGAACCCTCACCTGAGGGGAAAAACATGCAGCTTAAATTTGGTGGTCAGTTTGGAGTATCATTGTATTTAGCACAATATTTGATTATTTTACACCCTTCAAAGTATGTAACTGGTCGTATACAGGTGTTTTCTCTGAATACTGTCTGTGTGCCTCAGTTTCCCCAATGCATTTCTTAAGGCTCTAGATGGTGGGATAAGGGGGTGTGATTGTTGTAAAGCCCTAGAGGGCCAGTGTGATGCTGTCTGCACAGAGAATGGCTGACACCCTGTCTCCAGGCAACTGATGGCCTGGGCCACTCTCCTGCAAGGTGCCAACTGAAGGTGTTGAAGAACAAAGAGATAAGGTGGCCTCCTAATGCTTGGAAAAGAGACAAAGGCCAGAGGAGGGAGTGTCAGTGCCTGTGCAGACTTCCGGGAAGCGCATGGTGTGGAAGGGGATGCTGGGATGCTTTGGAACAACTCCATACAAAGCCAGTCAGGACTCTGGGGGAGCCTCCTCTCTGAGCATACTGTCTCCAGGGCAAGAAGCTTACACCTTCCAGGGTCTGACCTCGGAGCATTCAGCATGCCCTTCCACACTGTGCACTTTCCGCAGCGAGTCTGCCCAGGCAGGTCCTGGGGCAACCAGAGGTCCCTGCACCCCAACTCCGCAGTCAGATGTGACTCTCAGCCAGACAGTAAAACAGAAGGTTTATTAGATGACAGGGATACAGTCTAAAACAGAGCTTGTAAGTACAGAAAATAGGACCCCTCAGTCAGGTCCATCTTGGGGGGTGGGGAGCCCAGACACAAGTTCTGGGCCTCTCCCGATTTCCCCAGCCAGCTCCAAACTGACACTCCCTCATCTGGCCTTTGTGTCTCTTCCGGACAAGGAGGCCACCTGATCTCTTTGTCCCCAACACCGTCAGTTGGCACTTTGCAGGGGAAACTGAGGCACCCACACAGTATTCAGAGAAAACATTAAGAACATTCCCACTTTGTCACAACAGGTGCAACAAAATTTAATACCGTATATTAGGTATTAATAGGCAAGTGCTGCTTCTGACTTTCCACTTTTAATTGACCCTTGTAATCTTGTGGTGCTGACGCATTGTAGCTTCATTTTATATCAGCTTACAGGGTGAGAGCGGTGGGGGGGGGACACCACCATTTTGGGCCCCACCAAAAATTATATGAACCTGCCGCCTATGGCCCCTGCAGCGTAGCCTGGGCAAGACAGTGAGACACGGTCTCTTTTCATACACCCCCCTCCCCCGCAGAGACTATATGGGGGGATGGGAGCACCCATTGTGGGGATCCTGAACTGGTGGGAGGGAGGCACCATGTACCAGGGATCCCGAAATGCAGAACAGGGACACACATGCACCAGGTGTCTTGCATCAAGAGCTGCAGTCTTGATTTACAAACTGCAAGTGATGGGGAATTTACCACCTCCCTTGCGGAGCTTGTTCCACTAGATAATTAACCTCACGGTTAAAAAACGGACATTTCCAGTTGGGATTTTCTGACATCGACTGCAAACCAATGGGGTCTTGTTCAGTCTTTGCCTGGTGAATTAAAGAACCCTTTAAATCACATATTCCCCCCTCTGGGAATTTGTAAAACGTATTTAAACCAGTGATTAAATCGTCTCTTAACCTCCAGTCAATGAAATCAATTGAGCTTCTTCAGTCTCTCGCTGTAGACATTTCCCTTGTTTTTAAAGTAAAAAATCCTGATCTTTCCAACGGGAGCTGCTGCTTCAATGTTTAGTTTGGGGAGGGATTTGGCTGCACTCAGAGATCTGCCCGCGGGTTAGAATCTGCGATCTGAAGGGCCGAATGCAAACAGCGTTTAGATGGGACCCTTAGTGCCGCCCCCGTGTGGCCAAAGATTAGAACTGACCAGCAGAGTTTAAAGCTGGATCCTGGGACGCTCCTGAACAAACTGGACATAAAGCCTCTCGCGTGGGATCCTTGCTGTGCAGCAGGAGGCTGAGGGAAGCTGATTGTCAGGGCTCAAGGCAGCACCCTGCCATGCTGAGCCGGTGTCTGTGCTAAGCTCGGCATCAATCAGGTGATTCTGGGAAGTTCGGGGTCCCCGGGCTCCCAAAGGGGGGTGAAGCAGGTCACCCCTGGAGCAGGTTAAAGCTGCAGGTTGACAGTGGGGTTGCTGCCCTTGTGAACAGCTGCTGTAGCACCGCCTGGGCAGGACAGGGAGAGCCAGTTATACCCCCCCCAGCCTGTATCGGGGGATGGGAGCACTCACACCCTGGGGATCCACCCACCAGAGATCTACTGGGGGAGAGTGGCACCCACACACCCAGGATGTTGTAGGGAGGGACAAGGGTATCCACACACTGGGATCCTCTGCAGAGGGACGGACACCCACACATCCAGGATTCTGTATGGGGGGCAGAGGTACCCGGACAGCTGGGCTCCTGGACGGGGAATGGGGGGCACTGAAACATCCGGGATCTTACATGGGAGGACAGAGGAGCCTGCACCCCGACATGAGACGGGGGCGGAGGAAGCAGGAGCATTATCCAGTTCCAGGCTGTCCCCGTCTGGCCAAGGCACAGAGCTCACAAGCAGAGTTTAAAGCTCCAGCTGCCAAGCCACAAAACAAGCCGGGCACCGTGGCTGGTGCCTGTGATCCCAACTCCTGGGGAGGTTGAGGCCGGCGGATCGCTTGAGCTCAGGAGTTCTGGGCTGCAGCGGGCTGTGCCAGTCGGGTGTCTGCACTAAGTTTGGCATCAATATGGTGATCCTGGGGAAGCTAGGGGTCCCCAGGTTACCTAAGGAGGGGTGAACTGGCCCAGGTCAGAACCAGAGCAGGTCAAATCTCCTGTGCCAATCAGTAGTGGGGTTGCACCTGTGAATAGCCCCTGCAGTGTAGCCTGGGCAAGACAGTGAGACACGGTCTCTTTTTATACAGACATCCCCTGCAGAGCCTGGAGGGGGGATGGGAGCACCCACACGCTGGGGATTCTGACTTGGGGGGAGGGACGCACCCAAGCAACACGGATCTTCAAAAGGGGAACAGAGACACCCACAGATCCCAGATGGAGGCAGGCAGGGGAAACCACACACTGGAGCTAGTTCATGGGATAGGGGGCAGAGACACCCACCAGAGATCCTGGATGGGAGCACCCACATGATGGGGATCTTGAACTAGGAGGAGGGAAGCACCATGTACCAGAGGTTCTGAAGGGGGAACAGGGACACCCACACACCACGTGTCTTGCAGCAAGAGCTGCAGTCTTGATTTACACACGGCAGTGATGGGGATTTAACCACGTCCCTTGCGGAGCTTGTTCCACTAGATAATTAGCCTCATTGAAGTACCCAAACCTTTTAACAATAAGAAGTGAAATGAAATGGCCACATGATGGCAACAGAACCTAAGAAATTTGTTAGTCTCTAAGGGTACGTCTACACTACGGGACTATTCCGAATTTGCATAAACCGGTTTTGTAAAACAGATTTTATAAAATCGATTGCGCGTGGCCACACTAAGCACATTAATTCGGTGGTGTGCGTCCGCGGTCCGAGGCTAGCGTCGGCTTCTGGAGCGTTGCACTGTGGGTAGCTATTCCCTAGCTATCCCATAGTTCCTGCAGCCTCCCCCGCCCCTTGGAACTTCCGGGTTGAGATCCCAGTGCCTGATGGGGCAAAAATCATTGTCGCGGGTGGTTCTGGGTAAATGTCATTAGTCACTCCTTCCTCTGGGAAAGCAACGGCAGACAAGCATTTCGCGCCTTTTTCCCCTGGATTGCCCTGGCAGATGGCATAGCATGGCAATCATGGAGCTTGTTTTGCCTTTTGTGACTCTCACCGTATGTGTACTAGATGCCGCTCACAGAGGCGATTCAGCAGCGCTACACTGAAGCATGCTTTTGCTTTTGCTTTTGCATGACAGCAGAGATGGTTACTAGCCATATTGCACCATCCAAATCCTTCCATAAATTGGAACTAAGATGATCATGACTACCAGTCCTTTTGTACCATTTGCTGCTGTCATAAGTGCCCCTGGCTGTTCTTAGCCAGGAGTGCAAAAGCCAAAATTGGGAATGGTTCCCTGAGTCAATCCCTCCTTTTTGGTATCTAAAAATAAAATCAGTCCTGCCTAGAATATAGGCAAGTGTACTAGATAACCACTGTATCATAGAACCAGAGAGCACAGCTGCTCTGTGTCAGATCCTGCAGAAATTATGATCTGTATGCTATTCACAGGGGGTGCTCCTGAAACAACCCAACCTGTTGATTCCATTCTTCCCCCAGCCTTTCTGGGCTACCGTAGCATTGTCCCCCCACTTGTGTGATGAAGTAATAAAGAATGCAGGAATAAGACATGGTGACTTGTTAGTGAGAAATGAGTGGAAGGCAGCCTCCAGCTGCTATGATAGTCCAGACAGGACATTAAGCAGTGTGTAGGAGAGAAGCCCAGCATCCCTTTGCTAGTCCAGGGGCAACTGAATCTTTTCTTTACACATGAAGGGTGGGGGCTGATGGAGCTCAGCCCCCTGTTGCTATGATGACAATGGTTACCAGCCATATTGCACCATCCACCAGAAAAAATTAGGGCCAGGTGCCCTTGATTGACCTGACAGATGCTAGTCAGCATGGTTACTGCCCCATGTACCAATAGGCTGATGACGAGGACGGTTACCAGTCCTTTTGTACCATCAGCCACCCATGGCAGGGGGGAGTGATGATGCTGGTGTTGACGGCTGCAGCATCGTGTCTATCTGCAGCATTCAGTAAAGATAGGGTGACATGTAAAAGAGTCAGAGGATTGTTTTCCCTTTCGCTTCTGGGTGTGTGTGTGGGGGGTGAGTAGATTGCCAAGCTATGCCCTGACCCACCGCGGACACTGTGTTTGACCCTAGAAGCATTTGGAACTCAGCCAAGAATGCAAATACTTTTCGGAGGCTGCAGGAACTGTGGGATAGCTTCAGTCCTCCAGTCCATGAGCGTCCATTTGATTCTTTGGCTTTCCGTTACGCTTGTCACGCTGCAGTGCGCTGAGTCCCTGCTATGGCGTCTGTCTGGAGATTTTTAAAAAAGGATTCTGAATTTCATCTTCTGTAACGGAGCGCTGATAGAACGGATTTGCCTGCCCTTACAGCGATCACATCCGCATGGTCCGTGCTGGAGCTCTTTTTTTATTTTGATTTCGGACTGCATCGCCACCCATGCTGATCGGAGCTCCACGCTGGGCAAACAGGAAATATTCAAAAGTTCGCGGGGCTTTTCCTGTCTACCTGACCACTGCATCCGAGTTCAGATTGCAGTCCAGAGCGGTCACTGGTGCACTGTGGGATAGCTCCCGGAGGCCAATGCCGTCGATCAGCGTCCACACTAACCCTAATCCGATATGTTAATACCGATACTAGCGTTACTCCTCTCGTTAGGGAGGAGTACAGAAACCGGTTTAAAGAGCCATTAAAATCGATATAAGGTGCCTCCTAGTGTGGACGGTTGTGGCGTTAAATCGGTTTTAAGCTCCTAAAACCGGTTTAAACGCCTAGTGTAGAACAGGCTTAAGGTGCCACACGTACTCCTGTTCTTTTTGTGGATACAGACTAACACGGCTGCTCCTCTGAAACCGACGAGATGAGAAGCCATGTTCTTGTTCAATGTGCATTGAAGTTGAAAAGGGAGATGTTTCCTCTTTGATTCCTATGCCCCCAACTCTAATCCACTAAACACCCCTTTCCTCCCACAGCCAGGACTAAAACCCAGGAGTCATAACTAGTGGCCCCTCTTAACCATCTCTCTGTGAGGAAGAAGAAGCTCTGAGACCCCTGTGCTGTCCTCTTGCCACTCTGCCTGGGCTGCACTTGAAACCCAATGGGGTTTCCTTGGGCAGTTTTGAATCTTGCTCCCAGGAAGGGTGTAATTTTAGGAGCAGGTTCCAAATAGTGCAATTAACCAGCAAGAAGGGACAGCAGGTATCGGTGTCGGAGCTATTGAAATAATCATAGCAAAGTAGTTCAGGGAAACTGTTATTAATGAAGTGTGAATGAAAGGTGAGAATCTGATGGTGTCAGTGTCACACTAGAGGGCGCTGAGATGGTTTTAAATTTGTCATCCAAACCCAGTCACCACCTAGAACATGTTTTAACCTCTTACTCTCTTACCTTTGCTCCTTATCAGGGAAGGGGAGAGAGCAAACGAGCAATAGAAACACAGATCTAGTGACTGAAGCAAACATTTCTTTGCTCCTTGCTTGGCTCTGTCAGTTATTTGGGTACAAACTCACCCCCCACCCACTGTCTGTGCTGGGCTCAGTGGGCAGGAAGAGCTCAGCTGTCAGTGGGACTTGGGGAGCTCAGGACATTACTGTGAGCTGCTTGAACGTTTAGGTGAAAACCACCTAAACACGGACACAAGGTCTAGGCTTTTGTAACTCATCTTGCATCTGCGGCTGTTGAAGCTACAAGGCAGAGGACTAAGTACAACATTTAAACTTATGTTTGAACTCAGAGAATAAAACAAATGTGTCTGTGAAAAGAGGGGAGTCGAGTTCAATCCCTTGTCACCATCAATGTGCAAACCAGGAACTTGTTGCTTTGCATTACTGATGTGTCACCATCATGTGGCTATTCTCATAGACTTTAAGGTCCGAAGGGACCATTATGAACATCTAGTCTGACCTCCTGCACAACGCAGGCCACAGAATCTCACCCACCCATTCCTGTAACAAACCCCTAACCTATGTCTGAGTAACCTATTCTGTCTCAGTCCCTTTAATTAAAAAATTGTGTTTTTTTCATAGAAACTATATTTTCCTTGTAGAGACACAGAAGCAGATTAATCTACAAAGGGAAGGTGATTCCAAGGCAGTTCTGGAGGAGAAGGGAACGTTTTCAGCATCACTAAATTATTTTGTTGTGCCTCACAGAGAGAGAAAGAGAGAGAGAAAATAAACCTATTAATTTGAGCTACCGACACAGTTCACAGCATGAAATACATAATTTTGTGTTCAATGAGTTGTGTTCATTTACATAATATGAAAAATATGTATTAGGCAATGCATGAAAACCTCACTGCATTGAAGAACCCACCTGATGTAGTCAATGTACTACAGAATATTTAAAGAAGTTAAGAAAGATGTGCTTATAAATAAACGTGCCATTTACACACGCACAAGACACAGAAGAAACTGAATTATTTGAGCTATTAAAATTTCCATTTTCTCACAGCATTTTAGGTCTCAAGGTTGTTTTAATTTGCTTATTTTTTTGGAACTAGAAATGGGGAAAGAGTACACTGAAGTCAGTGGAATTACCGCAGTGAGGGATTAGTCTCATTATTTGCCACTAACAAAACCTTTGTTAACACAGAGTTAACTTTGACTGTGACTATCTCTTACCTTCCAGAACATCGAGTTCAGTAAAACAAACTCTGGAAAAACCGGGAATACAGAGTGATGGTACATGCCCAGATAACCTTAACTCTGCCCTCTAGAAGAGAATCCCTGATAGCATATGAGAACAAGGAAAGGTTTGGGGACAAATTACAGCTACTTCCCAAGAGTTTGTTTCTTCTGCAATTAATTGATCCTGACCCCATCAATTGATCCTGTCCTGGTGTCTGGCTGTGGAATTTACTATTTACTATTTTTATCCCAGCATATTTAAAGATGAAACTGCTTTACAAAAGCTCCTTTATTCTAGGTTATACAAACAGGTCACTTCCCCACCTATTTCAAGGAGATGGAATTTTCCTGACCCACAGGGAACTTAAACTATCATGCTCAAGGTCACACATTCCTTAGGAGAAAACGACGGGGAAAAAAACCCAAACCCACCAAACTGTTGCTGTTTCTACCCAAATGATCAATGAGACCAGAAAGTGAGACTGTGCAATTAACTGTGTGGTACTACACTGACTCTGCAGTTACTTGGATGTCACTGTAGTACCAGACAGCTCTACGTTTGGTAAACGTACAAAGACTCTGCTGCTGCTCATGAGCTAGCAGCACATGACCTCTAAACAGCTGCCATTCGAATGCATCTGAAAGTCACAAGGAACAACAATCTGTGTTAAAGGAAGGTTGCCCTTTATTAGAGCCCCAGTTGATGCCGTGTGCACAAACAGAGGATTGAATGTGTAACAGGAAGTTTGGTAAATCTTGGTTATTTCAGTTTTGTAACAGGCTCCTGTCCACCTCCAGTAGAGTTTTCAGTCCCAATGGCAACTTACTTACCAAATGTAATACAGACTAGTCCATTCCTCCCACATGGATGTGGTTCTTGTTCTTCTGCACATTGTAGGCCAAGGACCTGCAAATGTGTCTTCATGTGCCTTTGTTTAATTGATGAAAACAAACCTAGACACTGATTTCAGCTGGGGGATATGCTAGGTTTTTATGCATTTGCACAGGAAAACATTGAGTGTGTCCATTCATTTCAGGGATCCCTATTTAGGGGAGCTCCTGAACACACTGGAAATGGAATTATTTTTACTGAAGGAAGAGGTTTGTAAGGGGGCACTGGGATTTGAAACAAGGACCACTTGATCTGCAGTCAAACACTCTACTACTGAGTTATACCCCCACGTCATTCGCATAGGCAAGTCAGTGATCTTAAGGATTTTGAAGGATGGGCTCTGCCTCAGCGAGCTCCTTTTCTAGTCCCAGACCACAGGGGTTTAAAAATGGGGTTTGATTAAACTTTATATACACATGTAGATACCACAGCTTGCACACCCACCAACATAGCTTCCTCCCCACTGACATAGCTACCACCTCTCGGGGAGATGGATTAACTGCACGGACAGGACAGCTCTCTCCCCTCCACTTAGAGCAGCTTCATTATTTATGAATAGGTGGGAAATAACTTCCTGAATGGACAGGAACCAATGTATCAGATATTACTGTGTCTGCATTCAATATGGGTAACTGGTCATATTGGCTGGATTAGTAGGAACATTGCCAGCAGATGGAGGGAAGTGATTATTCCCCTCTATTCAGCACTGGGGAGGCCACATCTGGAGCACTGCATCCAGCGCCCCCCCTCCCCCCCCCCCGCCCGCCCACTACAGAAACAAATGGAGAGAGTCTAGGGGAGGGCAACAAAAATGATTAGGGGGCAGGGGACTTACGAGGAGAGACTGAGGGCAGGGCCACCCAGAGGGGGGGCAGGGGGGGCAATTTGCCCCAGGCCCTGCAGGGCCCCCAGGAGAATACAGGATTCTATAGTATTGCAACTTTTTTTTATGGAAGGGGCCCCTGAAATTGTTTTGCCCCAGGCCCCCTGAATCCTGTGGGCGGCCCCTGCCCAGACCGTGGTGCTGCCCCCCCACTCCACCCCCTTCCCTCGTTCTCCTCCCTCCGAGGCCCCTCCTGTCCTCTGCCCTCACTCCCATTTGGCCACTTCCCACCCCTGCTCTTTGGCTGAGGCCTGCTGGTCGCTGGCTCCTCTCCTCCCCCAAGGCCTCCTCGCGCCTCTCCACCCCCTACCCCAAGGTCTGCCTGCTGCCCCCACCTCTCTGCCCCCTCCCCTGAGACCTGCCCTGCCCATCGCCCCCACCTCTCTGCCCCCTCCCTGAGACCCTCTCTGCCCATCGTCCACACCTCTCTGCCCCTCCCCTGAGACTCACCCTGCCCATCGCCCACACCTCTCTGAGCCCTCCCCTGAGACTCACCCTGCCCATCACCCACACCTCTCTGCCCCCTCCCCTGAGACCCACCCTGCCCACACCTCTCTGCCCCCTCCCCTGAGACTCACCCTGCCCATCGCCCACACCTCTCTGCCCCCTCCCCTGAGACTCACCCTGCCCATCGCCCACACCTCTAACATAAGAACATAAGAACATAAGAAAGGCCGTACCGGGTCAGACCAAAGGTCCATCTAGCCCAGGATCTGTCTACCAACAGTGGCCAATGCCAGGTGCCCCAGAGGGAGTGAACCTAACAGGCAGTGATCAAGTGATCGCTCTCCTGCCGTCCATCCCCATCCTCTGATGAACAGAGGCTAGGGACACCATTCTTACCCATTCTGGCTAATAGCCATTTATGGAATTAGCCACCATGAATTTATCCAGTCCCCTTTTAAACATTGTTATAGTCCTAGCCTTCACAACCTCCTCAGGTAAGGAGTTCCACAAGTTGACTGTGCGCTGCGTGAAGAAGAACTTCCTTTTATTTGTTTTAAACCTGCTGCCTATTAATTTCATTTGGTCACCCCTAGTTCTTGTATTATGGGAATAAGTAAATAACTTTTCCTTATCCACTTTCTCAACATCACTCATGATTTTATATACCTCTATCATGTCCCCCCTTAGTCTTCTCTTTTCCAAGCTCAAGAGTCCTAGCCTCTTTAATCTTTCCTCGTATGGGACCCTCTCTAAACCCCTAATCATTTTAGTTGCCCTTTTCTGAACCTTTTCTAGTGCTAGAATATCTTTTTTGAGGTGAGGAGACCACATCTGTACACAGTATTCGAGATGTGGGCATACCATGGATTTATATAAGGGCAATAATATATTCTCAGTCTTATTCTCTATCCCCTTTTTAATGATTCCTAACATCCTGTTTGCTTTTTTGACAGCCTCTGCACACTGCGTGGACATCTTCAGAGAACTATCCACGATGACGCCAAGATCTTTTTCCTGACTCGTTGTAGCTAAATTAGCCCCCATCATGTTGTATGTATAGTTGGGGTTATTTTTTCCAATGTGCATTACTTTACATTTATCCACATTAAATTTCATTTGCCATTTTGTTGCCCAATCACTTAGTTTTGTGAGATCTTTTTGGAGTTCTTCACAATCTGCTTTGGTCTTAACTATCTTGAGAAGTTTAGTATAATCTGCAAGCTTGGCCACCTCACTGTTTACCCCTTTCTCCAGATCATTTATGAATAAATTGAATAGGATTGGTCCGAGGACTGACCCTTGGGGAACACCACTAGTTACCCCTCTCCGTTCTGAGAATTTACCATTAATTCCTACCCTTTGTTCCCTGTCCTTTAACCAGTTCTCAATCCATGAAAGGACCTTCCCTTTTATCCCATGACTGCTTAATTTACGTAAGAGCCTTTGGTGAGGGACCTTGTCAAAGGCTTTCTGGAAATCTAAGTACACTATGTCCACCGGATCCCCCTTGTCCACATGTTTCTTGACCCCTTCAAAGAATTCTAATAGATTAGTAAGACACAATTTCCCTTTACAGAAACCATGTTGACTATTGCTCAAGAGTTTATGTTTTTCTATGTGTCTGACAATTTTATTCTTTACTATTGTTTCAACTAATTTGCCCGGTACCAACGTTAGACTTACCGGTCTGTAATTGCCGGGATTACCCCTAGAGCCCTTTTTAAATATTGGCGTTACATTGGCTAACTTCCAGTCATTGGGTACCGAAGCCGATTTAAAGGACAGGTTACAACCCTTAGTGAATAGTTCCGCAACTTCACATTTGAGTTCTTTCAGAACTCTTGGGTGAATGCCATCTGGTCCCGATGACTTGTTAATGTTGAGTTTATCAATTAATTCCAAAACCTCCTCTAGTGACACTTCAATCTGTGACAGTTCCTCAGATTTGTCACCTACAAAAGTCAGCTCAGGTTTGGGAATCTCCCTAATATCCTCAGCCGTGAAGACTGAAGCAAAGAATCCATTTAGTTTCTCCGCAATGACTTTATCATCTTTAAGCGCTCCATTTGTATTTTGATCGTCAAGGGGCCCCACTGGTTGTTTAGCAGGCTTCCTGCTTCTGATGTACTTAAAAAACATTTTGTTATTACCTTTGGAGTTTTTGGCTAGCCGTTCTTCAAACTCCTCTTTGGCTTTTCTTATTACACTCTTGCACTTAAGTTGGCAGTGTTTGTGCTCCTTTCTATTTGCCTCACTAGGATTTGACTTCCACTTTTTAAAGGAAGTCTTTTTATCTCTCACTGCTTCTTTTACATGGTTGTTAAGCCACGGTGGCTCTTTTTTAGTTCTTTTTCTGTTTTACTTAATTTGGGGTATACATTGAAGTTGGGCCTCTATTATGGTGTCTTTAAAAAGGGCCCACGCAACTTGCAGGGATTTCACTTTAGTCACTGTACCTTTTAACTTTTGTCTAACTAACCCCCTCATTTTTGTATAGTTCCCCCTTTTGAAATTAAATGCCACAGTGTTGGGCAGTTGTGTTCTTCCCACCACGGGGATGTTGAATGCTATTGTATTATGGTCACTATTTCCAAGCGGTCCTGCTATAGTTACCTCTTGGACCAGCTCCTGCGCTCCACTCAGGATTAAATCTAGAGTTGCCTCTCCCCTTGTGGGTTCCTGTACCAGTTGCTCCATGAAGCAGTCATCTAAAGTATCGAGAAATTCCATCTCTGCATTTCGTCCTGAAGTGAAATGTTCCCAGTCAATATGGGGATAATTGAAATCCCCCACTATTATTGTGTTCTTAATTTTGATAGCCTTTCTAATTTCCCTTAGCATTTCATCATCACTATTAATGTCCTGGTCAGGTGGTCGATAATAGATCCCTAATGTTATACTTTTTACTAGAGCATTAAATTTCTATCCATAGAGACTCTATGGAACATGTGGATTCGCTTAAGATTTTTACTTCATTTGAATCTACACTTTCTCTGCCCCCTCCCCTAAGACCTGCCCTGCCCATCGCCCATCCCCCACACCTCTCTGCCCCTCCCCTGAGACCCACCCTGCCCATCGCCCACACCTCTCTGCCCCTCCCCTGAGACTCACCCTGCCCATCGCCCACACCTCTCTGAGCCCTCCCCTGAGACCCACCCTGTCCACCTCTTTCTTTGGTCATCTGTTGTTATTCCTTGAAACATCAAGGATGGAATAAAAAGCTGAGTTTACTCCAGAGTGAGGAAAGAAAGGAGCCACCAATCCCCTGGCAAAGCTCAGTGCCCCAGAGAAAACCTGCCCCCTGCTATCGCAGTCACTGATGTACTGGGGATATGACGGGAAAGGGACTGTCTGAATGATCAAGGCAGGAAATGGACAACAAGCTACAGCAATGTCATTAGCCACAAACGCACTCTCCTCATGCTCCAGCCAGAAGGGAAAGGAGCAGGAATTCTTGCTATTCAGCCATGGACACACTTACACAAGGGCACAGCAGTGTGTGTGTTGTGGAAGTTGGTCTGAGGAAACAACTGGAATTGATCACTCAGTGAGAACAGAACTAGAGTGCAGTGAAAAACCCACACCCAGCAAGTAGTTGTGGCCGAGTGGTTAAGGTGATGGACTAGAAATCCTTTGGGGGGTGGGTCTCCCTGCATAGGTTCAAATCCTGCCAACTACAGAGGAAGTTGTGGCTCTTTAGTTTCAATGGAGCTGAGTCTTTTCTCACTCCCAAGCAATGTCTACATGAAAGAGTAAGGTGGTTTTAGTTAAACTGTTTTAATTGAACAGCTGTTGCATGTCCACCCTATCCCCCTGTGTCACCAGAGCACATCCATGCTAGCATCTCTTGGATTGCCACAGAGAGCAGTGCACTGTGGGTAGCTATCCCACTGTGCAACTGGCTGCAGGGTGCTTTGGGAAGGGTTTGCAATGCCTCATGGGCTGGTACAGCATCACATGATGCAGGTTTCTATCCCATTGGTCCATGGGCATCCTACTAGATTGCCAGATGCTTTTCAACTGCAATGTGCATGGTGGGGTAGAGAGCATGTGTGTGTGTGCGTTGCGGAAGAGTGAGTGTGTCGCACACTGTCTCTAAGTTCAGACAGCTGCTAGAAGCAACCTGTCCTGAGGCAGGGGACAGCCCCGACATCAGCCCCCCTTCTCTCACTGGCTCAGCTCAGCACAGCACTCTCTGTCACACACACACACACTGCTGCCTGCTTAGCTCTGTGTCAGGGGTGCTGGAACAGGGGGTTTAGAGAGCCATGGCCCCACCACTCTTTACTGGCTGTTAGGACAAATGATGGACGGTGGGGGAGGGTGCAGTCTTGGGGAAGAGGCGTGGTGGCTCCGTGGTGTGAGTGGGAGTCCTTAGGTAAGGGGTGTCATGGGGGTGCCACAGTTCAGACAATGGTGCCCCTCCCCCCACTGTAAGGTAGCTTCTGCTGCCCTTGCTCTGTGTTGGCAGAGCAGGAGAGAGCAGCATCCACGGCAGTGATTTGCTCCCTGGGGCTCCAGCAGGGTGGCTCAGGAGGCGATTTAAAGGGCCCGGGGCTACGGCCGCTGCAGGGAGCCCTGGGCCCTTTAAATCACCAGCCTGGGGAAGCCGGGCCGGGCTGGCACAGCGTACTGGCTCTTGCCAGTACCCCATACCGGAACATACCGGCTTACTTTCACCTCCGGAAGGTCCTCACTTGGATCAATAACTGGTTAGAAGATAGGAAACAAAGGGTAGGAATAAATGGTCAGATTTCAGGATGGAAACAGGTAACTAGTGGTGTCTGTACTGGGACCAGGACTAGTCAATATATTCATAAATGATCTGCTAAACAGTGAGGTGACAAAATTTGCCGATGATCCAAAACTACTGGCTTGCTTCCTAGAACGAATGCTCCTTGAGTGGGGTGATCCACAGGGAGTAGCTCAAACCTCCAAAGTGCCTGGCCAGGGGCAGGACATTAGCACAGCAAGGGAGGGGTGTGGCAGTGACATCATAAAGGCCTTTTGCAGGCCCTCAGACTATTGGTCAAAGTTGGTGGGGAAGTGGTGACCTCACAGAGCGATGCTGACATCAGGCAGGCAGGACAGGGGCCAGGGGCCAGGGAAACCTCAGAGACCCCTGTGGCTTTGCTTCAACAAGTCTCCTTCTCCAGGTCTCTCTTTGAGGACTGAGAGAGTATTTGGGTTCATGGACGTGAGCGCCAGGAGGAACCTCTTTCGAGTTTTCACCTTCCCTTTTAGTGATTTTACTGAAAAACAGCCGCCCCTGTTTAGAAGGTAAGAGCCTCCTCGAGGTTTGAAACCTGTTCAGTCTGAGCCATCTGGTGACAGTTGAACTCTAGGCATGGAAAACACAAGCTTAAGGAGGCAGAATTTTATTCCGCACCTGGGATTTTGTCCCTTAGAATCACTGGGGACATTAGGGTTTGTCCTTTTTGTTTCACCTTTTCCTCCATTCATCCCTCCCTCCTTTCTCTCTGTGTCTTGCTTCTTTTGTCCTTTCTCCTGTTCCCCTCCCAACACCAGGTGCGGTGTGTGTGTGTGTGTGTGTGTGTGTGTGTGTGTGTGTTTTGCGGGGGAGTGCTCTGCAGCTCCTACTGTGGGAGGTCCACCCAAAAATGTGAGGCTGAAATAGTGCTTGGGCAGTGATCCCCACCAGTAACCTGGGCCATCCTTTGAGCTCTCGGGTGAGAACCCTCAGCCTCTCATCCTCAGTCTCTACGCTGATTGGCTGAGCAGGGGGTTATTGACAGGGAGGATACTCAGGTCCTTGTTGTTCTCTTTTAAGACCGAGTAAATAAGTCAGAACCAGTCATATGTTTGATGAATTTTGCTGCTTCTCTGCATTAATTGTCTCTGAGCAGTTCATGATTCTCTCTAACACTGCAGTTCTCCTCAAATACTTGCTAAATAATTACTGTGCACTGCTGTTTGTCTGGAGCTCATCTGAGAGCACTTTATTCAGGTCATTTAGTGTATGAAATTCAAGATCTGATGGTTAGTTTGAAAATCAGGGCTCTTGGCTCCTATTCCCAACTCGGCCAGTGACTGGCTGTGTGACCTAAGACAAGTCAATTCTCCTTTCGCAGCCTTAGCTTCTCCCTCTTTCAAGTAGGGATAATAATGATCTGCTCCTACCTACCTCAACACACTCACTCTTCCCCAACACACACACTGTCTCTTCTCACACACAAACAGTCTCCACACTGCAGTTGAAAGGCAGCTGGCAATCTAGTAGGATGCCCATGGAACAATGGGATAGAGAAACCTGCATCACTGAAAATACAGCCATGGAGACACCACACACCAGCTTTCCCTAGCTGGCAAGAATCAAACCTCCACAGAAAGACCCCTATGGTGTCAGACCAGCTCCCTAAGTCCTCAGCCACAACCACTTAACACAGGGGCCTTTTTACACTGTGGTTCTGTTCTCACTGAAGGGTCATTTCCAATGGTTTGCTCAGACCAGCTTCCACAGCACACTCACTGCTGTGCAGCTCTGTACGTGTGGCCGTGGCTGAACAGCAAGAATTTCTGCCCATTTCCCTACTGGCTGGAGCATGGCTAGAGTGTGTTTGTGGTTAATGATGTTGCTGTAGATTGTTTGTTTCCTTCCTTGACAATTCAGACAGTCCCTTTTCCCAACATATCTCCAGCACATCAGTCCCTGGCTGGGGTCTCCTGGGCAGTGGAAAACATCCCTTGTTTGGTGCTGCCAAGGGGATCCTGGAGAACTGAGGGTACGTCTTCACTACCCGCCGGATCAGTGGGTAGCAATCGATTTCTGAACGTGCTCCTGTCGACTCCGGAACTCCGCCAACGCGAATGGTGGTACGGAGTCGACATGGGGAGCCGCGGACGTTGATCCCGCACCCTGAGGATGGTAAGTAATTCGAGCTAAGGTACTTCGACTTCAGCTACGCTATTCACGTAGCTGAAGTTGCGTTCCTTAGATCGACCCCCCCCCCCAGTGTAGACCAGACCTAAGACATCCCTTGGCTTGGATCAAAGGGGGAGTTGGATGGAATTTATCACACAACCCTCCCTGCTCCCCAGAGCCCCACAGGGAGAGTCTAGAGAAGGGGGAGTCATTCCTCCCCTGTGCTCCCAGAAGAGCTGCTAGGACTCCTTCCTGCCAGCTACTCACCCCTGGATTCATCCTCAGCTCCTGGGATCTTTCTGCTCCAAAGGCTCCAGAGGCCTGGGGTGGGGAGGGCGTCACTGCACAGTCTGAAACACAAGGGAGGTTTCTGGAATTGAAGGAAGGAGCAGAAAATGGAGAGGAAAGAAACAGAGAGAAAACGCCTCTTCTCTCTCCTCTCCCACTCCCAGCAAGAAATGTTACCAAGGAGCAGTGTTAGGGGAAATGGTGCCCGGGGCAAAACTTGTACTTTGGCACTTCCCCATTGCCCCTGGACGATCCCCCTCCCCCTTTACTGCTAGCTCCTGCACTCCCAACCCTTGCACCTCCTTCACCCCTAACTCCTGCCCCCTCCATGAATAGTGGGGCTATGACTGGGGCAGCAGGTTGTGAATGTTGGACACTTCTTCTTTCAGGGGCCGGTGACCTTCGAGGAGGTGGCTGTGTATTCACTAGGAAAGAGTTGGCTCTGCTGGACCCCACTCAGAGAGCCCTCTACAGAGACGTCATGCAGGAGAACTAACTTGAGACCATGGGCGGAGTCATTATGTAACCTTTTAACCATTGGCTAATGTGCTATCTTGTCTTGCTGGAAAACCTATCCCGGGGTGCGGAACTGTCTACCCCGTCACTTTCCCCCACCCATGGAAAATCTATATATTCTATCATAATCAACTGATTGACAGTGTCTCTGAGCCTAATAAGCAAGATGACACTTTGCCAGCGCTGTGTGTAATAAACTCCTATGCTTGGCCTCCACACAGTGTGGATTTATGTCCTTCAGATGGCAGAAGAGTGATCACTTGATCATTATCTGTTAGGTTCACTCCCTCTGGGGCATCTGGCATTGGCCACTGTTGGCAGACAGGACACTGAGCTGGATGGACCTTTGGTCTGACCCAGTATGGCCGGTCGTATGTTCTTGCCCTGACAACACTTCAAGGATAGGCATGGACTGTTATCCACAGTCATGAGTGCTGGCAGCCACAGGGCCACTCCCACCAATTAACAAATACACAGAATTAAGTTTCAGCCAATTATTTATTACTGGAATTTTTCCTATTGGGGGCCAGGGTACTGCCGTAGGGATGTGGTACTGGAAGAAAAGGGGGATGGGGGGTGTATTCTGAGCCAAGAGCACATCCGCCCCGGAGCAGCAGTGACACCCTGTGGCCAGTCGGGGTAAGGCACAGAGCGCCTCCTCCCTGGAGCAGCAGTGACAGCCTGTGGCCAGTTGGGGTAAGGCACAGAGCGCCTCCGCCCTGGAGCAGCAGTGACAGCCTGTGGCCAGTCGGGGTAAGACACAGAGCGCCTCCGCCCTGGAGCAGCAGTGACACCCTGTGGCCAGTCGGGGTAAGGCATGTAACGCCTCCACCCTGGAGCGGCAGTGACAGCTTGTGGCGAGTCGGGGTAAGGCACGGAGCGCCTCTGCCCTGGAGCGGCAGTGACACCCTGTGGCCAGTCGGGGTAAGGCACGGAGCGCCTCCGCCCTAGAGCGGCAGTGACACCCTGTGGCCAAGGCACGGAGCGCCTCCGCCCTAGAGCGGCAGTGTCACCCTGTGGCCAGTCGGGGTAAGGCACAGAGCACATCCACCCTGGAGCAGCAGTGACACCCGGTGGCCAGTCGGGGTAAGGCACAGAGAGCCTCCGCCCTGGAGCAGCAGTGACAGCCTGTGGCCAGTCGAGGTAAGGCACAGAGCGCCTCCGCCCTGGAGCAGCAGTGACAGCCTGTGGCCAGTCGAGGTAAGGCACAGAGCGCCTCCGCCCTGGAGCAGCACTGACACCCTGTGGCCAGTCGGGGTAAGGCACAGAGCACATCCGCCCTGGAGCAGCAGTGACACCTGGTGGCCAGTTGGGGTAATACACAAAGAGTGTTTCCCAGAGAGGAGTAGTGACAAGCTGTGGCCAGCAGGGGAAGTGCCAGCCTCTTGCCAGGGGGGTGGGGGGAAGCTGAGGTGGAGCAGACAGAAGACTGTGGCAGCTGCACCCCCCTGTCACCATGAGTTCCTGTCAATCTCTGTGGCCCACCCCCTGCAACTCCCCGGTGAAGTGTAAGCCCCAACCCTCCCCTCTGAGGCCCCGCCCCCCTGCCCAGGAGCCAGAGCCGGGAGGAGCAGCTGCTGCACTAGCTGGTGCCATGAGGCAGACATCCACAGCGCTGCCCCATCTTGTCCTCCTGCTGCTTGGGGCTGTGACTGCTCCTCAGCTCCCGGCTGCCGCCTTTTGACGGCTCGCAGCCCATAAGACCTTCCTGGGTTGGGGGCTGGGCTGGGCCCTGGTGCCAGCAGAGTCCCTGGGCAACAGCAACCACAGGCAACTGGAATCTCCTTGAGAGGGCACAAATGGCACCCCCAAGTTTGCCAGGCCCCAGTTAGATGCAGAGGCCTTTCCTCGGGGACCCCTGCCCCAGGCTAACATAAGCAATTCACTCCACATACAAGCATCTTTGCAGCTCTCTCTCAATACTTAACATAAGCAAATTTCTGCAGATCACTATCTGGTTTCCATGCCCAGGAATGGGCTCAGGGTGGCCGCTCCTTCTTTTGGTTGCTGCTGCAGGCTGGCCATTCTCTCAGCTACCCAATGTCATTAGGAAGTGAAAAGAGAAAGTGAGAACACTTGTAAGCTAGGCTGGAACTGGTGCATGGAAGACCGACCGACAGACACGTGTCACCTGGCTGCTGCTCACTGGATCCTCCTTCTCTATTCCCCTCCAGCCTCCCCAGGGCCTAAAATGCTCCTCACTTGTAGGGTACCTACAGCCCCTCAGGTCTCTCCACTCCCTCAGCCCGCGACACCCACACCTGCACAGAGAGCTCTGGTCCTCTAAAGAAAGGGAGGATTGTTCACCAGTTTCATATTCAATGTGGCACCCAGTCACTCAGGATCTCCAGGCTAGCAGTGTGACAGGAACACAACTCAGCTGTATTTGTTCACAAGACATGTCTGCCTTAGAACAAACCCAAACCCTTGTGGAAGTAGCCACAACTACTCGTTCCAAACACACCCACCCGCCTCTACTCCTCCTGTTAGAAGAGCAGAAAAGCAGCATCACAGAACACGAGTGAAGATAACGTGACCCACCTGTTGGGCGCTAGAGGGAGGACGTTGCACTGTCAGGGTGGGAGGCTGCCATGTCATCACCCAGCCCTGCTGTGCTGAATGTTGCTCACTAATCCTCACCTTTGTGAACCTTTAAGCTCCAGGTCTCCAGGCTCCTGTGGAGCCAGTTTCAGGTTCCACATCCTCGCCCGAGGTCTCGCCGAGAATGGCTGATCTATGGGGCACCAGGTGAGTAGCAGACGGTTCCGGCGCTGAGAGTTTGCCTGACACCTCAGGGACACAGTGTGAGGTGGTGTCGCAGGGATCTCGATGAAAGGAGCAGAACAGGATTTACTTGTGGTGGGGAGAGAATTGAGAGTGTCTCAGGGGGTTGTACAGAGGTATTGCCCGGGTGAGAGACTGGCTAAAACACAGGCCTCGCTGTGAGCAGGATTCAAACCTACACAGGGGAACCTTATTGGATTTCAATTCCAACGCCTTAACCACTTGGCCATCACAGTTGTGAGCACAAAACTGCCCCAATGCCAGAGAAACTGGTAAAGAATCACAATGCCCAGGCGTGAAATCATCTGAACTACAGAATTCCCACCGCAAACCTGTCTCCCAAAGCACAGGGGGTATTTGGGGTTTGTTCTCTTTGCTTAGCCATGTGCAGTCGCACAGAGAGCGCATTTAAAAGTCTCCCCTCCCACAGAGTGGGAATGGGAAATGATTCTCAACTTGAAGCTTGATGTGAATGAGGATGTCTGGACCACAGGGCCAGACACTGACCTTTGCTATAGAAACCAGTGACACACAGAACCAGGCTAAGGAAAATGTTTCCTGGAGTCAGTAACTGGATTAGCAGCAGTATTGTGAAGAGAAATGTCTCACAAGAGGAGTCAGCGAATTGGTGGTTTGGTCGCAGAAGTCACAGCTACAGTGGGGGAGGTCTAGCTTTGATTTCTGGCCAACAGAGGGATGAGTTTTATTGTCTCCAAATTTCAATAGAAAAATTCAGACCCCAACTGTGTGTGGTGGGGGTTTCTCTGGTTTGGTTTGTTTTTCACATTTGAAATGTCCTTGATCATTTTTCTGGGAAAACTATTTAGACAGGGCCAAGGAAGAGTCAGAACAATTACAGATCTCCATGGGAGTGAGGGGGTCTCTCAGCACCGGGGGAGGGGTGGAGATTTTCACGGAGGGGAGTTGGGGAGATAAATGAGAGGCTTTTGCTCCAGCAGAGGGGGCGGCTTGGCAGGTTCATTTTTACCAAGTGAACCCCCCCCCACACACACACACGTTGCTCCCCTGCTGCTGCTGACCCAGCTCAAACCCCACTGTCACCCCCAGCATGTGACCTACAGCTTCCTGCTGACAAAGCCCTTATCTATCAGAGACAAAATCCCCTAATCTGCCCCTTCTCCTGGCTGAGCCCTCCCCCCACAGAGCCCAGGACAACCCCGACCTAGCCATGCCGGGGGTTCGGGCTTAATCTTCAAGGCCGAGCGCAAAACCTTCAGCCGGGCATGTTTCGCTCCCTTCCCACCTCGGCCCAAGCGGCAAGGCAGAAACGGACGAGACACGCCAGCTGGAAGACGCCTCCCTCCCACTTCTCTATAGCCTGCTGTGACGTTATTAATATGAACTGGGACCGTAGAGATCATTGTTGCCACCACTGTTATATATGTGCAGCAAATATTGTGCAAAGGTTGGCGTGTGAGGTGTCTAGGACAAGGTTATGATTTGCTGGTTATAATTATGCTGGCTGTATGTGTGTACCATTTTTGTATTTGAAGTTATGAATATAGGCTATGTACTTGTATCTCAAATGTATTTGATTCCAAGTAGCCTCAGTGTCGTCAGCCCCCAACTCCTTCAGGAGTCCATAGCAAAGAGACTCCCCCCCACTGTCCTGGACTCCCTGGGAGGTGCCTCCCACCCCCCGCCCAATGGAGCACCAAGGATTAAAGTGGCAGCATCTAGTGTCAGTGGGGTTCAGTGGCTCAGGCCAGACACCTGAGCTGGGGACCTGCCCCCAGAGCACTGCTCGAGGGCCTGGGCCTGGAGTGTTCACAGCCCCCTCCTCACCCCTCCCTGAGCCCAGCCTGGCTCCTCACCTGTGTTGCCAGCACAGAGTGCCCGAGGCAGCAACAGCGGTTCGTTGCCCAGTGTGCTTCACTCCAATAAACACACCAAGGTGGAGAAGCAGAAAAAGTTTATTTGAGATCTCAAAGCGGTGCTCGGAGACACAGACACGTCTCAGATCAAGCACACAGCTACAAGCCGCTTTTCTCTTTTTTATATATAACTTTAACTAAGCCTCTTCTATCCCGCCCCCACTCCCCCTCTCTCCCCACCTTCCATTCCCATGCAGCAGATACACTTTGCAATAGCAATTACATTAAGCAGTTAAGTCATACTTGGCAAAAACCAATTTAGCTTATTAGTAACTCTTCTGTGAACTGTTATCTTGTCCTGCTCTCTTTGATCTGTTATTTTGCCCCTTAGCCAGGAGCAAGCAGGCCTCATTATAGCAGGCCTCATTATTACCTTCTGGTGCAGGTGTTGCAACTGATAACCATTCTCTGTTGCTGGCCTGTTAGGTCGATTAAAGTTCAAACATGGGAGCGCTTTGGTCAGACATGGAGTGACTTTAGTTCATTCAGGCCTACTACAGAAAGGCTTCATTGACACTGTGGTTTTCCACCCTCCCGAGTTACCTAGCGTCATGCCTAATGACACCAACACCTGGAACAAAGCAGAAGCGTCCGTCGGCCTCGCTGCTGTCCGAGTCCCAGGCGCTGCTGCTGTCCCATGGGGAGCAGGCCGAGCTGCTGGGGCTGGGAGAGGGATCCTCCACCTCCTGTCCTGGGAAGGCTGGAAGGTCCCCACTGACCGGGCAGGGCGATGCCTCCTGCTGGAAATCGGGGCTGGGCTCCTGGGGCTGCTGCTGCTCACACAACAAACCCCGGAGCCACCCTGCCTGGTTCTGCTCCTGGGCTGGGTCCTGCCTGCCCAGCCGCATCCTGGCCCAGCTCCATTTTGGCCTGGCCAGTACCTCTCCCACCTCAGTGCCTGCACCAGGAGCAGGTTTCCTCTTCCAGAAGGCTGGGCACTTCCACCTCCTGGCCCGGCTGGGAGCTCCTTCCCCGCCAGTGGGGACGGAGGGGCCGCTCCGCTCCTGGGGAAGATGGCAGCTGCTTCCCTCAGGCTCTGGGGCCACCTGCAGAGCCTTCTTCCTGAACATCCTCAGGAACCCGGCCATCCTGGAACCGAGCGGGGAGCGGGCGTGAGTCCGGGGTCAAGGCAGCCTCTCACTAACCAGCCTATTTGGTCCCTCCCCATCCCTGCCCCAGCCAGAGCAGCTCCTCCTCCCCCCACAGGGGTGCAGGGAATGCAGGCTACACACACTGGCAGGAGTTCATTGCATGATCTGCTCCCCCTCAACATTCCCCCTCATCATCCCTGGGGCTGCAAGAACCGGGGAGTCTCGTCCTTTTCGAGCACTGGGGTCAGTCACAAAGACCATCGGTCACTTTGGACAAGCAGCTCCCTCCTGCCAGCCCAGGCCACACTCACAGTCCCCTCCACCCCCCCACCCAGGCTAGAGAAGGAACAGAACCCAGGAGTCCAGACTTCTCCTGGGAAACCATTCCCCACTTCAAAGTCCCTCGGCATAGCAAGGCCAGGGCCCCCTCATTTCCCATTGATTTCCATGCTCAGCAGCTCCCCGGGTCTGGCCCAGCTCAGAGACTCTCAGCCTGAGGAACAGTGTCCCACAAGGGAAGGGCTGGGAGCCCTGTTGCTGGGACCTTGCCAAACACACTGGAGACGGCTCTGGAGAAGCCCCTCCCTGGTCTGAGAGCGAGGGGCTCCTGGGGGCTGTTTGCAAATCCAATCTCCTTTGGGAGAGATTCTCTCCCCCACTTTCTGCCTCTCCCCAGACAGACAGGGGATGCCACCGAGGAACCCTAATGCCACTCACTTGCTCTGGTGATGGAGCAATGGATGGAGGATGTTCAGTGTCATCCCTCGCCCTTCTCCTCACTCTCCAAGCCCAAGGCAGGCTGGAGAGGGGGATGGTGACCTGAGGAGTTACCCTGACCAGCCAGCAGGCAGGGTGATGACACTGGGCGATCGGCTGGCTGGGAAAACAAGAATCTGTCTTATTGCCAGGGAAAGGAGAAACTTGGCCAGCAGCAGGGGGTGCAGAACATCACCCTAGTGCAGGGGTGACAGCGCCTCCGGGATCCTGATATCCCAGCACTTTACACACCTTCCTGGAGCCTCCCAATCCCCCTGGGCTGTCGGGACTGCGACCCCAACCCCACTGATGAGAAACAGGCCTGGGGAGGGGAAGGTACTGGCTCAGGGTCACACCAGGGGTGAGCTGGAGCCGGTTCGCATGAACCGGTTGTTAAATTTAGAAGAGGTTATAGAACCGCTTGTTAACTGGCTTCCCTGCGAGGGAAGCTTTGATGGGCTCTGGCTGGGAAGGGTGTAATTCCTCCTCCCGGCTGCCACGGGGCGCTGCGCTGTGCTGCGAGAGCCATGTGAGCTGCCTCCTGGCCCTGTTGCTGCTGCTGCTCCTCGGACCTCTGGCCCTGGGGCTCCTGCTGCTGCCTGGTGGGTGCCCGGCTGCGTCCTGCTGCTCAGGCTGCTCTCAGCCCCTCCCCCCGGGTGAGTGTCTGCACCCCTCCCCCGCTCCCCCTGCCTGCACCCCCGCCGCCAGCCCCTGTCACCCTGCCCCCAGCCTGCACCCCCTGCCCTGCCACCCCCCATTACACCCTCAGCCTGCACCCCCTGCCCTGCCACCTTCCATTGCATCTCCTGTCTGCCCCCAGCCCCCTGTATGCACCCCCTGACACCCCCCATTGCACCCCTGCCCCCGGTCTGCACCCCCTGCCCTGCCACCCCCCATTACACCCCCAGCCCCCTGCCTGCACCCCCTGCCACCCCCCATTGCACCCCCAGTCGGCACCCCCTGCCCTGCCACCTCCCATTGCATCTCCTGTCTGCCCCCAGCCCCCTGTATGCACCCCCTGCCACCCCCCATTGCACCCCCTGCCCCCAGCCCCCGGTCTGCACCCCCTGCCCTGCCACCCCCCATTACACCCTCAGCCCCCTGCCTGCACCCCCTGCCACCCCCCATTGCACCCCCTGCCTGCACCCCCTGCCCTGCCACCCCACATTGCACCCCCTGCCCACAGCCAGCCCCTGTCTGCACCCCCTGCCCTGCCACCCCCCATTGCATCCCCTGCCTGCCCCAGCCTCCTGTCTGCACCCCCTGCCCTGCCACCCCCCATTGCATCCCCTGCCTGCCCCCAGCCCCCTGTCTACACCACCCGCTGCAGCCACCCCCCATTGCATCCCCTGCCTCCAGCCACCCCCATTGCACCCCCTGCCTGCAGCCAGCCCCTGCCTGCACCCTCCTGCCGCAGCCAGCCCCTGTCACCCTGCACCCTGCCACCCTCCCCTGCCACAGCCACCCCCCATTGCACCCCCTGCCTGCAGCCAGCCCATCTGCACTCCCTGCCCTGCCACCACCCCGCTGTTGGTGGCACCAGGCATGGCCCAGTGTTAACAGAGGGGTGGAAAATGACAGTGCCAATAAGGCCTCCCTGTATCAGGCCTTTGGCCAGCTTGCTTGTCCGAACCGCTTCCATGTTTAGACTTTAATTAACCCCACAGGCCAGATGGAAAGAATGGAATGTGTGGCAACTAGTTATCAGTAGCAGGAGGCAATTATACAGCCTGCTTGCACCTGGCTGAAGGGAGTGAAACAGAATGACCGGTCAAGAAAAGTTACTAACGAGATAATATGTTTTTGCCAAGTATGATTTAACCAGCGCAATATAATTGCTGCTTTATAATGTGCTTGCTGTATGGGAACTAGAAGGGAGGGGAGAAGAGGGGGGGAAGGGGGAGCTGGGCATTGGGGGTAATAGAGATGCTTAGCTAAAATTATGTATAAAGAGAAAGAGCTGCTTGTATGGAGTGTGCTTGATCTGAGACGTGTCTGTGTCTCCAAGCATCGCTTTGAGATCTCAAATAAACCTTTTTTTTGCTTCTCCACCCTGGTGTGTCTATTGGAGCGAGGCACTCCGGGCAACGAACCACTCTTGCTGTCGCCTCGGGCCTTTGTGCCGGCAACAGTTTTGGCGTCCCTGGGTGGGCTCGAGGCTAAATTTAGCCTTGCCCGGACCCCTCCTGGAGGTCGACGGATTGCGGCGACGACCGACGCCCAGCGCGCACCGGTGACTTCATTGGGGGCCTCGGCGGAGACGCGGTGTGGTCGACCCCGGAGGGCACTACGGTGCAACGCGCTCAGATAGTGGAGAAGCAGCTGCGGGCGACGGTGGGGAACCGGTCTTGTGGATAAGGTAGGAACAGTCCAGTGCTGTTAACCTTTTGTTTGCCTGTTAAGACCTGGGGACGCCCAGTGTCTTCCCATAGGTATGGGGCAGGGACAGAGTACAGGCAGGGTACGGTGTACACCCTTAGAATGCATTCTGATGAATTGGAAAGTGTTTGAAAAAGATCCATTGACTAAAAGTAAACTGAAAAGATTCTGTACAGTTGACTGGCCTCAGTATCAGCTAGAGGGCCAGGAGAAGTGGCCACCGGAGGGATCACTTAATTACAACACGATCCTTCAATTAGCTTTGTTTTGTCAGCGAATGAATAAGTGGAATGAATTTATGTATGCACAGTTGTTTATGTTGTTGAGAGATAGGTTAGATCTGTTGCAAGAGTGTAATCTGACTCCGACAGGCTCGGCAGTCACTGTTGTTAGTTCCCCTAACCCCTCCCCGGTTGTAATGGCAGAGTCGGTGTCCCCTTCGGTTCCTACACCCCCACCGTATAAAGACCAGGTGCCTCGGGTTTCAGAGATTGCTCCTTCAGTGGGACTTTATCCGTTGATTACTGAGACTGTGGTGGCTCGCCCGGGAGCGGAGGGGCGCCGGGCCACTACTATGCTAGTTTACTCACATGTGCCTTTTAACCCAGTGGACCTAGCAGCCTTTAAGGCACAGGCAGGGGAATTCTCCACGAATCCCAGCAAGTTTATTTCGGTTTTTGAGGGTATTTTTACCAGCCGTGCTGCCCCTGACATTAAAAGGAAATTGCAGAAAAAGGAGGATTTGATGGGCATGTCTGTGGCACAGATTTTGGAAACTGCAAACAGGGCTTACAGCCTTAGAGAGGGAGAGAAGGAAAAGAGGCAAGTGAAGATGATGGTTGCAGCAGTACAGGCCAGTGACAAGAGAAAGTTTCAGGAAGGTGGTGGAAGGGGCCGGGGAATGAGAGGCCGTGGACGTGGGCGCCCTGGCTCACAGGAAAGGCGTTTGGGTCGCAATCAGTGTGCCATATGCCGGAAGGAGGGACACTGGAAAAATGAGTGCCCCGAGAGGGAAGATACCCCTATGATGGCAGCAGAGAATCAAGACTAGGGGTGTCAGGGGAGACGGCCTATCCTGCCCCCGGAACCCCGAGTAAAAATGCGGGTGGGAAATTCTGAAATAGACTTTTTAGTAGACTCTGGAGCAGCTCGAACCGCTGTAAATCAACCCCTCCAGCTGCCTGTGGCAGATTCCCTCCCTGTGGTCGGCGCTACAGGAAAAGGAATCAAATGTCCAGTGTATGCCCCAGCAGAATGTGCTTTGGGAGACAGAATTCTCTCCCACAAGCTGGTTTACCTCCCCGACTGCCCAACGCCTCTACTGGGATGGGATCTGCTTTGTCGCTTAGGTGCCACCCTGCATTTCACCCAAGATGAAATCACTCTCACCCTGCCCCCAGAGAATGCCTGGATAATGACTCTTGCAGTTGAGCCCTCAGCCATGCAAGCCCCAGAGTGGAGCCAGTGGGAGGACCAGGTTTTTCCTCTAGTATGGGCATCGGGGGTCCCAGGAAAGGCAGCACATCATACCCCCATTAAGGTTCAGCTCCTGCCAGGAAAAGGTCCGGTGCGAATCAAGCAGTATCCGATCAAGAGGGAGGCCAGAGAAGGGCTGCAGGAAACTATAAATCAGTTTCTGAAGTACGGGGTACTGCGAGAATGTCAGTCAGCCTGGAACACCCCCATCCTGCCTGTTCGAAAGCCCAATGGCACCTATCGGTTGGTCCAGGACCTGAGGGCAGTTAATGAACGGGTTAAGACTCTGCACCCCCTTGTTCCAAACCCGTATACACTGTTGGCATCTATAGGAGGGCAGTACACCCACTTTTCGGTCCTAGACCTGAAAGATGCTTTCTTCACAATTCCGGTTGACACACAATCTCAGGAGATTTTCTCCTTCAAGTGGGAAGACGACCGAAGGGTTAAAAAGCAGCTTTGCTGGACTGTTTTAGCTCAGGGATTTAAGAACTCCCCCACCCTTTTCGGCCAGGCTCTGGCCAAAGACCTGGAGGAGTGGAATACTCCGGACGGGATTCTCCTCCTGCAGTATGTTGACGACCTGTTAATAGCGGCGGTGGGATTAACCCCTTGCCTCCACGCCACTGTGAGCCTCCTGAACTTTGTTGGGCTCCGAGGATACCGGGTAGCTCGGAGCAAGGCTCAGATTGCCCTCTCAGAAGTACAGTACTTAGGATTTCACATAAGACAGGGGGAAAGGCAGCTTTCAAACGAAAGGAAGGAAGCTATCTGTCAAATTCCTGTCCCAAGCAATCGTAAGCGGCTCAGGGCTTTTCTGGGCATGGCAGTCTTTTGCAGAATATGGATCCCAGAGTTCGGACTGTGGGCTAAGCCCTTGTATGAATGTGTTAAGGGAATGGATCACGACCCCTTTCACTGGTCCTCAGAAGCTGACAAGGCATTTAAAGTGTTAAAGCGAAAGTTAATGGAAGCCCCAGCACTCGGTCTGCCAGACATCTTTAAGCCGTTTCAACTGTATGTGCATGAAAGGAAGGGAATGGCTCTAGGGGTGCTTACTCAACTATTAGGCACTTGGAAACGTCCTGTGGCATATTTCTCTAAACAGATGGATCAAGTTGCCAAGGGATGGCCAGCATGCTTGCGAGCTGTCGCAGCAACTGCCCTAGTGCTTGGTGAAGCAGAGAAACTGACTTTGGGGGGACTGTGCAGGTGTATACCCCTCATATGGTTCAAGCCCTGCTGGACACTAAGGGTGGTCTCTGGCTCACGCAGGCTCGGGTAGCTCGGTACCAGGCTAAACTCCTAGAAAATCCTGAAGTTACCCTGCAGACCTGCCCCTCCCTCAACCCAGCCACTATGTTGCCAGAAACAGAGGAGCAGGAACATGACTGTTTAGAAATCATAGATGCCCAGTACTCCAGCCGTCCAGACTTAAAAGATCAGCCACTCCCCAATGCAGAGTATGAGTGGTACACTGACGGCAGCAGCTTTGTTACAGACGGGCAAAGGAGGACGGGCTATGCTGTTGTAACTCTCCACGAAACTGTGGAAGCGGAGAGTTTGCCTGCCGGAACATCAGCCCAGCTGGCTGAATTGGTAGCTTTAACCCGTGCACTCGAACTGTCAAAAGGAAAAAGAGTTAACATTTTTACTGATTCCAGATATGCCTTTGGAGTGCTACATGCTCATGCAGGTCTCTGAAAGCAAAGAGGAATGCTTACAGCTCAGGGGTCGCCGGTCAAGCATGGGACACAGATTCTCCGGCTTCTGGAAGCGGTACAGCTCCCCTCAGAGGTAGCAGTGGTGCACTGCAAGGCTCATCAACGAGAAGACCAGGACGTAGCCAAGGGCAACGCCAGGGCCGACAGGGAAGCCAAGCGAGCTGCCACCCTGGAACCGTTGGAAGCTGAGGAGGCCCATGTGCATGCCCTCATCCCATCAGTGGGTGAGCTCCCAGCCCCTCAGTACTCTCGTGAAGAAAAGAATCTGGCTGACTCACTTGGGCTCCAGGAAAAGGAGGGATGGCTCCACTCCACAGAAGGAAAAATCCTCCTACCTAAAAGCCTAATACGGCCAGTACTACAGAAACTACATCAGACCACTCACGCTGGAAGGAAGGCTCTCACCCAGCTTATGAATAAGTATTTTCTAACCTCTGGATTAAGACCCCTGGCTTCCCAGGTACAGGCTGAGTGTTTAGTCTGTCAAAAGAACAACCCTCGACCAGGAGTGTCAGTGCCACCAGCCACTCTGGAACCTACCCCAGGGCCAGGATTGGTGTGGCAAGTAGACTTCACTGAATTCCCCCGAACCCAAGGGTTCAGGTACCTCCTCGTCATGGTGGATCGATTCAGCGGATGGCCTGAAGCCTTCCCATGCCGAAACAACACTGCCAGAACAGTGGCTCTCAAGTTTGTCAAGGAAATCATTCCTCGCTTTGGACTCCCCCAGTGGATGGAATCTGACAATGGAACACACTTCACATCGCAAGTCATTCAGGGGATTTCGGATGTTCTACAGATCACCTGGAAGCTCCACAATCCATGGCGACCACAGGCCAGTGGAGTAGTGGAACGTACTAATCAGACACTCAAGCGGCATCTCTCAAAGGTCTGCCAAGAGGCTTCTCTTCGGTGGCCTGATGCCTTACCCCTTGTTTTGCTCCGAGTTCGTGCTCTCCCAAAGGGCATGTTAGGGCTTAGTCCCTTCGAGATTATGTTTGGGAGGGCATGGCCTATGAATGGTACACCGGTTCTGTTAGGGGAGTGGGAGGTAGACTGCGGTTTCTTATCTCAGTACATGTGCTCTCTGTCTGCTGTTCTCTGTTCTCTCCACAGATATACCAAAGATTTGCAGCCTCTCCCGCTGGATGCCCCTGTCCACTCCCTGCAGCCTGGTGACTCCGTTCTCGTTCGTACCTGGAAGGACGAGCCTCTCCAAGAGAAGTGGAAGGGACCTCACACCGTCCTGCTGATCACCCACACAGCAGCAAAGGTCGAGGGATACAAGAACTGGATCCACTACTCCCGTCTGAAAGCAGTGCCAGCTCCTGAACGGTGGACTGTCCAACCTGCGGAGAAGACTGCCAATGACGATCTGGGACTTAAACTGTTATTCAGGCGACAGTAAGGCCTGCTGGGAATGCCCTGTGACCCCTTTGGACAGTTACAGCGCACTCCCCGTGAACACTCTGAGCGTTGGCTGTGTTTATTTTCACAGGGCCAGCCTAACCTGTGGGCTTGGTCCCTTTTGTTTTTAATCTGCTTGTTATTAGTAGTAGTAATTTTGTGGGTATTTGGGGAATTGTAATTGTTAGGCCTTAGGATCACTTGCCCAGTATGTATCCAGGCCTAGGGTTTGCCACAATGTTACTCTTTGCTATGGGAACACTCCTCTCGTTGACTCCCGTTTCTCCCCAGGCACATGCGGGATGGAGGGGAATCCCTAACAAGTTGGAGTCAAATACGTATGAGAACCTGAAGATTTGCTTTGCCCAAGAGTTTAATCTCTCTAACTGCTCCTCCGTAAACTTTGTACCCCCCGTGCCCCGAAGGTCCCTATGTACCCTCTCATTGACAGCCCTAGCTCCATAGAACTCAATTACGTTTTGTCCACAGTATATGAGAACACTCAGCCAAAGGTTTGTTGAGTATTCTCAAAGGAGGGAATTGTTGGTGGCACCAGGCATGGCCCAGTGTTAACAGAGGGGTGGAAAATGACAGTGCCAATAAGGCCTCCCTGTATCAGGCCTTTGGCCAGCTTGCTTGTCCGAACCGCTTCCATGTTTAGACTTTAATTAACCCCACAGGCCAGATGGAAAGAATGGAATGTGTGGCAACTAGTTATCAGTAGCAGGAGGCAATTATACAGCCTGCTTGCACCTGGCTGAAGGGAGTGAAACAGAATGACCGGTCAAGAAAAGTTACTAACGAGATAATATGTTTTTTGCCAAGTATGATTTAACCAGCGCAATATAATTGCTGCTTTATAATGTGCTTGCTGTATGGGAACTAGAAGGGAGGGAAGAAGAGGGGGGGGAAGGGGGAGCTGGGCATTGGGGGTAATAGAGATGCTTAGCTAAAATTATGTATAAAGAGAAAGAGCTGCTTGTATGGAGTGTGCTTGATCTGAGACGTGTCTGTGTCTCCAAGCATCGCTTTGAGATCTCAAATAAACCTTTTTTTTGCTTCTCCACCCTGATGTGTCTATTGGAGCGAGGCACTCCGGGCAACGAACCACTGTTGCTGTCGCCTCGGGCCTTTGTGCCGGCAACACCGCCACAGCCACCCCCCCATTGCACCCCCTGCCTGCAGCCATCCCTGCCTGCCCCCCCGCCGCAGCCAGACTGTCACCCTGCCCTGCCACCCCCCATTGCACCCCCTGCCCCCCCGCCCACAGTCCCTGCCTGCAGCCACCTCCTGCTCCCTGCCACTCTCCCTGTGTGTCTGCACCCCCCCACCCCCCCACCCACAGCTGCCCCCTGCCCTCCCCCAGCCAGCCCCTGTCTGCACCCCCTAGCCAGAGCCATCCGTCCTGGCCACAGCCAGCCCCTCCCTGCCCTCCTCCGCCCAGAGCCACCCCTGCCTGCACCCCCTGCCCAGAGCCAGCCCCTGCCCACAGCCAGCCCCTGCCATCCATCCTGCCACAGCCCCTGCCACCCCCCTTACCCTCTGCCACAGTCCCTGCCTGCAGCCAGCCCCTGCCACTCCTCCGCCCCCTGCCCACAGCCCCTGTCCGCAGCCAGCCCCTGCCCACAGCCCCTGCCACAGCCCCTTTCCCCACCACAGCCTGTCTGCACCACCTGCCCACAGCCAGCCCCTGTTGCAGCCAGCCCGTGTCACACTCCCTGCCTCCAGCTAGCCCTGCCCCACGTCCCTGTCTGCAGCCAGCCCCATGTCCACTGGTGCCCTGCAGTTCTCAGGGCACTAACTCTGCACACCTGCTTCAATGAGGGGGGGCAGAGAGCAGCTGGGACCCACACATGTGCACACCCTAGGGTGACCAGACAGCAAGTGTGAAAAATCGGGACAGGGTGAGGGGTAATAGGAGCCTATATAAGAAAAAGACCCAAAAATTGAGACTGTCCCTATAAAATTGGGACATCTGGTCACCCTAGCACACCCTCAGGGAGTGGTGGGGACCCACACATGTGAAACGGAGCTCATTTCTAGTTCAGGCCCATCTTTCTAAAAAAGAACTTTAGGTATGGTAAACATACATCTGTATTTTCCCAGAGATGTCAGGCTTTTAGGTTTTAAATCGCTGTCTGGGTGGTAAATTTTAAATATTCCTCCCGGGAAAATACGGACATATGGTAACCCTATTGGTACAAAAAATACATACTGTGGCACATCCCTTAAATCAGAACTTTTTATAGGGAATCGGTTGTTAAGATTTTAGCAGCTCATCACTGGGTCACACCAAGGGTCAGAAGTATGGATGGGACCCAGCAGTCCTCCTTTCCAGGCCCCTTCGCTAACCACTGCTGCACACTCCCTCCCACAGCTGGCAATTACAAGCAGGCCCTCATGGCCGCTCTCCCTGCCTTTGAGAGGGAGTGTGCTCCGCTGGAGTGACTGGACCAGGGGATTGGGAGTCAGGACTCCTGAATTCCATTGTTGGGTTTCCTATTGGTTCCACTGCTGGTTGTTTTCCTTTTCCTGTGGGACTTTGGGCAAGTTGCTCCCCCCTCTAGGGCTCTGTCCCAGCAGTCAAATGGGGATTTAATACTTTCCCGCTATTGGAAAGTGCTGGGAGAATCCCCCAGCCAAAGCTGCTCTGACAGTGCTAAGCAGCATCTGACCATTCAAGGTCGGAGCGCACTGCCCAGGAGGAGCAGGGTTTAGCTCTGGGGTTTCACTTCAGCCCAGTCTAGAGAGAGGGGCCCAGCCATGGAGTTTGGCTCAAGAAGACCAATTCTCCAATTTGTTAAAGGCATTTTGAATTCCAATCCTGTGCTCCAAAGTGCTTGGTGTCAGTTGCAAATTTTAAAAGCGTGCTCTCCACTCCATTTTCCAAATCATTCATAAAAACATTGAATAGTACCAGACCCCGGACTGATCCCTGCCGGACCCACTAGGTGCACCCTCTCTGTTGGACAGCCAGACATGGAGAAGGGCTCTTGGAGTCTGGACTTTCAACCAGCTCTGCACCCACATGACACTGATTGCATCTAGACCGCATTTCCCTCCTTTGCTTGTGAGAATGTCCTACGGGACTGTGTCAAAAGCCTTAGTAACACCGAGATAGATCCCATCGACTGTTTACCCACCTCCACTAGGCCCGGAACCCTGCCAAAGAAGGAAAGAGGATTGGGTTGAAATGATTTGTTCTTGACAAATCCATGCTCACTAGTCCTAAGAACCAAAGTATCCTGTAGGTGCTGCTGATAAACTGACTGTTTATAATGTATTCCAGGATCTCTCCAGCTATGGAAGTGAGGCTAGCTAGTCTGTAAGTCCAAGGGGTCTCTTTGCTCCCCTTTCAAAGACAGGTCCTGTCTTGTTCATAGAGAGGAAGATGTTCTTTTTCAGGGATCTCAGACGAGAACTGGGGCACAACACCTGGATTTTTAAGGCCACAAAAATGGAGGCAGGAACCTCTTCTCTGCTGCTGGCAAAGAACCCCAGGTACCTAAGAGACAGGGACTCACATCCCTGAATGGGCTTTAGAAAAGGCAGTGGTTAAAAAGCTTTGGCCTGACCATTTCTTGTTTCCACAGACTAGACATCTGAGCAAACTTTAGAATTCCTTGGTGCTAAACACCGTGAAACTCCCCTTTCTCCTTCACAGAGGGTTTTAACGCCCCTTATCTCACTCAAGCTCACGACTGCCCAGAGTTCAAGAATTGTCCCTGTTCCCATTGGACAGTTGGGGAGAAGCCTGAGGTGCAGAGAAGGGAAGTGACCTTCCTAAGGGCCTACACAGCAAAGCGGTGGCAGAGCCAGAAAAGAAGCCACCAGTCCTGACTCCTGTTCCAACTGACAATAAACCCCCAGAGGCAGGGATAGTGCCCAGGAATCGAGATGGTGGGGAAATTTCATTGAAACCATTTCTGTCAGAAAATCCCTTTCAGACTAAACCAGTTTGTTTCTCAAAATCAAAACAAGTGGGATGAAAGTTCTTTGCAAAAATATTTTGTTGCAAAGCAAAAGCATCTCCTGTTTGTCACAGTGTGTTAAATTGTCTCGTCACACACAAAGAGGAGACACTCAGATCTCAAACATTAGATAAGATGCTTCAGTCTGAGCTAAGTCGTTGCTGCTCTTAACAATTTCAAAATAAAAAATACAAATAAAATAGACTATTTCAGCTAATGTATGATGTCATAATCTGCTCTGAGTAAACATGATAGGACACCTCATATTATGCACTACCCCTAGTGACACTATTCTATGGATCCCATCCTCCACCCACTGTGAGATAGGTAGGAGCGGATCATTATTATCCCTACTTGAAAGAAGGAGAAGCTAAGGCTGAGAAAGGAGAATTGACTTGTCTTAGGTCACACAGCCGGCCAGTGGCAGAGTTGGGAATAGGACCCAAGAGCCCTGATTTTCAAACTAACCATCAGATCTTGAATTTCAGACACTGAATGACCTGAGTAAAGTGCTCTCAGATGAGCTCCAGACCAACAACAGTGCACAGTAATTATTCAGCAAGTATTTGAGGAGAACTGCAATGTTAGAGAGAATCATCAATTGCTCTGAGACCATTAATGCAGAGAAGCAGCAAAAATTCATCAAACATAGAACTGGTTATGATTTATTTCCTTGGTCTTAAAAGAGAACAACAAGGACCCGAGTCTCCTCCCTGTCAATAACCCCCTGCTCAGCCAATCAGGGTAGAGACTGAGGACAAGAGGCTGAGGTTTGTCACCAGAGAGCCCAAAAGATGGCCCAGGTCACCGGTGGGGATCACTGCCCGAGCACTATTTCAGCCCCACATTTTTGGGTGGACCTCCCACAGTGGGAGCTGCAGAGCACTCTCCCGCAACACACATACACACATATAGACACACACACACACAGACACACACACACACCTCTCTCCTGGTGTTGGGAGGGGAACAGGAGAAAGGACAAAAGAAACAAGAGAGGAAGAGATAGGAGGGAGGGATGGATGAACGAAAAGGTGAAACAAAAAGGACAAACCCTAATGTCCCCACTGATTCTATGGGACAAAATCCCAGGTGCGGAATAAAATTCTGCCTCCTTAAGCTCGTGTTTTCCATGCCTAGAATTCAACTGTCACCAGATGGATCAGACTGAACAGGTTTCAAATCTCGAGGAGGCTCTTACCTTCTAAACAGGGACGGCTGTTTTCTAGTAAAATCAGGAAAAGGGAAGGAGAAAACTCGAAAGAGGCTCCCCCTGGCGCTCATGTCTGTGAACCCGAATACTCTCTCAGTCCTCAGAGAGAGACCTGGAGAAGGAGACTTGCTGAAGCAAAGCCACAGGGGTCTCTGAGGTTTCCCTGGCCCCTTGCCCCTATCCTGCCTGGCTGATGTCAGCATCTCTCTGTGAGGTCACCACCTCCCCACCACCTTCGACCAATGGTCTGAGGTCCTGCAAAAGGCCTTTGTGATGTCACTGCCACACCCCTCCCTTGCTGTGCTAATGTCCTGCCCCTGCCCAGGCACTTTGGAGGTTTGAGCTACTCCCGGTGGATCACCCCACTCAAGGAGCGTTCGTTCTAGGAAGCAAGCCGGCTAGACAGGAAAACATCAGACGCTGCTCCCAATGCTACACTCAGTTTTTCAGAAATTAGTCTACTTTATGGCCAGAAGAGACCATTAGAGCATCTAATCTGACCCCCTGCATATCACAGGCCTCCTATATGACACAATAGCTACTTTTGGGGCAAATACATTCCAGAAAGGCATCTAGTCTTCATTAAATGACATCAAGAGATGGAGAATCCACCACTTTCCTTGGTAGCTTGTTCCTGTGGTGAGTCATCCTCACTGTTGAATATTTGTGCCTTAGTTGTAATATGAATTTGTCTCTTTTCACCTTCCAGCCATTGGGTTTTGTTATGCCTTTCTCTGATCGATTAGTCCTTTAATACCCAATATTTTGTCTCCATTAAGGCCCTTCAACACTTCAATGAAGTCACCTTTCAATCTTCTTTTGATAAGCTAAACAGGTTGAGCTCTTTCAATAGCTCACTAGAAGGCATTTTTCTCCAGCTCTCAGAACATTTGCCCCCCACCTCCCCGGTGGCCCTGCCACTTGGCACGGGGCTTTCTTAGGTGCGGGGCCCGGTTCGGGGGAATTGGTGGAATTGGCCTAAAGCTGGCACTGTTCGGGGCCGGGGGTGGGGGAGTGTAAGGCTTTCCCAGGTGTCCTGCTATGGTGACTCACTACAGGAAGCTCCTGGCATGGAACAGGGGTGCTGAAAGGTCCAAGGTCAGTCCCAGGACGTGCTGAAGGCCAGGAGGTTCCCCCCCGTGAGAGCGTCCGCTGGGCGGTGTCACAGTGATGAGGACTCTGCCTGGGTTTGGTTCAGAGCTGTTCCAGAGCACTGAGCCTGTGTCAGCCCCCCAGCAGGCTCCACTCTGGCAAAGCTCCCTGTCCCTGGGCTTTGGCATCACTAGCCCCTGCTTAGTGACGAGGGGTCAGTTTAGGGGAGTGATTCCCAAAATGTGGGACATGCCTCCTAGGGGGGCACAGAGGAATGTTCAAGGTTGAGCCAGCCCCCATGGAGGGCACAGAGGGAGCACAACTCAGCCCCACTCTGTCCCAGCTCTTCCCGAACCCCACCCTCAGCCTGAGCCTGAGCCCCTGGCCCAGCTGCGACCCCCTTACCTGTGTCTGCACCCCTCTCCCCAGCAAGCCACAGCCCCACTCCCAGCCCTGGTTCTTGACCGTGGCTTCTGGGGGGCCTTAGCCATGGCTAAGAGGGCACAGTGTGAAATGTTTGGGGAATCATTGGTTTAGGGTGACATCCTCAATCACTTCTATGCAGTCCAATAAAAGCTATTCCTCACCCACCGACCCACCCATCCCTCCATCAGGACCGACTAGGTATGTTCTGCTGGCCTTCACTCACGCAGGAAGGATAATAACATTTCATTCCACTCAATCCTAAAGTGATTTGTAAGCCGCCACCAGCCAAAACTGGTCATTTTGGGAAAGCGGCCCCATCATGCTGCATAGCTAGGCAGACTAAGTGTGTCTATACAAACACAGTCTGTTCCTGAAGTCTTTCCCCCAGCTCATCACTAGATGTGAGGGGGGAGCTCATTCAGACCCTGCTTCCGCTTAGTATGTAAAAACTCCTTATTGTCCCTATCTCTGCTGGCCTTAGATTTCTCCTCCTGTTCCTTTCCTAGCAGTTCAGATGAGGTGGCTGAGTGGTTAATAAAATGGGTTACTAATCTATTGTGCTCTGCACGCATGGGTTCAAATCACATCCTCATTGGCTGCGTTTAGTTTTCACCTCTCCTTTATAGACAACCATCTTCCCCTTTGGTACAATGAGAGATCAAACAATGTTGCTTCTTGCAAACAAAAACCTTCTCAGAAACTCAGACCCCCTCTTGCTTTAAATTAAATGTCTAAATCTCAGATTTCTAAAAAAAAATGTCTCTAGTGCTGTATTTCTTAGTTTTTATCTCAAAAGGGAACATCCTCATCATCTCCCCCAAACACCCTGGGACCTGCCCAAATTATTAAAATACCCCCATCCTGAGCAAGGCCACAACCATGAACCAGAGCTAGTGTCTAGGCCGAGCTGTTCTGAAGGAGGCAACTCAAACATTTTCTCCCTGCTTCCCTTGGCAAAATCCAACTGAGAAAACAAAATTCCCCAAACTGAAAATTTTCTGCTGAAACACCCATACTAGTCTGTTTGGGGACTTTGATATGAATGTATTATTATTATTATTCTCTTCTGATTTATCTCAGTTCAGTGTTTGTCCTCCAGATATGTTTACAGATATTGAGTTGTGGGGGAGAGAGGCCAATTCATAATGTCTCTACCCCCCTTTCATCGTTTCTTCCAACTTGCTAGGAAGCTCCTTTGCTATGATGTGAGTCAAGCAGTGTCCATTGTCGCTGTGCTATCTCAGAGAAGCCTGCATTGTACACGGTTCCTGGGATAGTCCTTGGGAGTGCGGATCCCTTCAGTGGGCCAGCAGCGAGTCTGGCTCCTCCCTTGTCACACCTGAAAGGCTGGTGGGGGGCATTTCCCAACCTCATAACATATCTCAGTAACGCACACAGAGCAAAACTTCATAACTTCCCAGCCAATGCGAGCACACACAAACCAACAAGATATTAATGTTCAACAGATCAAGACTTTTGAAATGACACCTCACCAGGCAGACTTTGTACAAACCATGGCATCATTATATGAGAGTGGTGAATATGGGGCTTGCATGGGTGCTGCTTTGAGCACAACGTGCCACACCTGGTCTTCCATTGCAATGGAGACGTACCCTTAGAGTCCATCTCTCCTGGGATAAAGATGGCAGCAGGGCTGGCCTGGGTCATCTGACTTGGGCTCATGGAGCTAAAGCTGAGGGGCTAAAAACTGTGGTGCAGATATTTGTGTTCACGCTGAAGCCTGGGTTCAGAAACCCTCATCCCTCGTGGGGTCTCAGAGGTTGGACTCAAGCCCATTTGTCTGCATTGTAATTTTATAGTCTTGCAGCCCAAGCCCCTGGGCTTGAGTCAGCTGACCTGGGCTTTGAGACAGGTGCCCTGGGTGTTTTAATGACAGTGTAGACATAACATTAGGCTACGTCTCCAGAACAATGAAACACCCAGGGCAGGCCCATGTCATATTAATCAGGATCTTGCAGCTTGGTCTGGATAAAGTTGCAGTGTACGTGTCTGGGCTCAGGCTCAGTCCCCTGCTCTAGGAGCCCAGAAGGTTGGGAGGGAGTTTAGCAAGGGGAAATGGTAAAACCACAGTGAAGTATTACCTTGGACTCATGGCATTTCTCCATTGGTCTGTCTGCTCTTAACTCCCAAACTTTCTGTAACTCTGTTATCAGTGCCTGTGAGTGTAATTTAAACCATAGGAACAGCCACACTGGGATAGACCATTGGTCCACCTAGCTCTGAATCTTGTCTTCTGACAGTAGTCAATGCCAGGTGCCCCAAAAGGCCACTCCCTAGGGCACCACTAGGAGTTGAACCCAGGATCTCCTGTTTACTAAACAGGTGCTTTAGCCACCTAAGCCATCTTGCCTGCTGTTATTTAAAGCATTCTGTCTGCCCACACCTGACTGTCTGCCAACCCCCACAGGGGCCTGACAAGCTTTGCTCGTGTTTGGATTCTGTAAAGCAGAGGAGCAGGTGAAGTTTTGCTCCCAAGGTGTGTGTGTGATTCTTTGGACAGGTCTACGCTGCAAAATTAGGTCAGTGTAACTACATTACTAGGGGTGTAAAAAATTTACACTCCCCCAAGCACTGCAGTTCTATCAACCCAGCCCCGGTGCAGATAGCGCTGTGTCAACAGGAGGGCTTCTCCCATCAACAGAGCTCAGGGAGGGGCTTGTTTAGTGAAGACCCAGAGAACAGGTGGCCCATGACTCTTGCATGTGGGGAGGCTGGACATGAGCTCTGGAAGCTCCCTAAGAGCTAGTCCGCCTCTTGCTTGCTCCTCTCCTCCCCTGAGGCCTCCTTGCCTGCTGCTCATGCCTCTACACCCTCTGCCCCAAGGTCTGCCCACCACCCACACCTCTCTGCCCCTGCCCTGAGACCTACTCCACCCACCACTTGCACCTCTCTGCCCCTCTCCTGAGACCTGCCCTGCCCACCACCCACACCTCTCTGCCCCTCCCCTGAGACCAGCCCTGCCCACCACCCACACCTCTCTGCCCCTCCCCTGAGACCCGCCTTGCCCACCACCCACACCTCTTTGTCCCCTGCCCTACCCACCACCCACACCTCTCTGCCCTCTCCCCTGAGACCCACCCTGTTCACCACCCACACCTCTGCCCCTCCCCTGAGACCTGCTCTGCTCACCACCCACACCTCTCTGTCCCTCCCCTGAGACCTGCTCTGCCCACCACCCACACCTCTCTGCCCCTCCCCTGAGACCTGCTCTGCCCACCGCCCACACCTCTCTGCCCCTCCTCTGAGACCCGCCCTGCCCACCACCCACACCTCTTTGTCCTCTCCTGTGACACCCATCCTGCCTGCCACCCACACATCTCTGCCCGTCCTGTGACACCCATCCTGCCTGCCACCCATGCCTCTCTGTCCCCTCCCCTCCCCTGCCCAGCCCAGCCCAGCCCACCGCTTGCACCTCTCTGCTCCCCCCCTGAGACCCGCTGTGCCCACCTCTTTCTTCATGCTGCGTTGTTATTCCATGAAACATCAGGGATGGAATAAAAAGCTGAGTTTACTCCAGGGTGAGGAAAGAAAGGAGCCACCAACCCCTTGGCAAATTTCAGTACCCCAGAGAAAACCTGCCCCCTGCTATCGCAATCACTGATGTGCTGGGGATATGGCGGGAAAGGGACTGTCTGAATTAAGGCAGGATTAATCAAGACAGGAAAGGGACAAGGATCCTCAGCAACGTCATTAACCTCAAACATATTCTCATCATACTCCAGCCAGAAGGGAAATGGGCAGGAATTCTTGCTGTTCAGCCATGGACACACGCACAGCAGTGAATGTGGTGTGGAAGCTGGTCTGGTTAAACAATTGGAAATGATCACTCAGTGAGATCAGAACTAGAGTGTAGTGAGAAAACTGCATAAAGCAAGTAGTTGTGGCTGAGTGATTAAGGTGATAGCTTAGAAATACATTGGTGGCTCCCTGCTCGGGGTTGAGTCCTGCCAACTATGGAGGAACTTGCCGTTCTTTAAATTTAACAATTTAGTTTCAGTGGCTGAGCATCCTTGGTGTCAACAGGAGCTAGGTCTTGTCTCACTCTCAGGTTATGTCTACACAACAGAGTTATGCGGCTTTACTTAAAGCATTTTAATTAAACTGCTGTTGCGTATCCACACTATGCGGCTTGTGTCACCAGAGCACATTCACGCTAGCAACTCTTGGATCGCCACAGAGAGCAGTGCACTGTGGGCAGCTATCCCACTGTGCAACTGGCTGCAGGGTGCTTTGGGAAGGGTTTGCAATGTCTCATAGGCTGGTACAGCATCACATCCTACTACATTGACAGCCGCTTTTCACCTGAAGTGTGTGTGATGGGGCAGAGACTGTGTGTCGGGGGGGGAGAGGGAGTGTGTGTGTTAGAGAAGAGTGTGTGTGTCGGCGCGCTGTCTCTAAGTTCAGACAGCTGCTGGAAGCAACCAGAGGCAGGGGGAGGGGGACAGCACCAATATCAGCCCCCGCTTCCCTCACTGGCTCGACACACCACAGCAGTCTCTGTCAAACACACACATGCTGCTACCTGCCTGGCTCGGTGTCAGGGGTGCTGGAACAGGGGGTTTAGAGGTCCATAGCCCCACCACTTTTTACAAGCCGTAAGGATGAACGACAGAAGGGTGGACTGAGTGGAGTCTTGGGGGGAAGAGGGGTTCTGTGGGTGTGGCCTTGGGGGAGCAGTAGGACGAGGTGTCAGGGAGAAGGGGTGGTGTGGGGTTGGGGGCCTCAGGGAGAAGGGGTGGAGTGAGTGTGGGGCCTTAGGGAAGGGGTGTCATGGTGGCACCACAGTTCTGATGCCAGTGGCCCCCCCCAACTGTAAGGAAGCTTCCGCCGCCTGCTCTGTGTTCGCAGGGCGGGAGAGAGCAGTATCCACGGCAGTCATTTGCTCCTGGCTGCTGGAGCAGAGCAGCAGGCTCAGCTGTCAGAACTTCCCAGAGCTATGAAAGGGGAGGGGCCCATGGCTCTGTAGCAGGAATGCAGGGCAGGCGAGTTCACAGCAGGCATTGTGGGATACTGGAGGAGGCCAGTTATGGTGATATAATGAACAGCAGTGTCTACACTGACAATTTGTCACTTTAAGTTTGCTGCAAAAAGCTCAAGGCTTCTTGTCGAGGTGATTTTATTTTGTCACCAAAACAGGGCAGTTTTGTCGCCAGATGTGGCATTGCAGTGTGTACACCAGCCACAAGCTGCCGACTGAGGGAGCATCATGTGTTTGTCACACACCTGAGCAATATAATTCTGCTGAAATAACTTTGTAGTGCAGACCTGGACAAAGATTCACACACACACAACTTGCAAGGAAAACATCACCTGCTCCTCTGCTTTGAAGAATCCAAACACAAGCAAAGCTTGTCAGGTCCCGGTGGGGAGGGCAGGGAGTCAGGTTTGGGCAGACATGACACCTTAACCACAGGCAGGCACCATGGCTTAGCTGGCTAAAGCACCTGTTTCTTAAATGGGAGATCCTGGGGTCAGCTCCCAGTGGTTCCTTATTGACTGGCTGTTGGGACACCTGGTATTGGCTACTGTCAGAAGACAAAATAAGGAGCTAGAGGGACCTTTGGTCTAGCCCAGGGTGGCTGTTTTTATGGTTTAAATTACACTCACAGGCACCGATAACAGAGTTACTGAAAGTTTGGGAGTGAGGAGCTGGTTGATGAGTGTTCTAAGCCCCTCGCAGATGACCCCCTCCCTCTGGGACGGGGCAGGTCTGAGCTCTCACACCAAATGGCTCATTGGGGCTGCCAGAATCTGTGGGCAGCTCATTTAGTTTCCACCAAGGGTTGAGTCCTGCTTTGTGCACCGTGTGTGAGAATGAAAATCCTAAACCACCCTTTGAAATAACAAATACTGCAGGACATGATTCTGTCAATGCCCCAAAGCAGACAGACCAATGGAGAAATGCCATTGAGTCCAGGGTAATACTCCACTGCGGTTTTACCGCTTGCTAAACTCCCTCCCAACCTTGTGGGGTCCCAGAGCCCGGTATTGATCCTGAGCCGAGATGTCTACACTGCAAATTTACCACCCCATGGCCCTAGCCCTGGGAGCCTGCACTGAACGGGACAGCTGTGGGTGTTTCATTGCAGTGTGGACATAGCCTAGCATTATGTCTACACTGCCATTAACACACCCAAGTCACTATTCTCAAACCCTGGGTCAGTTGATTCAGGCTTGTGGGGCTTGTGCTGCAGGGTTATAAAATTACAGTGTAGACACTTGGGCTTCAGCCCAGCCTCCGAGACCCCCACGAGGGGTGAGGGTCTCCCAGCCTGGGCTCCAGTCTGAGTCCCAGGAGCCCAAATCAGATCATCCAGGCCAGCCGGGCCACAGGGATTTTATCACAGTATAGATGCCCTCTCAGGGTATGTCTACACTGCAATGTAAGCCCAGGGTTAGCAGAAGTCATGTCAGCAGCCCCAACACATAAACATAAAGCACGAGGGAAAGACCCACCCCCAAATAAGCTGGGCAGTGTCCTTCTCCCTACGGTTCGTAAGTCCAGCAACCAAAAGTTCTTTAACATGAGCCCCCCCCTACCCTGCACCCCACTCACAGCTGTTGTCCTTAGTCAGTGCAAGCCCAGAGGTGCCTCTGTAGAGTTCACCTGCCATCCTGGGTGGAAAAGGGGGAAATAAGAAGGCACCGTACTCACTATGTTGTCTAGGGACTCACTCATCCCTCCACAGCCACCCTGTCCTAAAGTTAGTCTAACACCTAAATTTTAGTATTGAGGCCGAGGCCCTGGCCCTGGCCCACTTGGCTTTGGAACCCATGTCCCCTGCCTAGCAAGTGCTATTGAATTGAGAGCGAGTCCCTCAGTCGGGGTCTGCCAAGCACAGTTGTGCTGCCCTCAATTCACACAACAAGGATAACAACCCTTTATTTCTCCTGCCCCTATAACATGGAGATTGGGAATCCAACACCAGCCAAAAGTGATCATTTCGGCAAGCAACCCAACCTATTTCCAACATACTGTAAAATACACATGCAGACTCATACACAAAACCTTGTAAGAAAATCTTCCTGAGGGGGTCTGAAGCACCTGCTGCTGGAGGGAAAGAGGGAGCTGTGGGTTGGGATTGAGGGGCACTGGGAATAGGAGGGGGCTGTGGGTTGGGACAGAGGAGAAGGGTGAAGAGGAGTAGGCTCTGGTTGGGAGTGAGGAGCAGTGTGCATAGGAGGGACTGAGGGTTGGGTCTGAGGGGCACTGGGAAAAGAGGGGACATGGGTTTAGGCTGAAGAGCATCTTCATTTGGAGATCCAGCAGGAAAGGGGAAGGCAGCAGGTGATTCTAATTCCTTAGGGATTTTCAGTTGTGTTTATGTGTGTGTGTGTGTGCAGGGAAGGAACATGCTATATGCCCCAGAGACCTTTATTCCTCCAGGCTGCAAGGACAGAGGGGCTGTCAGGAACTTGCCCCTTCAAACCCACACAAGGGCCTTCTGAGGAAAGGGAAAATCCTGAAGAGAAAAAGTAACAAAGAGGACTTGAGAAAGACAGTTTAATATCTTTGTGAGTAGTTTATCACCTGACCAGAGACTTGAACTCTGGACCCTCAGATTAAAAGTCTGATGTTCTATCAACTGAGCTAGCCAGGCTCACAAGGAAACAAAACAAGTTGGTGCAGAGGAGAAACTAATCAAGAAAACAAGAGCGGGAAACAATAGGGGAAACCTGCTGCTCTCTCTGGCCCAGTCAACACTACGAGTTTATATCAAATTTAGCAGCGCTAAATCGCATTAACCCTGCACCCGTCCACACAATGAAGCCCTTTAGAGTGATATAAAGGGCTCTTAATACCGGTATCTGTACTCCTCCCCGACGAGGGGAGTAGCGCTGAAATCGGTATTGCTATTTCGGATTAGCGTTAGTGTGGCCGCAATTCAGTGGTATTGGCCTCCGGGCACTATCCCACAGTGCACCATTGTGACCGCTCTGGACAGCAATCTGAACTCGGATGCACTGGCCAGGTTGACAGGAAAAGCCCCACGAACTTTTGAATTTCATTTCCTGTTTGCCCAGCATGTAGCACTGATCAGCACAGGTGACCATGCAGTCCCAGAATCCAAAAAGAGCTCCAGCATGGACCGTATGGGAGATACTGAAGCTGATCTCTCTATAGGGAGATGAATCTGTTCTATCAGAACTCTGTTCCAAAAGACAAAATGCCAAAGCATTTGAAAAAATCTCCAAAGCCATGATAGACAGAGGCCACAACAGGGACTCAATACAGTGCTGAAACTTAAGGAGCTGAGACAATCGTACCAGAAAGCCAAAGAATGAAATGGACGCTCATGGAGGGAGGGGAGACTGACGTCTGTAGCTATCCCACAGTTCCTGCACTCTCCGAAAACAATTTGAATTATTGGCTGAGTTCCCAAAGCCTGAAGGGTCAAAAATATTGTCGCAGTTGGTTCAGGGTATATATTGTCCCCCTCCCTCCCCATGAAAGCAAAGGGAAAAAAATCATTTATCGCCTTTTTTTCAATGTCACCGTATGTCTACTGGATGGTGCTGGCAGACGTGGTGCTGCAGCGCTACACGGCAGTGTCCCCTTCCCTTCCCTTCCCGGTATGGTAGGGCTGATATCCATCATCGTTGTCCCATGAGTGCTCCTGGCAGGTCTTGGTGAGGTCAGCTGGGGGTGCCTGGGCAAAAATGGGAAGGAGTCTCAGGGAAGCAATGGGTGGGTTTGTTGCAGGGGCACCCCCTAGAATGGCATGCAGCTCATCATTTCTGCAGGATGACCCGGAGCGGCCGTTTGTCTCTCTGGTTCTTTAGTAGGCTTGCCCGATAGTCTAGGCAGGACTGACTCTCCCTTTAGACAAAACTTAAAGAAGGGAATGAGCTGGGGAATCATTCCCATTTTTGTCCATATACCCCTGGCCAACCTCACCAAGGCCGGCCAGGAGCATCCAGGACAGCAGCAGACAGTACAGTATAACTGGTAACTATCATTGTCAACTTGCAAAGCAGCAGATGGTACAGCATGGCTGGTAACCATCTTTGCTAACTTGCAAAAAGCAAAGGAATGCTGCTATGTAGCGCTACAGTACTGCATCTGTCATCACCATCCAGTAGACATAAAGTGACGGTGACAAAAGGCTGAACGGGCTCCATGATTGCCGTGCTATGGTGTCTGCTCAGGCAATCCAGGGAAAAGGGCACAAAATGATTGTCTGCCGTTGATTTCACAGAGGGAGGATTGACTGATGACATTTACTCAGAATCACCCATGACACTGTTTTTGCCCCATCATGCACTGGTATCTCAACCCAGAATTCCAATGGGTGGGGGAGACTGCAGGAACTATGGGATAGCTATTGTTAGAAAAATAAGCAAATATAAACAGGCCTGTGAGCAAGACTAGGCCTTTGCGCATAAGTATAGTCAAGGCCTCAAGCAAGCAGAGAGAAAATCCTGTGTCAGATACTATCAGTTCACGCTTGGCCTGTGCTAGTTCATGCTTATCAGTCGGCCTACGCTTGGCGTAACATACATGCAGCTGCCTTCCCATGCTTGAAGCCAAAAATAGTTAGTATAATGGGTCAGAAGGGATATCTTATGTCTTCTTTACAATGATAAATGTATCCGCAACAGCTGTACCCTTATCATGACAAATGTATCCATGACAGCTATGCATATCTTGTTCCTTTTTGATTGAAATATGTATTCTATGTACCCCAATATTCCCTATAGATACATTTACAGGGTCCATAAGGTCAGCCAAATAACGTAAATAAGACGTCAACAAAGTTGTTTGTTTCGGGGTATAAAGGTAGGCCTGTTTGGCCATGGGGGTGTGTCTCTCTCTTTGGCACTAGCCGAGATGAGAACACCCGCTCAGCTGATCGATCAATAAAAATAATGGTACTCGTCTTCCCGGTTCTCCGTGCCTCCTTGGTGTAATTAGGTAAGCTCCGGGGGGAAACGAGCCCTTTTGGCTATCACTATGGGATAGCTACCCACAGTGCAATGCTCCAGAAATCGATGTTAACCTCGGTACATGGATGCACACCGCCGAATTAATGTGCTTAGTGTGGCCGCATGCACTTGACTTTATATAATCTGTTTCCAAAAACCGGTTTCTCTAAAATCAGAATAATCCCATAGTGTAGACATACCCTAAGACAGCTTTAGAACCCTCTATGCACTATACAGCCAGAAGACAGCAACTGTCAGATCCTGTGTGGATTGTCTGATGTGCTTGGAGCCAAGAGGAAACTGTGTACCCCCTGCCAGAGTAGGAGAAGTAAAAATAGGGGCTTCCCGAAAAATGGGAAGGGAAGAAGAGAGAAGCGGAGAAGAAAGTGGAAAAGGAAGAGAACGTGCAGACACAGAACCCTACCTAAATTCTGACATAGATTACAAGAAAAGAAGAGAGAGAACAGCATAAAGAAATGCTAAAAATCTTCCAGTAAGTACTGAATTAGAAACCTTTAAAACACAACTTTCACACTACCTTTACTTTTCTTCCAAATTCTACCAAAACAAATTAAATCTTGCCACTAAACCAAACTCAACAAAAGCTTTAAACAAATTCATATAACAAATCAAAAAACAAAAAACTTACTTTTAAACTTGCTTTGTAAGGACTAACCACTCAGTCTATGTTCTCTTCCGCTCAGTTTTCCAAAAGGAAAGCAAGAACAATCAACAGCAAACAGCAGCTGCACTAAAGCAACACTGTCCACTCACTTCATGTTAAGAAGAAAATATTTTAACTCTTCCTCATGGTTAGCGAGATCAAACATTTTCACCCACACTTCTCTAGTTATAACCTATAGAAATGATCCCCAAAAGTATAGTTTTAACAAAACTGCGCTCAGTTACACACCCAGGCTAATGTGCACAAGCTTTCTTCCCACGGTGAATGTTTTCATACAATGGGTTTCACCCCCACCGAATTAAAGAACAAAAATCTAAAACCAGGTTCCCATTTCATTAAGCACAATTGAGACAGCTTTAGAACACTGTCCAGTAGAAGATGTTTATGTCGCTATTTACAGAAACACACCTCCTGATTAGCATGTGGAGCTCCTAGCAACTAATCAAACCCTCTTGCTTTGCGATACCTCTCACAGGCTCCTCCGTACTACATGACAGCTTGTCAGGCACAGACAATCCGGACAGGTCAGCCCTTTCTAGCATGCTCCGCAGCTGTTTCTCTCCGGCTTGCTCTCAAATTCATCTGCACTAGAAGTTTTTGCAGGGTTCTATGTTACCGGTGGTACCTGCACCAAATCAGTGGCTCTCAACCTTTAGAGACACCTGTACCCCTTTCAGGAGTCTGATTTCTCTTGCATACCCCCAAGTTTTACCTCACTTAAAAACTACTTGCTTACAAAATCAGATGCAATATTTATAAAAATAAATCACTTGAATATAAGTATTGTACTTACATTTCAGTGTATAGTATAGAGAACAGTATAAACAAATCAATGTATGAATTTTAATTTGTTACAAATTTGCTTGTGCTTTCTATGTAGCCTGTTGTAAAACTAGGCAAATATCTAGATGAGTTGATGTACCCCCTGGAAGACCATTGGATAGCCCTGTTTGAGAACCACAGCACTAAATCGCCCTTACTTTTAGAACTGGTGCCACTTGAACCAAGGCATTCTGAACCATTTCAGTGCTAGTAGACAGTGGCAACACAGCTGCACTAGGTCTGTTGTTCCTCCCTGCACAATTCCCACTTGGAAAGAAGATATCTTCTGGTCTGACCCTATTTACTATTGTGAGCTGCATAGGCAACTTTCTCTGTTATGTGAGCAGAATCCACACACTATATACTACCTGTATGGCCCTGAGGATGCCACATCGGCCACAGCTGCTGATTGGGCCACAGGTTGAGAATCACTAGTCTATAATTTTGCAAAGTCCATTGCCACAGGCTTTTCCCCCCTGTCTGCTGTGAGACAAGAGCACATGAAATTCATAGCAATATAAATATGAGTGAAACCACCCAAATATATTTACATAAAAACTAGACAGTCTCATTTTAAAACAAAGAAAAACACAGGCCACACAGGGAGTGGTGCAAGAGTCTCGAATGATTTATACCCTCTCCTACCCGCCATTCAGCATAAGAATTAACCTAAATGGATCATGACTATTTAAATAGAGCATCTTTCTCCTACAAAGCAGAATAAGACAAAAGGTTGAGGCTGTTCCCCTTCACATTTGAGGGGGAGGGGGGAGGAGTAGAAGGATTTAGAGGCTCAATCCACTTCAGATTAGGAAAGAAACCAAGCAGACTAATGATTTACTCAAAACCCACCCCAGCAAAAAGAAAACCAAACTATCTGCACCTAAGCGTTATACAAGTTTCTAAATAAAGCTATTATATCTAACCTTCCTCATAACTAGATTTCTGGTACACTAAAAAAACTCCTTCTTTTATTCAGTATACAAAGCCTAACCACTCAGTCTGTGCTCTCCCCTCTCGCTTTTCCAACTAGCAGTCTATACAGTAACTCCTCACTTAACGTTATTATGTTCCTGAAAAATGCGACTTTAAGCGAAACGATGTTAAGCGAATCCAATTTCCCCATAAGAATTAATGTAAATGAGGGGGTTAGGTTCCAGGGAAATTTTTTTCACCAGACAAAAGAGTGTGTGTGTGTATGTGTGTATATATACACACACACAGTATAAGTTTTAAACAAACAATTTAATACTGATACACAGTGATGATGATTGTGTAACTTGGTTGAGGTAGAGGAGTCAGAGGGTGGGATATTTCCCTTACTGCTAAATGATGAACTAGCAATTGGTTGAGCCCTCAAGGGTTAACTCTCTCACTCTGCAAGGCAGCAGGAATGGAGGGAGATATGCACATTTCCCATAAGTACACTGCCTTGTTAATTAGATCAGCTTGCTGAGACCCCAGCTGCTGCAAGCTCCCTCCATCCTGAGCCCTGCTCTATGGAAGATGTGGTAGACGAGGTGCAGGAGCAGGGGGACAGTATAAGATTGGCATTCTTCCACCTCCCTTCCAAGAGACCAATGCCTTGTCTTTAGACACACAGAAAACAATCTTTATTGCCATATACTTTCACTGTTTCTTTGCTTTAACCCATAGGAATGTACCTGTTGGACAATCAAAAGAGTTGCTCCATTCCTATGGACCTCAAATCAAAATTCAACATAGATATTTTATACTATTAACATTTTATCAAAGCATTAAATTTTTAAGGAAACCAAAAATCAGCTCTGATATTCAACAGTGGAGAGAGAAGAAGGTGCAATTGGTGCTTCTGTTTCATACAAGGAGCCCACTCCCTTGTCTAGCGAGTGCCACAATTGATGGTGAGACTCCCTGTCACAAAGCAGTTTCACAGTTCCTCATCCACACAATCAGGTGACAACACTCCACTCCTCCTGCCCCAACAACAAAGAAACTGGGGATCCCACAGCTGCCAAAGCAACCATCCCAGGCTGCCATGGGCTATGCCAAGCAGGGTGGGTGTGCTTATGCAAACACGATCAGCCCCTGAAATTCTTTTCCACACTTGCCATCATTCACCACTAGATGTCAGAGTAGAGCTCATCCTGATTCTACTTACACTAGCATGGATGTGCTCTGGTGACACAGGATGGACATGCAACAGCTGGTCAATTAAAACACCTTAACTAAAGCCACATCACCCTTTAGTATAGGCATAGCTTAAGAGTGAGACAAGACCCAGCTCTGCTGAAACACCACAACTTCCTCTATAGTTAGCAGGATTCAAACCTGCACAGGGAGACCACAATGGAGTGCTAGTCCATTGCTTTAACCGCTCGGCCACAACTACTTGCTTGCTATGTGGCTCTCACTGCACTCTAGTTCTGTTCTCACTGAGTGATCAATTCCAGTTGTTTCCTCAGACCAGCTTCCACAACACACACACTGCTGTGCCCTTGTGTAAGTGTGTCCATGGCTGAACAGTAAGAATTCCTGCTCCTTTCCGTTCTGGCTGGAGCATGAGGAGAGTGTGTTTGTGGCTAATAACGTTGCTGTAGCTTGTTGTCCATTTCCTGCCTTGATCATTCAGACAGTCCCTTTCCCGTCATATCCCCAGTAAATCAGTGATTGTGATAGCAGGGGGCAGGTTTTCTCTGGGGCACTGAGCTTTGCCAGGGGGTTGGTGGCTCCTTTCTTTCCTCACCCTGGAGTAAACTTAGCTTTTTATTCCATCCTTGATGATTCATGGAATAACAACAGATGACCAAAGAAAGAGGTGGACAGGGTGGGTCTCAGGGGAGGGGCAGAGAGGTTCGAGAGGTGGGCAGAGCAGGGGAGGGGCAGAGAGGCATGGGTCGTGAGCAGGTCAGGTCTCAGGGGTGGGGGAAGAGAGGTGTGGGGGGTGGGTAGGGAAGGTCTCAGGGGAGGGCCAGAGAGGTGTGAGCAGTGGGCAGGGCAGGGCAGGGGGCAGAGAGGTGTGGGCGGTGGACAGGGCAGGGGAGGGGGCAGAGAGGTATGAGCAGTGGGCAAGGCAGGTCTCAGGATGGGGCAGATAGGTGTGGGCAGGGTGAGTCCCAGGGGAGGGCTCAGAGAGGTGTGGGCGATGGGCAGGGTGAGTCTCAGGGGAGGGGGCAGAGAGGTGTGGGCGATGGGCAGGGTGGGTCTCAGGGGAGGGGGCAGAGAGGTGTGGGCGATGGGCAGGGTGAGTCTCAGGGGAGGGGGCAGAGAGGTGTGGGCGATGGGCAGGGTGGGTCTCAGGGGAGGGGGCAGAGAGGTGGGGGCAACAGGCAGACCTTGGGGTAGGGGGTGGAGAAGTGCGAGGAGGCCTTGGGGGAGGAGAGGAGTGAGCGAAAGGTGGACCAGCAGGCCTCAGCCAAAGAGCAGGGGTGGGAAGTGGCCAAATGGGAGGGAGGGCGGAGCACAGGTGGGGCCTCAGAGGGAGGAGAACGAGGGAAAGGGGTGGAGTGGGGGGACAGCACCACGGTCTGGGCAGGAGCCACCCACAGGATTCAGGGGCCTGGGGCAAAACAATTTCAGGGGCCCCTTCCATAAAAAAAAGTTGCAATACTATAGAATCCTGTATTCTCATGGGGGCCCTGCAGGGCCTGGGGCAAATTGCCCCACCTGCCCCCCCTCTGGGTGGCCCTGCCCTCAGCCTCTCCTCGTAAGTCCCCTGCCCCCTAATCATTTTTGTTGCCCTCCCCTAGACTCTCTCCAATTTGTTTCTGTAGTGGGGGACAGGGGGCGAAAACTGGACGCAATGCTCCAGATGTGGCCTCCCCAGTGCTGAATAGAGGGGAATAATCACTTCCCTCCATCTGCTGGCAACGCTCCTACTAATCCAGCCCAATATGACCAGTTACCCATATTCAATGCAGACACAGCAATATCTGATACATTGGTTACTGTCCATTTAGGAGGTTATTTCCCATCTGTTCATAATGAAGCTGCTCTAAGCGGAGGAGAAAGTGTAGGGGACAATTTCCTGGTGCAAGTGCTGGAGGAACCAACTAGGGGAAAAGCTCTTCTTGACCTGCTGCTCACAAACAGGGAAGAAATAGTAGAGGAAGCAATAGTGGATGGGAACCTGGGAGACAGTGACCATGAGATGGTTGAGTTCAGGATCCTGACACAAGGCAAAAAGGAAAGCAGTAGAACAAAGACCCTGGACTTCAGAAAAGCAGACTTTGACTCCCTCAGGGAACTGATGGGCAAGGTCCCCTGGGAGAATAACATGATGGGGAAAGGAGTCGAGGAAAGCTGGCTGTATTTTAAAGAAACCTTATTGAGGTTGCAGGAACAAACCATCCCGATGTGTAGGAAGAAAAGTAAATATGGCAGGCAACCAGCTTGGCTTAACAGTGAAATTCTTGCTCGTCTTAAACACAAAAAACAGCTTACAAGAAGTGGAAGACTGGACAAATAACCAGGGAGGAGTATAAAAGTATTGCTCAGGCATGCAGGTGTGAAATTAGGAAGGCCAAATCACACTTGGAGTTGCAGCTAGCTGGAGATGTTAGGAGTAACAAGAAGGGTTTCTTTAGGTATGTTAGCAACAGGAAGAAAGTCAAGGAAAGTGTGGGCCCCTTGCTGATTGAGGGAGGGAACCAAGTGACAGAGGATGTGGAGAAAGCTAGTGTACTCAATGCTTTTTTTGCCTCTGTCTTCACAGACAAGGTCAGCTCCCAGACAGCTGCACTCTGCAGCACGGTATGGGGAGGAGGTGACCAGCTCTCTGTGGAGAAAGAAGTATTTCGGGTCTATTTAGGAAAGCTGGAAGAGCACAAGTCCATGGGGCCAGATGCGCTGCATCCGAGGGTGCTAAAGGAGTTGGCCGATGAGATTGCAGAGCCATTGGCCATTATCTTTGAAAAATCATGGCGATCGGGGGAGGTCCCGGACGACTGGAAAAAAGCTAATGTAGTGCCCATCTTTAAAAAAGGGAAGAAGGAAGATCCAGGGAACTACAGGCCAGTCAGTCTCACCTCAGTCCCTGAAAAAATCATGGAACAGGTCCTCAAGGAATCAATCCTGAACCACTTAAAGGAGGGGAAAGTGATCAGGAACAGTCAGCATGGATTCACCAAGGGCAAGTCATGCCTGACTAACCTAATTGCCTTCTATGATGAGATAACCGGCTCTGTGGATGAGGGGAAAGCAGTGGATGTGCTATTTCTGGACTTTAGCAAAGCTTTTGATACAGTCTCCCACAGTATTCTTGCCAGCAAGTTAAAGAAGTATGGGCTGGATGAATGGATGGTAAGGTGGATAGAAAACTAGCTAGATGGTCGGGCTCAACGGGTAGTGATCAATGGTTCCATGTCTAGTTGGCAGCCGGTATCAAGTGGAGTGCCCCAAGGGTCGGTGCTGGGGCCGGTTTTATTCAATATCTTCATTAACGATCTGGAGGATGGTGTGGACTGCACCCTTAGCAAGTTTGCAGATGACACTACTGGGAGGAGTGGTTGATACGCTGGAGGGTAGGGATAGGATACAGAGGGACCTAGACAAATTAGAGGATTGGGCCAAAAGAAATATGATGAGGTTCAACAAGGACAAGTGCAGAGTCCTGCACTTAGGACGGAAGAATCCCATGCACTGTTACAGACTAGGGACCTAATGGCTAGGCAGCAGTTCCGCAGAAAAGGACCTAGGGGTTACGGTGGACGAAAAGCTGAATATGAGTCAACAGTGTGCCCTTGTTGCCAAGAAGGCTAATGGCATTTTGGGTTGTATAAGTAGGGGCATTTCCAGCAGATCGAGGGATGTGATCATTCCCCTCTACTCAGCACTGGTGAGGCCTCATTTGGAGTACTGTGTCCAGTTTTGGGCCCCACACTACAAGAAGGATGTGGATAAATTGGAGAGAGTCCAGCGGAGGGCAACAAAAATGATTAGAGGGTTGGAGCACATGACTTATGAGGAGAGGCTGAGGGAATTGGGATTGTTTAGTCTGCAGAAGAGAAGAATGAGGGGGGATTCGATAGCTGCTTTCAACTACCTGAAAGGGGGTTCCAAAGAGGATGGATCTAGACTGTTCTCAGTGGTAGAAGATGACAGAACAAGGAGTAATGGTCTCAAGTTGCAGAGGGGGAGGTTTAGGTTGGACATTAGGAAAAACTTTTTCACTAGTAGGGTGGTGAAGAACTGGAATGGGTTACCTAGGGAGGTAGTGGAATCTCCTTCCTTAGAGGTTTTTAAGGTCAGGCTTGACAAAGCCCTGGCTGGGATGATTTAGTTGGGTTTGGTCCTGCTTTGAGCAGGGGGTTGGACTAGATGACCTCCTGAGGTCCCTTCCAACCCTGAGATTCTATGATTCTATGGGAGAGAGCTGTCCTGTCCGTGCAGTTAACCCATCTCCCCGAGAGGTGGTAGCTGTCAGTGGGGGAAGCTATGTTGGTGGGTGTGCAAGCAAAGACCTGTCCTCTGTTCATTTATCTAGTTCTTTTTTTGAACCCTGTTATAGTCTTGGCCTTCACAACATCCTCTGGCAAGGAGTTCCACAGGTTGACTATGCAACTGCCCTGAGTCCCCTCCCGACCCCGGGTTGTATATGGAAAAGAGGATGAGGATGAGGAGAGCCATGATGTGTCTGTCACTGGCTGGTGCCTCAGTTTCCTCTAGGCAGCAGTGCTGCAGCCTCCTTTGGTCAGTTCCCATGCAACTGTGTCGGGGGAAGGGGGAGTAGAGGCTTGTGCTCCCCAGCCCAATGCCCCTCCCACAGCAGCTGGGGAATCCAGGCTAAATTTAACCCTGGTAGCTGGGCCGGGATTAGCCTGGGCCGGGGTAGGGCTGGGGAGGAATTGTGGGGGAGACAGACGCACCTGCTGTGAGGGAAGATCCTCCCATTTCCTGCCAACCCACCTCACTCCTTGCAGCACGGCACCCTGTAGCACTTCTTACTCTGTCGTGGGAGCTGTCTGCTGCCTGCTTCTCCCTTAGCATCGTCTCTCCCCACCCTGGGGCACTGGTGTCGCCCGTCCTGTGAAACAGGCAGGCCCCGGTGTGCCCCATGGCATTGCCCTGCAATTGTGGGGGCAGCTGTGGATGGAGCCAAATCGAAATATAGAGGTGGGCAAGGCTGGGGACCAGGACTCCTGGGTTCTCCCCCCAACTCTGGGAGGGGAGTGGAGGTTAATAGGTAGAGTGAGGGAGGGGCAGGGCTGGAATCCAGGGCTCCTGCTTTTTCTGGTTTTCTCCACCTCCTGCAGCTGCCTCTGTCCTTTCAGTGTGTTTCCTGTTCCAAATTCATTTGCTGACTTGTGTAACTCACCCCAGAGGTGGCTGCATCTCAGTGTTGGGTGAGGCACCCTTGGCTGCATCACCTCCTAACCGCATCTCTCTCCCTGCAGGTGACCGTGCAGCACTCAGCAAACATCCGAAAGATCGTGGGGCACTTTGAGCATTGGGCAGGCAGGGGCCAGGGGCCCAGCCCCCACTCAGAGAATGGGACCCAGCCTCCCCTACTTTTTACAGGGATTAAAGAGGGGCAAAGGGGGGCAAATCAGAGGAGGGAGGTGGCCAGGGTCTGAGCAGGGGGTGGAAATTGACTGGTTGGGGGGTCAAGCAGCTGGAGGCAGAGTTAGGAGAGGGGCCGAAGGGCAAAGTCAGGGAGGGGGGAAGGAGCCGGAGTTCAGCCCAGGGGGAGGCGCTACCAGAGGGTTAAACCCCGGCACAGGCAGGGGCAGAGGGGTAACAGTTACCCCGGGGGGGGGCTGAGACTCCAGTGTTTGCAAAAACAGGGTGGGGGGAGCAGAGGGGCTTTTCTATTTCCCCTCCCACATGCAGCACCTCTCAGCATGGGCTTCCCAGGGCTGAGCTCTTAAAGGCACAGGCATCCCACTGCCTAGACACTGCAGCTCCTCTCTGATGTAACCTACTGAGGTGCTGCAGTAGGAGACTAAATTCAGTGAAACCGAATTCCCTATACGCCCCCCAGCCAGGGGGCTGTGCACCCCCTTCCCTGAATTTCCCCAACACCCCCCAGTGGTCAGGTAGTTACATGCAGCGCTGCCAATGTTGTCACTGGCTGCAAATCTGAATGGAAATTGCAACGTTAACACACACTTTAAAAGCAGCTCCAACGTATGAAAAATACTTGTACCTGAGAAATTTTAATAGGTTTGAAAAGTCTGGCCAAAGCCTGGTTTCCTCACCCAGCTGTTGTGTTTGCTGACAATGTCGGTGCATTGGCTTCGGCAATGCTGGCCAACCTCAGAATTGCAAATGATGATTTGGAAGCAAGGTGTGAATGAGCTCTCCCCTGACAGCTAGTGATGAGCCAGGGTTGGGGGAGGCTTTGGGACCAGAATGTATTTACATGAACTCACCTATTCTGCCGAGGTGTCCAGCAGACAGAGCTGTGCCGCCTCTGCTCTAGGTGCCCAGAGGAGGAGAGAAGGTGTGTGGGGCTCCAGCCTGGGAATCTTCAAGTTGAGAATTATTTCCCATTCCCGCTCTGTGGGAGGGGAGACTTTTAAACGCGCTCTCTGTGCGACTGCACATGGCTAAGAAAAGAGAACAAACCCCAAATCCCCCCTGTGCTTTGGGAGCCAGGTTTGCAGTGGGAATTCTGTAGTTCAGATGACTTCACGCCTGGGCATTGTGATTCTTTACCAATTTCTCTGGCACTGGGGCACTTATATGCTCACAGCTGTGATGGCCGAGTGGTTAAGGCGTTGGAGTCAAAATCCAATAGGGTTCCCCTATGCAGGTTTGAATCCTGCTCACAGTGAGGCCTGTGTTTTAGCCAGTCTCTCACCCAGGCAATACCTCTATACAACCCCCTGAGACACTCTCAATTCGCTCCCCACCCCAAGTAAATCCTGTTCTGCTCCTTTCATAGAGATGCCTGGGACACCACCTCACACTGTGTCCCTGAGGTGTCAGACAAACTCTCAGCCCCTGAAGCCTCTGCCACTCACCTAGTACCCCATGCCCCATAGATTAGCCATGTTGATGTGCTCTCCTTCACGTAAATCCGGTCAGTGCGACTCCTGGCCTGTCCCTGCAGAAAGCTGAACCGCTGCTGTGAGCTCAGGTCAGAGGAATAGGAGGCTACCGCTCACCCTCCACTGGTTCCATTATGGAGAAACACGTCCTCTAAGACGACCTCGCTACAGACCTGCTCCAGGTAGTGCTCACTGAAAAAACGTTTCCTCTGACAGCTGAGAAAACGGGACCAGCGGTTCTCAAGCCGGCTGACACAATTAAAATCCGCCCCAACACTAAACACTGCATGGTCCAGAGGAAGGGAGCCAGTTCCTACCATAGATCTTTCCTTTCACACCTTAACATCAAGTGCCTCCTCTTGGGCCTCTGAATCCCTGCCACATTCCACGTGCCAGATGCCCCTTCCCCAGTACTGTCGTCACTCAGCTTTGCAGAGGAGCTTTCCTCCCAAGTCCCTGCCCCCTCTGGCACCATCTCCGAGGGCCGTCCTGCCTCACTCTGTTCCCACCATTTTGGGTCGACAAATAAGTCACGTGGGAAAGACAGCTCCCATCTCTCATCGTTATAGGTCAGGTGGGCCAAGTAGGGGGAGAAGCCCATACTCTCTGTTATCCTGCCGGGGAGCTCAAAATCAGGTACCTGCCTCAGATAAAGGTGCTGCTGCCCTCCCAGAGAACAAGCCACCACTGCACAAAAAGGGATGAAAGGGCCTGCCAAAGCCTGGGATTGAACCAGGGACCTTTTTTTGGCCTGTTGCTTTTCTGTCCAGGAGGTTTTTGCAGCACTTGCACACAAAAAGGACATCATTGCGAGCAGCCCATGAAGACAAGACTGGTTTTTGCCTGCCTTGCTCAGCTTGACTTGCTGCCTCACCCTGTTCCTGCCCTAGTGCCAGGGTTGATCTGGTGGCGGAAGGGGACTGGGGGCCAGTGGCGCGGGGAGAAAGTTGAGCTGGACCCTGAGCTAGACTAGACCCTGGCAGTGAGAGTCTGGCCACCAATTGCCGCCCCACCCTGTTGTCCTGGCTTCCCCCACTCGGCGTCATTTCGGGAGGGAAGTGGGGCTTCTGCCTCCCCTCCCTGATTTTCACACCGCAGAGGAGTGCGAACAGGAAAACGAACACCTGCTCCACACCCCCACCGGAGGAACCCGACGCCCTTAGCTGCTCCCCTTGCTCCCCCCCCCCAGCTATGCTACTGAGTGGAAGCGTCCTGTGCCCATAACACAGAGGCTGATTAATGAAAACCCTCTTCTGCCAGCACCGGGCCTCCTTCTTCTTACACTGGGCCTGCAAGCGAGGGGGCGGCTGGCACAGCGCCAAGAGTCTAACCTGTGTGGCAGGAGGTGGCTGACGCCCGCAGCCTGCTGGGGAGCTCCCAGAAGTTATTAAGGGACAGGGACTCCTCAATGCCCTTAGTAACAAGGGCTTGGGGGTCACCGAGGCCAGTAAGAGGGTCACTATGTCAGCCCTATAACCCTGGGTGTCAGGTCACTGTGCAGCTTTGATCTAGAGCTTGGATCCCAACAACCAACCAGCAGCGCACAACCTCCCCCTGGGTCTGCCCCACCTGGTTACTCCTTACAGGCCGACCTTACCCCCCTTCCAGCCCCAGACTCGCCCCTAATCATCCTACTGCCACTCAGAGCCACAGCCGTGGAGGTGCTGAAGGAGGGAGGGTTGACTCTAGGGTGGGGTTCTTCTCTAAAGATGGCTGGCAGAAAGGTGGTGCTCAGCTCTGTCAGGGACCTGCCCAGGTGCCTCGCTGCCAGGGGATGCTGACGTTTCTGTAAGGTGATTAAATGGGGTATTTGGCTTCTGAGTGAATGCGATGAATGTGCACTTATGAGAGGGAATTTCCATTCTTTCTTCAGTTTACCTTCAGTGGCCTAATGGATAACGTAATGGCTTTTTAAGTCAGAGATTGTGAGTTCAAGTTCGATTTCAGATGAAAAACTATTTTCTTCCTGTATATTGCAAGGAAACATTGGTGTTATTTTCATGGAGGAAGCTGGGAGACGTTTGAACACAAAGTCCAGGATCTTGGAAACAATCCCCCAGAAATGGCATCTTCCACTCCACAAATGCTTTCTAAACCCATCAGTAGCAAACAGTTAATACTAATGTTTGTCTGAGAATAGAGGGAAGGGGAGTGTTTACTCCAACACCTCAATGAGCGAAACAAACAGAAAGAACAAGGCTGTTCTGAAAGAGAATGGATCTGTCTGGAGACAAAGCAGACCCTGAGAATGAGCAACGGTGTGAAAAGAAGAGGTTCAAATGTGTGTTAGATGTTAGTTAGTGTTAGGGGGCTTATCCCTTCACCCTTCCATTCCCTGGTCCTTCTCATGTAAACAAGAGCAGCAATACCCAAAGTCCGAAGGTGCAAACAATTAGATGTTTATTGGATTGAACTTCCAGCAAGCAACGATTGCAGTTTCCTTCCTCAGTGTCCCCGTCCTGGGTCTGATGCCACAGAGTCTTGCCTGTGTCCCTGTTCCCATTTCCCTCCCATAGCAAAACATGATGCCAATTCCCCACCTTACATCCTGACTGACTGCAGACTATATAGTAAAACTTGAGTTCTGCTTAGCTAGACCTAACCACTCATTTTACTGAAATGTAACTAACCAATCCTAACACCATTATCTAACCAGTTATGTCCCACCACCTTAATTGGTTTACACCCAACAAAATTAATTCTGCAACTGACAGAAACAATCACAGACCCAGACAGCGATTATACAGACAAACACTAGGGAAGTGGGGACTACAGTGCTAGAACAACACAGAAATGAGGGTGTCACACCCCTGCTATTGATAGGTGAGTTCTTGCTACCAAACTCAGTTTTCTTTAACCATCTTTACGTGGTGTTGTTGGGCATTTTCAGGACAGGACTGTATTCCCAACAGCCCAATAGCACCTTATTTCAGCGTGATTGGTGAGGATGTGACCGTTCGCTTCCCAGCCTATGGCTGCCCCTGCGGCGTAGCCAAAGAGCAGGGCCTCAGACTGTCCCAGTAAGAGAAGCCCTTACACCAGCAAACAGTGATTGTGATTCTGTTTTCCCTACTTCTGTGACTAGCTACATGAGAATCATCTACCTGCATTGTTAACATCTAGGCCTTTCCAGACAGGCGTGAAAATCCACATCCTAACAGCTGCCCCTGGGCTCCCCTTTGCCAGCTGCCTGCCATCTCCCCGCTGTTCACGCTGGCAAACTAAAGAGCGCCCCGAGCCAGCCCTGTGTGCCCTGCCTTCCCCTGCCAGCGCTCGACCTCCGCGCCATGGGGAGCTGGGGCCATTGCGGGGTTTGCTGCTTTGTGCTCATGGAAGCAGCCTGCCACATCCGTTTGGTGTCCCAGCGGCTCATCTTCCCACGGGGCGCCCTGGGTGCAGGGGCGGCTCTAGGAATTTGGCCGCCCCAAGCACGGCGGCATGCCGCAGGGGGCGCGCTGCCGGTCGCCGGTTCCGTGGCTCCGGGAGACCTCTTGCAGACGTGCCTGCGGAGGGTCCGGTGGTCCCGCGGCTCCGGTGGAGCATCCGCAGGCATGACTGCGGAAGGTCTGCCGGAGCCGCATGCCACCCTGTCGGCAAAATGCTGCCCCAAGCACGCGCTTGGGTCTAGAGCCGGCCCTGCCTGGGTGCAAGGACTGTGGGCAGAATGAGGCTTCTTCTGTATATCTCTGGAGTAGCCTCTAGCCATCCTCCCCCCTGCCTGCACACAGCCCCTAGGTACTCCCTGCCTGCTCCCTGAGCTCCAATCCTGCCTGCAAACAGCCCCTAGCTACCCCTTCCCTGCACCCTGTGCTACCCCCATCTCCACACAGCCCCTAGCTACCCCCTGCCTGCACCCCAAGCTCACCCTGCCCCCACACAGCCCCTAGCTACGCCTCCCTGCACACTGCGCTACCCCCTGCCCTCATGCAGCCCCTAGATACCCCCTCCCTGCACCCAGAGCTCCACCCTTCCTGCACCCAGCCCCTAGCTATCTGCACCCTGAGCTGGCTGAAAGGCTGAAAATGAGACAAGATCAGGTTAAGTCTTTCTAACATATGTCCCCAGATGGAAAAAAAGTGCCAGGAGAAGCAGGCAGTCGTAATCAGCTCCGTTATTACACAGGGAAGAACAAAAGGGTCAAATGGTGCCTGGAACCCTTAAGAAGAATCCACCCCACCGAGTACAACACTTGTCGCTACCTGATCTCAACTCCACTGAAAATTCTTCAGGGTCGCTCCTTGCCTTTATCAACCTAGGCACCATTATCAACAGGTGCTCCAGTGGCACAATTGGTTAGTAAACAGTACTTATAGGGCAGTGCTGAGAGGAGCTATGCTGAGGTTGTGAGTTCAAGCCTAACCTAGAGCACTGGTTTTCATTAACCAAGTGGCACCACCCCCTCATTTGGCCCTGTGGAAGGTACAATTCCAGCCCAGGGGACCCTGAGGAGGGGAGGAGTCAAAAATGCCCCCTTCACTTATCACCTCCTCTCCAGAGTGCAGGTGAGAATCTACAATCCTTTCTCCCCTACCAGCCCCTGTGCCAGGATCCCTCAAGCAGAGCCTGGAGTCCTTGACCCCTGAGCCTGGAGAGAGAGGGAGAGGAACAAGGAGCCATTGTTAGAGGGCTTTCCCTTCCCCTGCCCACTTCCCTGGCTCTTGTCACACAATCAATAAGCAGCAAAAGGTCAGAAGTGCAGACAAAGTGATATTTACTGGGGCTAGTTTCCAAGCAAGCAGATTCTGAAGCCCTTCACACCAGTCAGGCTTATCTCTATACACTGACAGAGTCTGTTCCCCAGTGTCCCCCTTCCCAGCTCTGACACCACAAAGCCTTGCCTGTGTCCCTATTCCCATCCCCCTCCATTAGCATGATTCCAATTTCTCCTTCCACTTCCTGTTTGACCCCCGTTTATACAGTAATATTCTCAGCTAGACCTTAACCAATCATTTCACTGAAATGTGACTAACCAATCCTAACATACTGTAACAGAATTCTCTAACCAATTACATCCCACTCCCCTAATTAACTTACACCCAGCAAAATTAATTCGGCAGCAGACAGAAACAATTAGAGAACCAGACAGATTGACAATAGAAACGTGGGGCCAGAAAGATAAACCCTACAGAAATGAGGGTTTCACAACCACAACCATTGAGAAGGGATTTCGTGTCATACCAGATGCTCTCTTAAGATCTGTTTCTTTATTTGCTGGTGATGGGCACTATCGGGACAGGATCATCTTCCTAACAGCCCAACCCCACCTTAGTTAAGTGTGACGGGTTTGGGAGGTGCGGATGGGACCGTTTGCTTCCCAGCTTATGGCTGCCCCCTGCTGTTTAGCCAAAGACCTTAGCCTACAAACAAGGGCTCAGACTCTCCGAGAGAGAGAAGGCCCAGACATAGGCAGACTGGGATTTTGGATCTTTGTGTTATACCCCTGTCACTAGCTAAGTGATAAAATACACCTAAGTTCTTAAAGTCTAGGCCTTTGCAGGCAGCCTGAATATCTCTAGGCCTCTGTATTCCAAAAAACAGGAAATGAAATGAAAACATTCCCAGGGCTTTTCCTGTGCACCTGGCTAGTGCATTGGAGTTGAAAGTGCTGTCCAGAGTGGTCACATTGGAGCACTCTCAGATAACTCCCGGAGGCCAATACCATCGAATTGCACAATGCTGTGTCTGCACTACCCCAAATTCAGTGGCTGCTCAGTAGGCCACCAAGCCTGCCTGCCTTGTTTGTGGGGGAGAGGGGGCACAACAAAAATTGCAGTATCACTGCAGAAGAGAGATCTCCCCCTGCCATCAGTGAGGGTTGCCTTACAACCGCTGACTCCATGAGCAGGCAGGACCTAGCCAAGGAAACATGCCACTGCTCTGCCCTGTTACATTAGCATTCAGGGAGCATGGCACAATGGAAGGCAGAATATGGGTGGGGGGAGGCAGGTGACCCCATGTGCCCCCCCAGGCTTCACCAATGGTTGGGGATTGACAGGGCTTTGTGTTTAATTTTAGGGGACCCTGGTAAAAAGATGCTGAGAACCACTACGAGAGAGGTCTGTGAAGCCAGGAATGAATGGGCTAAAGTGAAGCCCGAAGTGTTATTTACCCTTTCCCACCATGCAGTAAAGGTGGGGGGAGGGCGAGCCACCTGATGAAATTCACGTGCGGAACTCCTTGCCATGGTACGTTGTGAGGGCGAAAGGTAGAACTCACTTCCACTGAGAATGAGAGACGTTAATAGAGACTAGGTCCTTCGAGAGTTATTAGTGACGTTGGTCAGTGATGCAATCCCACGCTTGAGGCAAGCCCTAAATCTCTGACTACACAGAGACCAGGAGTAGAAGATGAGGGTGGATCACTCCAGCTTGTCCTGTTCTGTGCACTCCACCAGAAGCTCTTGTAGTGCCCAATGTCAGAGACGGGACACTGGGCCAGACGGACCGTTGGTCTGACCCACTCTGGCCTTCTTACAGAAAATCATGGGGGTGAAAGAATTAATTGCTAATGAGCTCTGCTGCGTAAGGTCATCTAGAATAACCGGACAGGTTATGAATAACCTCTTTGTACCATTCAATAGTAACACAGAAAATATAGGGACTAGTTATTCTAATTCCTTCCTTTGGAAATGAAATGATGCATGAAGAAAAAAAATGAACCGCAAAACGATATCGGTAAGTTATTTTCTACATTATGCAAGCCTTGCCTCAGCAACTCACTCATACCGACAACAAATGAAACCAAACAGCTAGGTGAATATAGATCACAAACTAGCCCCCTCCTGGAAAAACCTCATGCTAACACATCAAGCTCTAAAGATAATATAAATGCTACTTCTCAAAGCTCTGTTGGCCTAAGGGGCTTTTTTTATTTCTAAGCAATTTAAGCTTCAGCCCTCTAAAGAAGTTCAAGAAAAAAAATCCAACCACCAGGGTCTCGTCTAGCTCAGGGTCCAGCTCAACCTCCTTCCCGTGCCACGGGCCCTCCCCTTTTCTTCCTTCCTCTTCTGCCACCAGGTTGACCCAGGCACTAGGGCAGTAACAGAGTGAGGCAGCAAGTCAAGCTGAGCAAGGCAGGCCAAAGCGAGTCTTGTCTTCATGGGCCGCTCACAATGACGTCCTTTTTGTGTGCAACTGCTGCAAAACCATCCCGGACAGAGAAGCAACAGGACAAATAAATGCTATGCAGCTGTGTTAGCCTGAAGATCTAAAGAGTCCTGGTTCAAACCTGGGCTTTGGCAGGCCCTTTCATCCCTCTTCGTCCCAGGCTGGCTTCTTTCCTGGGAGCAGTAACAGAGCCTTTAGCTGACATGAGCCCCTGCTCCCAAGCCAGACAACAGACTGTGGGCTTCTGCCCCTAGTTGGCCCACCTGACCTTTAACAATGAGGGATGGGATCTGTCTTTCCCATATGACTTATTGGTTGACCAAATATGGCAGGAATAAAGTGAAGCAGTGGGAATAGTGCCAGAGGGGGTGATGGGCAGGGACTGGGGATGAAAGCTCCTCTGTGCAGCTGAGTGAGGGCAGTACCAGGGAAGGGAGATCTGTTAAAGTGGCCATGTGGAAGGTGGAAGGGATTTGGGGGTCCAGGAGGACGCACTTGATGTTCAGTGCCTTGGAGCAACTGGACATAGACATGGTCGGCATTCAGGAAATGCACATTAATGACTTCAGGGTACATTGATGGGCAGACGGTGATTGGAGAAAGGGCCTGTCTTTCTGGTCCTCCAGGCCAGGGAAGAAAGATGGGGTTGGACTCTTGTTCTTCACATCCGTGGTGCGAGTACAGAAGGTGCTGGAGCTCTGACTAGGTACCTAATTACTGGTGGACTTTGTGCTCCGTGGCACTGGTTACTCTATATTAGTGTTTATCCTCCCCAGTTAAGGTTTGAAAGAAAAGATCAATGGCAGGAATTGGCTCCCTTCCTCTGGACTGCACGGTGTTTGGTGTTGGGGGGATTTCAATTGTTCCAGCTGGCCTGAGGACCGCTGGTCCTGTTTTCCCAACCATCAGAGGAAACTTTTTTATGATGAGCACTAGCTGGCGAAGGTCTGTAGCGAGGTCGGCTTAGAGGACCTAAGTAGTTGAACCAGTAGAGGGCAGGCAGTAACCTCCTATTCCTCTGACCCGAGCTCACACCAGCCACAGAGGGGATACACATTTCTGCGGGGACAGGCCAGGAGTCGCATTGACCAGATTTCAGTGAAGTAGAGCACGTCGACAACCCAGTGCAGGGTGGTGCCAATGGACAGTTCGGATCACGCAACTCTCACCGTGTGCTCAATGTGGGCAATTCCCTGACCCAGGGCAGAGGATTTTGGAAGCTGAACATCCAGAGCTTGCAAGATGAAGGAGCAGGGGGGCGAGGCCTGTCAGTGTTGGCAGAACAGGAAAGCATCAGAGGGTCCTATGGCAACCAGGGGGATTGGTGGGTGTCAGTGAGGGAGGGGTTGGCGGGTTTGTTCCGGCAGTTGGGCAAACACCACAACATTAAAGAAACCAACGGTGCCACGTCCTGCAATGTCGCCTGTGGGATTTCCACAAGAGCATCCAGGTTGGGGAGCTAGTGAGCCTGTGACTGTATGACTGGATCAAGCGACAGCTGGCCGAGTTCCAGGAGATGAGGCTGCAGTTGGCTGATTTGAGCGGGAGCACAGAGTGAAGGGAGGGGAGGCCTCCCCTGACATCTTTGCAGCCTGCATGGAATGGAGACAAAGCAGGGAGATGCTGGGACTCGGGGCAGGACCCGTGGATCTGATAGTGCAGGATCACAGTCGATGGAGGAGGAGAGAGAGTCCTGCGAGAGGAAGCCGCTGGTGGGAAGCAATAAGTGCAGAGTGCAAACCAGCCAGCTGAGAGTCACAGGGGTCCAGAAAAATAACTAGCAGCAGGTCCCATGGTGTAATGGGCAGCACTCAGGACTCTGAATCCTCTAATCTGAGTTCAAATCTCAGTGGGACCTCCTGGAAATATGTTGGTTTGCTGCGAAGCCCTGGAGCACAATGTACTAGACTATCCTTTGTCTGGGTGAACTAGAGTGAGGTTTCTTCCCCCTCCTGCTGGGTGACTGAGACCAGGGCCAGCTCCAGACACCAGCACAGCAAGCTGGTGCTTGGGGCGGACCAACAGAGAGGGGCGGCTGGTCTGGTTCTTCAGCAGCAATTCGGCAGCAGGGCCCTCAGTCCCTCTCGGAGGGAAGGACCTGCTGCTGAATCACGGTTGAAGAATGAAGTGGTGGTGGTAGAGCTGCCGCCAAAGTGCTGCTGACGGCAGCTTTTTTTTTTTCCCCTCCACTTGGGGCAGCAAAAAAGCTGGCCCTGACTGATGCCCACTGGAGATAGGTCTTTGGTCCAGCTTGTTCAGTGGACTGGCCACTGTAGGTTGGGGGACCCAGAACTTAACAGTCTGGCTAGAGATTCCTGCAGGTTGACCAGATGGTTGTTTCTCGCTGCTTCACCTGATGTCCACAACTTTGGTCCCTGTACCTGCAGCTGCCACCCTCTTCCTCTTGCCCACATGGCATTTAAAGGAAGGAGGGCCAGGGCCAGGCTTCATAGTCAGGGCTAGGCAGGAGGGAGGCAGAGTCCCAGGCTGGAGCTCCACACACCTTTCCTCCTCTGGGCACCTAGAGCAGAGGCAGCTGGTGCTGACAGCTCCAAGGGAAGGTTTAAAAGCCACAGAGCAACTGAGGGCAGGGCAAGAGGAGGGGAGAACCATGCCTATGCGTGGCCAGCAGACAGCAACAAAGACACCAGACAGCCTGCTCTCTGCAATGCCAAACACTCACTGAAAGCTACCACAGGCCAGCTGCTGACGATCTGTGGCCAACATCCGAAGACGATAGGAAAGCAGGGCCAGCCCCCTTGGTGGGGCCTCTTACCATTCGTACTCCAGGTGCTCACTTTGGCAGTGGGGCAGGAGATTTTTTCCCCAAGAGGCTTTTCCCCAGCTGGCGAGAAGCAGAGAAACACCCAGGCTCCCAAGGTGCTATTTACCAAAACCCCTCAAGCACAGGGACAGGTGCACATTTGGAAGAGGGAAACTGCTCCACACGCTAGCCTGGGCAGCCGCCCATTTTCTTTGGCAAGTCAGGAAGGGCAAAGGCGAGACTGGAAGCACCTGGGGCTCATGCCCCAGCATTTGTGACGCCCGATCCCCAACTCCTTTCCAGGGCTCTAGCTGAAGCCAGAGCATTGGCCTGAGCAGCCAAGAAGAGGTTCCAGCCCTGAAGGGAGCAGAACTTTCAGCACAAAGTTAAAACTGGACAAACACAACCGCAAAGGGACTCGAGCCCTCACTTGCCTGAGCTGAGGTCAGACGCCTTATCCGTTAGGCCACACAGTTATAATGGAAAAGGCTCTCCAAGCCCTTCTTTGGAAAAGGCAGACACTGTGTTTCTGAGGTCATCTACTGAGAGGGGCCGAGACTCTCTGGGCACAAGAAGTCGAGTTCCCAGTGACACGTGAGACTTAATTCTATGGGGCCAGGTGCAGGACTTTGGCAGGGAGGCTCACGCATTGGGGATTGGGGTGCAGCGGACAGGACGGCTGTTGGGAGATTTAGTCTCACTGAGGAGGAGGAGGAGGAATCCTGCTGACAGGCAGTGGCTGTGGAGAAAGAGTGGGATGTCCAGGCTGCTCAGGTCTCCTTCTTCCAGCTCCTCATCTGGCTGGGCTGCTCCACCAGCCTGGACAAGTCCTCTGCATGCACAGCAAATAGCCCAAGAGCCATTGCTGCCCAAACCTGTGCTGGGGGGTGAGCGTCTGTCTTCCCTGTCCCACCCGCGCTAGAGCAGACCACTAGATTGAGAGAGACAGTTAACAACTATTAAGGCTAAGATTATATAAAAGGGGTCACAGAATCAGTGACTTTCAGAGATCTCAGTGACATTTTCCGCCTCAGCCCTGGGGCAGCAAGACTGGAGCTGTCGGCTGGTGGGGGCCCCACAGCTATCAGCCACCAGTGGCGGAAGGGGCTTTCACAGGCCCATGCCACCACGGATGGACCCCACAGCTCCCAGCTACTGTGAGCAGTGGGATGCCTCCAGAGCTCCCAGCTGCTGTGGGTGGATTCCAGAGCTCCCAGGTACCACATGTGACAGGGGGACCCTGGAGCTCCCAGTGGGATGACCAGGTTATAAAGTCCGGTCAGCGGTGCTGCGGGGCTCAGGCAGGCTGGTCCCTACCTGTCCTAGGGCACCGCACTGTGCCCTGGAAGTGGACAGTAGGTCCCCCTGCTGCACCGCTGACCAGGAGCCACCCGAGGTAAGTCTGCACCCCAACCCCCTGCCCCAGCCCTGAACCCCCCCAAACCCAGAGCCCCCTCTTGCACCCCAGAGCCCTCACCCCTCTGCACTTCAACCTCCTGCCCCATCCTAGAGCTTCCTCCCACACCTGGAACCCCTCATCCCTGCCCCCACCCCGGAGCCATCACCCCATCCTGGACCCCAACCCCCTGCCTCAACCCACAGCCCCCTCCTGCACTCTGAATCCCTTGGCCCCACCCTGCAGCCTGGAGCCCCCTCCTCCACCCCAAACCCTTCATCTCCCCACAGCTCCCACAGGCAGACCCTGGAGCTCCCAGCAGCCATGGGTGGCCGGGGAGCCCCCACAGCCCCACACCACTGCGTATGGACCCTGCAGCTCCTACAAGTGGACCCCAGAGTGCCCAGCTGCTGCGGATGGACCCAGGATTTCCCAACAGGCCTTGATGGCATGAGGACCCTGCAGCCCCATGTCATTGCTAATAGACCATGCAGCTCCGAAGCCCCTGGAGCTCCCAGCCGCCACAGGCAGCCCTCAGCCACCACAGGCAAGAGAGGGAGCCCCCAGCTCTCAGACACTGCAAGCAGAGCCTGGCGTTCCCAGTCACCAGGGGGGGTGAGGAGAAGCCGCAGCCCCTGGCCATTGCAGATGGCCCCGTAGCTCCCAGCTGCCGCAGGTGGATGCCAGAGCCCCCAGCTGCCATCGGGACCCCGTGGCCCCCGGCCGCCACGCGCAGGAACTGTCACCTCGCGACCGGCAGAAAACAGCCGCACACGGAAGCCCATCGCGCCCTGTGACCCCGCCCCCGGTGCTGCGGCTTCTCGCCAGGCAGGAGGCGGCGCCCAGTAGTTTCCCCAGGAATTGAAATTAGGTGGGGGGTGTTTGAATTTACAGGGGGGGTGTCAGGGCCAATGAGATATATAAAAGAGATGTGAATAAAGTAAATGTTTTGTTAGGATAATGCAAATTTAACATAAGGATAATGCAAGTTACACATAACAGGTCTAGATTTCTAAAAATATATATAATTTTAAAAAAATGTATTTAATTTAAATTGACTTTTGAAAAGTAAGCCATCATGGCATAAGAGGGAAGTCCTCTCATGGATCAGTAACTGGTTAAAATCTTGGAAACAAAGGGTAGGAATAAATTATCAGTTTTCAGAATGGAGAGAGATAAATAGTGGTATCCCAGAGGGGTCAGTACTGGGACCATTACTGTTCAACATACTCATAAATGATCTGGAAAAATGGGTAAACAGTGAGGTGACAAAATTTGCAGATGATACAAAACTGTTCAAGATAGTTAAGTCCCAGGCAGACTGTGAAGAGTTACAAAGGGATCTCACAAAACTGGGTGATTGGGCAACAAAATGGCAGATGAAATTCAATGTTGATAAATGGCTTTATCTGATGCACAGAATGGAACATATAGTGAGGATATATGTATAAGCACACACACATACACACAGAGAACATGAAAAGGTGGGAGTTGCCCAACCAACTCTAAGAGGAAAATAAATTAAGATGAGCTATTCTCAGCAGGAGAAAAAAAACTTTTGTAGTGATAATCAAGATGACCCATTTAAGATAGTTTGACAAGGTGTGAGGATACTTAACATGGGGAAATAGATTCAATGTGTGTAATGGCTCAGCCATTTCCAGTCTCTATTTAAGCCTAAATTGATTGTATCTAGTTTGCATATTAATTCAAGTTCAGCAGTTTCTCGTTGGATTCTGTTTTTGAAGCTTTCTGTTGCAAAATTGCCACCTTTAAATCTGTTACTGAACGGCCAGAGGTTGAAGTGTTCTCCTACTGGTGTTAGAATGTTATAATTCTTGACATCTGATTTGCATCCCATTTATTCTTTTGCACAGAGGCTGTCTGGTTTGGCCAACGTACATGGAAGAGGGGCATTGCTGGCATATAATGACATATATCACATTGGTAGATGTGGAGGTGAACGAGCCCCTGATGGCATGGCTGATGTGATTAGGTCGTATTATGGTGTCACTTGAATAGATATGTGGACAGAGTTGGCATCGGGCTTTCTTGCAAGGATAGATTCCTGGGTTAGTGTTGTTGTTCTGTGGTTGCTGGTGAGGATTTGCTTCAGATTTGGGGGTTGTCTGTAAGCAAGGATTGGCCTGTCTCCAAAGATCTGGGAGAGTGAGGGATCATCTTTCAGGATAGGTTGTAGATCTTTGATGATTCGCTAGAGAGGTTTAATTGGGGGATGAACGTAAAGGCCAGTGGTGTTCTGTTATTTTCAATGTTGGGCCTATCTTGTAGTAGGTGACTTCTGGGTACTCTTCTGGCTCTGTCAACCTGTTTTTTCACTTCAGCAGGTGAGTATTGTAGTTTTAAGAATGCTTGATAGAGATCTTGTAGGTGTTTATCTCTGTCTGACTGATTGGCGCAAATACGGTTGTATCTTAGAGCTTGGCTATAGACAATGGATCATGTGGTGTGTCCTGGATGGAAGCTGGAGGCATGTAGGTAAGTATAGCGGTCAGTGGGTTTCCGGTATAGGGTTGTGTTTATGTGACCATCGCTTATCAGCACAGTACTGTCAAGGAAATGGACCACTTGAGTGAATTGATCTAGGCTGAGGTTGATGGTGGGATGGAAATTGTTAAAATCATGGTGGAATTCCTCAAGGGCTTCTTTTCCATGAGTCCTGATGATGAAGATGTCTTCAGTGTAGCTCAAGTACAGTAGGGGCATTAGGAGATGAGAGCTAAGGAAGCGTTATTTTAAGTCAGCCATAAAAATGTTGGCATACTGTGGGGCCATGTGGGTATCCATAGCAGTGCCGCTGACTTGAAGATATATATTGTCCTCAAATGTGAAATAGTTGTGGGTGAGGACAAAGTCGCGAAGTTCAGCCACCAGGTTTGGCATGTAACTAGTTCACAAATCTGCAGGGGGGTGTTGAGAAATCACTGCTCATGCCCCTGGCCAGCATATTTCCCTTTGCCGCTCTGAAACGTGCCCCCACGTGCAGGCCCCGAAGCTGGGCCCGGGGGCGGAAGGCCAGGGAGAGGCTTTGGCCAGGGCAAGCATGTCCTTGCGAGGTAATTGTCTCTCTGGAGGTGAAACTCATCAGTTCGGGGTGTGAAGTGAAGTGGCCATAGAAGGAGAATGCAAGGCATGTGGTGGGTACGCCAGGGATTTCTTTGTCCCCCCTTCAAAAGGGGTCACCCTCCCCATCAGGGAATTGAACCCCGGTCTCCCACATGACAGGTGGGGAGACTCACCACTATACTAACGAGGAAAGGGGCACGGTGAGTGGGCCCACCTCCCACAGACCAGCTATGGTCAGTGTACACCTACACTGTCACATGGGCCCCAGCAGGCAACAGCACCCCTGGCCCTCTTCTGCTTCCCAAAGGCTTTGGCCGCAGCAACAGCCCTGGGAAAAGCCCTGGCCCTCCTCACCTGCCCTTGCCCAGCACGACGCCTTTTCGGGCCTACACAGCTCCTCACACAACACCCGCCTGGGACCTTGCCCTCACCTACCAGCTCAGCAGCACCTTTTTTCCTCTCAAAACCTCCTCTTGACACCCTCCCCCTTCCACACTTCAGACTCACCTCATCACAAACTCACCCACGGCCCCTTTGCCTTCTCAAGCGCCTCTGGAGGGACGCAACTTCACAGGCATGCAGATCCTTCCCTTCAACGCGCACTGGACGGACATTCAAAACACAGCCCTTTCCAGGAGGGAATGCGCTGCTTTTGGACCCTGGCGCCCAGCAAGAAGTCCTGGTACCCTTTTTCTGATGGATGGACCCCACTGACTTGCCTTTACCAAGCAGAAACTAAGGACCGGCTGATGGCTCTCTATTCCCACTCCTCGTGGCAGGTTCACACCCCACAGGCAGATCTCTGAATCGGAGCCGAACCATTCCCCAAATCCAGCGCTGACGTCACCAAGTCTCTATTTAAGCCAGAGCTCTGTGTCCAGGATCTTCTATTGGGCTCCTCACCGTGGTGTCTGTCAGGCGCAAGGAAAAACCAGGGAAATGTTTTCATGGCGTTTAAGGGCAGAAGGGGCCATTAGCTCAGCTAGTCTGACCCCCGAATAACAAAGAATTACACCATGACACATATTGATCCCAAAGACCTTAGATAGATCAAAGCATTTCAGCTCTCAGGAAGGAGGCTAAACTGGGTACCAGAGGCAGCGAACAAGGGGCCCCCAAGGCAATGGCATGGAACTGACGAGGTGAAATATGCCCAGATGATCCCAGCAGGTGACCCACCCCCATGCTGCAGAGGTGGGAGTCCCTGTTCCTCCTGCCCTTAAGAGTCTCTGGTGGTAAGTTCCCCAGATAAGAATCCTCCATGTGATTTCCCTGGCTTCACCCCCAAATAAGAACATTGTGTGGAGGGAGTGGGAGGAAGGTTGTCTGGCAGATATGTAAAGGGGGACTGTGTCTCCCTGTCTGGCCCAGGCTCCTTGGAGGAAGTGAGCTCAGTGTGTCTGGCTGTCTCCATTCCTCCCGCCCATAAGAATCCCTGGTGTGTGGGTGCACTCTAGACCATTAAGGATCTCTGGTGGGTGGGTGTCTCTCTCCCCCTAATCAGGATCTCTGGGGTGTGCCTGTATAAAAAGAGACTTTGACTCACCCAGGCTTGGCTGCCATCATAGAACAGACCAGGTCCTTCTGTGGAGGGTTTGCGTTCCTCCAAGGACGTGATCTCAGTGTGTGTGGGTGTCCCTGTCCCTTCAACCCTTAACAATCCCCGGTGTGTGGGTGCGCTGGGCCCCATTACAATCCCCTCTGTCTTACCCATGAGGGATCCGGTGGATGTGGGTGTTCTCCACGCTACTGGGGGTGTCTGGTGCCCCTGTCCCTCCTGGTGTGTGGAGTGTGTGGGTGTCCCCCCGACCGTTAAGGATCCGTGTTGTGTGGATGCCCCCGTTCTTCTCATTAAGAATGGTGCAATGGAGCATACGGGTGTGTCCCCCACCCCATGAACTAGCTCCCGTGTGTGGTTCCCCTGCCCCCATCCAGGCTCTGTGGTGTGTGGGTGTCGCTGTTCCTCTTATCAAGATCCGTGTTGCAGGGGAGCATCACTCCCCCCAAGTCAGAATCCCCAGTGTGTGGGTGCTCCCATCCCCCCCTCCAGGCTCTATGGGGGGGTGTCTAAAAGGAGACCGTGTCTCACTGTCTTGCCTAGGCTACGCTGCAGGGGCTATTCACAGGCGTGATCCCACTACTGATCAGCATGGGAGCTTTGACCTGCTCTGTTTCCAACCTGGGCCAGTTCACCCCTCCTTAGGTAACCTGGGGACCCCAAGCTCCCCTGGGATCACCATATTGATGCTGAACTTAGAGCAGACACCCGATCGGCACAGCCCCCTGCAGCTGAGAACTCCTGAGCTCAAGCGATCCACCGGCCTCAGCCTCCCCAGGCATTGGGATCACAGGCACCAGCCACAGAGCCCGGCTGATTTTGCAGCCTGGCAGCTGGAGCTTTAAACTCTGCTTGTGAGCTCTGTGCCTTGGCCAGACGGGGACAGCCGGGAACTGGGAAATGCTCCTGCTTCCCCCGCCCCCGTCTCATGTCGAGCTGCAGGCTCCTCTGTACTCCCAGGTAAGATCCCGGATGTTTCGGTGCCCCCTTCCCCCGCCCAGGTGTCCAAGTACCTCTGCCCCCCATACAGAATCCTGGATGTGTGGGTGTCCGTCCCTCTGCAGAGGATCCCGGAGTGTGGATGCCCTTGTCCCCCCTACAAGATCCTGGGTGTGTGGGTGCCACTCTCCCCCCCAGCAGATCTCTGGTGTGAGTGCTCCCATCCCCCGATACAGGCTGGGGGGGGGCATATAACTGGCTCTTCCTGTCCTGCCCAGGCGGTGCTACAGCAGCTGTTCACAGGGGCAGCAACTCCACTGTCAACCTGCAGCTTCAACCTGCTCCAGGGTGACCTGCTTCACCCTCCTGTGGGAGCCCAGGGACCCCGAACTTCCCAGAATCACCTGACTGATGCTGAACTTAGCACAGACACCGGCTCGGCATGGCAGGGTGCAGCCCTGAACCCTGACAATCAGCTTCCCTCCGCCTCCTGGTGCACAGCGAGGATCCCACGCGGGAGGCTTTGTGCCCAGTTTGTTCAGGAGCGTCCCAGGATCCAGCTTTAAACTCTGCTGGTCAGTTCTAATCTTTGGCCACATGGGGGCGGCACTAACGGTCCCATCTAAACACTGTTTGCATTCGGCCCTTCAGATCGCAGATTCTAACCGCGGACAGATCTCTGGGTGCAGCCAAATCCTTCCCCAAACTAAACATTGAAGCAGAAGCTCCCATTGGAAAGATCAGGATTTTTGCCTTTAAAAACAAGGAAAATGTCTACAGTGAGAGACTGAAGAAGCTCAATTGATTTCATTGACTGGAGGTTAAGAGGCGATTTAATCACTGTTTTAAATACGTTTTACAAATGCCCAGAGGGGGGAATATGTGATTTTAAATGGATCTTTAATTCACCAGACAAAGATTGAACAAGACTCCATTGGCTTGCAGTCGATGTCAGAAAATCCCAACTGGAAATGACCATTTTTTAACCGTGAGGCTAATTATCTAGTAGAAGCAGCAAAGAATCCTGTGGCACCTTACAGACTAACAGACGTTTCGCAGGATGAGCTTTCATGGGTGAATACCCACTTCGTCGGATGCAAGTAGTGGAAATTTCCAGGGGCAGGTAGATATTATGTGATGGAGCAAGGCCAGATGGCTACAGGAAAGTTCTGAGGAGCAGGTATGTTAGCTCCAGGCTAAGCAAATCCCTAGTACCATGTGAACCAAAATGGCAGTTGCTCCAGGCTAATCAAGGCAACTGGGGCCAATTAAGAACTTTCTAGAAGGCACCGGAGAGAGCTACATTGATTGGAGCACCTGCAGCCAATCAGGACAGGCTAATCAAGGCAACTGGTATAAAAAGGGGAGCTCACTCCAGTCTAAGGAGGAGGAGCCAGAGGAAAGACGTGTGCATGAGGAGCTGGGAGCAAGAGACACAAGGAACTAAGAACTGAGAGGGGGTACTACTGGAGGATTGAGGAAAACACCATACAATCAAGCAGCATCAGACACCAGGAGGATCCTGTGATGAGGATAAAGAAGGTGTTTGAAGGAGGCTATGGGGAAGTAGCCCAGGGAGCTGTAGCGGTCAAGCAGCGGTTACAAGTAGCACTATAGAGACGGCTGCAATTCACAGGGCCCTGGGCTGGAACCCGGAGTAGAGGGCGGGCCCGGGTTCCCCCCTAGCCCCGCTACTCCTAATCAGACATAGGAGTAGTTGATTCAGACTATGGGTTTCATCCAAGGGGAAAACCACTGAGGGGAAGAAATCCGCCAATAAGCGCAGGACCTACTAGAGGAGAGGAGGAACTTTGCCACAATATGCAAGCAAGAAGCAAGCTAGAGATAACGAGGTTAGTTCAATCAGGGAGGATGAGGCCCTGTGCTAGCAGCTGAGGTGTGAACACCAAGGGAGGAGAAACTGGTTCTGTAGTTGGCAAGGTCATGCGGCTTCGGCTGTAAAGTTGCAGTGTCCGTGTCTGGGCTCAGGCTCAGTCCCCTGCTCTAGGAGCCCAGAAGGTTGGGAGGGAGTTTAGCGAGTGGAAATGGTAAAACCGCATTGAGGGGACTGGACCACTGACCTATCAGCTCTTAACTCCCAAACTTTCAGTAACTCTATTATCAGTGCCTGTGAGTGTAATTTAAACCATAAAAACAGCCACCCTGGGCTAGACCAAAGGTCCAGCTAGCTCCATATTTTGTCCTCTGACAGTAGCCAATACCAGGTGCCCGAAAAAAACAGGTGCTTTAGTCAGCTAAGCCATGGTGCCTACCTATGACTAAGATGTCATATCTGCCCACACCTGACTCCCTGCCATCCTCACTGGGGCCTGACACACTTTGCTTGTGTTTGGATTCTGCAAAGCAGAGGAGCAGGTGAGGTTTTCCTTGCAAGCTGTGTGTGTGTGAATATTTGGCCAGGTCTGCACTACAAAGTTATTTCAGCATCATTATATTGCTCAGGTATGTGAAAAACACACAACGCTCCCTCGGTCGGCAGCTTGTAGCTGGTGCACACACTGCAATGCCACGTCTGGTGACAAAACTGCCCTGTTTTGGTGACAAAATAAAACCACCTTGATAAGAGGCCTAGAGCTTTTTGCAGCAAACTTTAAGTGACAAATTGTCAGTGTAAATGCTGCTGGTCATTACATCACCATAACTAGCCTCCACCAGTATCCCACAATGCCCAACGTGAACTCACCTGCCCTGCATTCCTTCTACAGAGGCTGGGCCCCTCCCCTTTCATAGCTCCAGAAAGTTCTGACAGCTGAGCCGCTGTCTGCTCTGGGACTGAGTTGATATAACTGCATTGCTTGGGGGGGGGTGTAAATTTTTTAATCCCCTAAGTAATGTAATTACACCGACCTAATTTTGTAGCGTAGACCTGTGCAAAGAATCACTCACGCACCGCGGGAGTAAAACTTCCCCTGCTCCTCTGCTTTACAGACTCCAAACACAAGCAAAGCTTGTCAGGGCCCAGTGGGGATTGGCAGAGAGTCAGGTGTGGGCAGACACGATGTTTTAAGTAACAGCAGGTACCATGGCTTAGCTGGTTAAAACCTGTGTTTTGTAAACAGGAGACCCTGGGTTCAACTCCCAGGGGTGCCTTTGGGAGAGGATTTTGGGGCACCTGGTATTGGCTACTGTCAGAAGACAAAATTCAGCGCTAGATGGACTATTGGTCTGGCCCAGTGTGGCTGTTCTTATGGTTTAAATTACACTCACAGGCACTGACAGTAGAGTTACTGAAAGTTTGGGAGTTAAGAGCTGATAGGTCAGTGGTCCACTCCCCTCAATGCGGTTTTACCATTTCCACTCGCTAAACTCCCTCCCCCCCTTCTGGGCTCCTAGAGCAGGGGACTGAGCCTCAGCCCAGACACGTACACTGCAACTTTACAGCCGAAGCCACATGACCTTGGTTAATACAACATGGGCCAGCCATGGGTGTTTCATTCCACTGTAGTCGTATCCTAACATTAAGTTTACACTGTGATTAACACACCCAGGGCACCTGTCTCAAAGCCTGGGTCAGCTGACTCAGGCTTATGGGACTTGGGCTGCAAGACTATAAAATTACAGTGCAAACGGGCTTGAGCCCAATCTCTGAGGCCCCACGAGGGGTGAGGGTTTCTGAACCCAGGCTTCAGTGTGAACACAAATATCTTCACCACAGTTTTTAGCCCCTCAGCTTCACGTCCAGGAGCCCAAGTCAGATGACCCAGGCCAGCCCTAATGCTATCTTTAAACCCAGGAGAGATGGACTCTAAGGGTACGTCTCCATTGCAATGGAAGACCAGGTGTGGCACGCTGTGCTCAAAGCAGCACCTAGAAGCCCCATATTCACCACTCTCATATAATGATGCCATGGTTTGTACAAAGTCTGCCTGGTGAGTTATCATTTCAAAAGTCTTCATCTGTTGAACATTAATATCATGTTGGATTGTGTGTGCTCGCATTGCCTGAGAAGTTATGAAGTTTTGCTCTGTGTGCGTTACTGAGATATGTTATGAGGTTGGGAAATGCCCCCCACCAGCCTTTCAGGTGCGACAAGGGAGGAGCCAGACTCGGTGATGGCCCATTGAAGGGATCCACACTCCCAAGGACTAGCCCAGGAACCGTGTAAAATGCAGGCTTCTCTGAGATAGCACAGCGACAATGGACACTGCTTGATTCACATGGTAGCAAAGGAGCTTCCTAGCAAGTTGGAAGAAACTATGAAAGAGGGGAATAGACATCATGACTTGGCCTCTCTCCCCCACAACTCAGCAGCTGGAAACACACCTGGAGGACAAAGACTGAACTGAACTGATTCAGAAATCAGAAGAGAATAATAACAATAATACATTCAAACCAAAGTCCCCAAACAGACTAGTATTGGTTTTTCAGCAGAAAATTTTCAGTTTGGGGAATTTTGTTTTCTCAGTCAGACCTTGCCAAGGGAAGCAGGGAGAAAATGTTTGAGTTGCCTCCTTCAGAACAGCTCGGCCTAGACACTAGCTCTGGTTCACTGCTCTGGCCTTCCTCGAGTTGAGGGTATTTTAATAATTTGGGGCCGTCCCAGGGTGTTTGGGGGAGATGATGAGGATGTTCCCTTTTTAGATAAAAACTAAGAAATACAGGACTAGAGAATTTTTTTTAAATCTGGGATTTAGACATTTTATTTAAAGCATGGGGGGGGGGGGTCTGAGCTTCGGAGAAGGTTTTTGTTTACAAGAAGTAACATTGTTTGATCTGTCATTGTACCAAAGGGGGAGATTGTTGTCTACAAAGGAGGGGTGAAAACTAAATGCATCGCAGGAAGATGGGATTCAAATCCATGTGTGCAGAGCACAATGAATTAGCAGCCCATCACCTTAACCACTTGGCCACCTCATCTGAGCTGTCAAGAAAAAGATAGAAGGAGAAGTCTAAGGTCAGCAGAGCTAGGGACAATAAGGAGTTTTTAAATACTAAGCGGAAGCAGGGGCTGAATGAGCTCCCCCCTCACATCTAGTGAACTGCTGGGGGGAAAGACTACAGGAACAGACCGTGTTTGCACAGACACACCTACTCTGCCTAGGTATGCAGCATGATGGGGCCGCTTTCCCAAAATGACCAGTTTTGGCTGGTGGTGGGTTACAAATCACTTTAGGATTGAGTGGAATTAAATGTTATTATCCTTCCTGCATGAGTGAAGGGCAGCAGAACATACCTAGTCGGTCCTGATGGAGGGGTGAGTGAGGAATAGCTTTTATTTGACTGCATAGAAGTGATTGAGAACATCACCCTCAACCAGTGATTCCCCAAACATTTCACACTGTGCCCTCATATCCATGGCTGTGGCACCCTTGAAAACCACGGTTGAGAACCGGGGCTGGGAGTGGAGCTGTTGCTTGCTGGGGAGAGAGGGGTGCGGACAGGGTTAAGGGGGTCGAGGCTGGGCTGGGAGTCAGAGGCCCAGGCTGAGGGTGGGGCTGGGGAAGAGCTGAGGCAGAGTGGGGCTGAGTGCTGCTGCCCCCATGAATTTGCCTCTGTGTCCCCCTAGGAGTCATGCCCCACATTTTGGGGACCACTGTACCCTACTTGCTAAGCAGGGGCTAGTGATGCCAAAGCCCAGGGAAAGGGAGAACAAGTGCGGGAGCCCCAGAACTGGAACCATAACCCCCCACTTCTGTCTGTGGCTCCGCCCCCTTCCACACCTTCCAGCCACGGCCCCATCCACTGTCACCTCTGTTCCACCCCTTCCCCCACTGGCCCCACCCTGTCACTCCTTTACCCCTGCCCCACTGTGGCCCTGAGACCAGAGAAGCTCTGTGCCCCTGCTGCAGCCCCTGGGCCGTAGCAGGGAGTTGGAGCTCCTCCAGCCCTGGGGCTGACATGGGGGAGACTTTTCCAGGGGGGCCCAATTTGGCCAGGGCACCTAGTTATTGGCCCCACTGTCTCCTTGGCGACACAAGGTTTGGGGAGGCTGAGCAAGCCCCCCCCCCGAGCCTCCCTTACGAACCACCCAGGCTACCACTGGTCAGTGTGGGGCCAGTCTCCCTGTGTTCTCTGCTGTTCATGCTGGGGAGCCTGGCCGGCCTTAGGGGTGGGGCCCCCGGCAGCCGCCCAGGGCTCCAGGGGGTCAAAGGGCACCGTGTGCCAGTGCAAAGGTGCTCACTGCTCTCCCCTGCCCCAATGCTCCTCCGTGGCCCCATAGAGGGTTGTGGGGAGTGAGGAGCAACACTATGTGCTCCATGCGTCCTGGTCGCTTTCCCCACCTGGGCTGGGCTGTGAAGGGAGCATCAGAAGCTGCTGCTCTCTGCCCTCCCCTGATGCAGCCCGGCTGAGGAAAGTGACCTGGATGCAGGGAGCTCGGATGATGTTGCTTCTCGCCCTGCCCCCGCAGCCCCTCGGGGTGCCCGGAGGAGCAGCATCCCAGGCAGGAGCAGGCAGCAATGCCAGCTGCTCCATGCACACAGGTCAGTGTCCCCACGTGGGTGCAGGAGGGGGTGCAGGGGTTAGGGGTGAAGGGAGTGCAGGAGAGGGGCAGTGGCTGGTGGCACAGGAGGAGAGTGCGGGAGTTAAGGGCAAAGGGGACACAGTGTAGGGGTTAGGGCACAGGAGGGGGCAGGAGTTAGGGGCGAAGAAGGTGCAAGGGCTGGGAGTGCAGGAGCTAGCGGTAAAGGGGGAGGGGGATCGTCCAGGGGCAAAGGCGAAGTGCCAAAGTACAAGTTTTGCCCCGGGCATCATTTCCCCTAACACTGCTCCTTGATAACATTTCTTGCTGGGAAGGGGAGGGGAGAGAGAAGAGGCGTTTTCTCTCTGTTTCTTTCCTCTCCATTTTCTGCTCCTTCCTTCAATTCCAGAAACCTCCTTTGTGTTTCAGACTGTGTAGTGATGCCCTCCCCACCCCAGGCCTCTGGAGCCTTTGGAGCAGAAAGATCCCAGGAGCTGAGGGTGAATCCAGGGGTGAGTAGCTGGCAGGAAGGAGTCCTAGCAGCTCTTCTGGGTATACAGGGGAGGAATTACTCCCCCTTCTCTAGATTCTCCCCGTGGGTCTCTGGGGAGCAGGGAGGGTTGTGTGATAAATTCCATCCAACTCCCCCTTTGTTCCAAGCCAAGGGATGTCTCAGCTCTGCACGATCCCCTTGGCAGCACCAAACAAGGGATGTTTTCCACTGCCCAGGAGATCCAGCCAGGGACTGATGTGCTGGAAATATGTTGGGAAAAGGGACTGTGTGAATTGCCAAGGAAGGAAACGAACAATCTACAGCAACATCATTAACCACAGACTCACTCTAGCCATGCTCCAGCCACTGGGGAAATGGGCAGGAATTCTTGCTGTTCAGCCATGGCCACACGTACAGAGCTGCACAGCAGTGAGTGTGCTGGGGAAGCTGGTCTGAGCAAACAATTGGAAATGACCCTTCAGTGAGAACAGAACCATAGTGTAGAAAGGCCCCTGTTTTAAGTAGTTGTGGCTGAGGGCTTAAGGAGCTGGGCTGACACCATAGGGATATTTCTGTGGAGGTTTGATTCTTGCCAGCTAGGGAAGGCTAGTATGTGGTGTCGCCATAGCTGTACTTTCAGTGATACAGGTTTATCTCTCCCATTGTTCCATGGGCATCCTACTAGATTGCCAGCTGCCTTTCAACTGCAGTGCGGAGACTGTTTGTGTGTGGGGAGAGACAGTGTGTGTGTTGAGGTAGGTAGGAGCGGATCATTATTATCCCTACTGGAAAGAGGGAGAAGCTAAGGCTGAGAAAGGAGAATTGACTTGTCTTAGGTCACACAGTTGGCCAGTGGCAGAGTTCAGAATAGGACCCAAGAGCCCTGATTTTCAAACTAACCATCAGATCTTGAATTTCAGACACTGAATGACCTGAATAAAGTGCTCTCAGATGAGCTCCAGACCAACAACAGTGCACAGGAATTATTCAGCAAGTATTTGAGGAGAACTGCAATGTTAGAAAGAATCATGAACTGCTCAGAGACCATTAATGCAGAGAAGCAGCAAAATTAATCAAACATAGAACTAGTTATGACTTATTTTCTTGGTCTTAAAAGAGAACAACAAGGACCTGAGTCTTCTCCCTGTCAATAACCCCCTGCTCAGCCAATCAGGGTAGAGACTGAGGATGGGAGGCTGAGGGTTCTCCCCAGAGAGCCCAAAGGATGGCCCAGATCACCGGTGGGGATCACTGCCCAAGCACTATTTCAGCCCCACATTGTTGGGTGGACCTGCCAGAGTGGGAGCTGCAGATCACTTCCCTGCAACACACACACACACACACCCCGCACCTGGTGTTGGGAGTGGAACAGGAGAAAGGACAAAAGAAGCAAGAGACAAAGAGAAAGGAGGAAGGGATGGATAGAGGAAAAGGTGAAACAAAAAGGACAAACTCTAATGTCCCCAGTGATTCTAAGGGACAAAATCCCAGGTGCAGAATAAAATTCTGCCTCCTTAAACAGGCAATGATCAAGTGATCTCTCTCCTGCCATCCATCTCCATCCTCTGACAAACACAGGCTAGGGACACCATTCTTACCCATTCTGGCTAATAGCCATTTATGGACTTAGCCACCATGAATTTATCCAGTCCCCTTTTAAACATTGTTATACTCCTAGCCTTCACAACCTCCTCAGGTAAGGTGTTCCACAAGTTGACTGTGCGCTGTGTGAAGAAGAACTTCCTTTTATTTGTTTTAAACCTGCTGACTATTAATTTCATTTGGTGACCCCTAGTTCTTGTATTATGGGAATAAGTAAATAACTTTTCCTTATCCACTTTCTCAACATCACTCATGATTTTATATACCTCTATCATGTCCCCCTTTAGTTTTCTCTTTTCCAAGCTGAAGAGTCCTAGCCTCTTTAATCTTTCCTCGTATGGGACCCTCTCTAAACCCCTAATCATTTTAGTTGCCCTTTTCTGAACCTTTTCTAATGCTAGAATACCTTTTTTGAGGTGAGGAGACCACATCTGTACACAGTATTCGAGATGTGGGCGTACCATGGATTTATAGAAGGGCAATAATATATTCTCAGTCTTATTCTCTATCCCCTTTTTAATGATTCCTAACATCCTGTTTGCTTTTTTGACCGCCTCTGCACACTGCGTGGACATCTTCAGAGAACTGTCCACGATTACGCCAAGATCTTTTTCCTGACTCGTTGTAGCTAAATTAGCCCCCATCATGTTGTATGTATAGTTGGGGTTATTTTTTCCAATGTGCATTACTTTACATTTATCCACATTAAATTTCATTTGCCATTTTGTTGCCCAATCACTTAGTTTTGTGAGATCTTTTTGAAGTTCTTCACAATCTGCTTTGGTCTTAACTATCTTGAGCAGTTTAGTATCATCTGCAAACTTTGCCACCTCACTGTTACCCCTTTCTCCAGATCATTTATGAATAAATTGAATAGGATTGGTCCTAGGACTGACCCTTGGGGGACACCACTAGTTACCCCTCTCCATTCTGAGAATTTACCATTAATTCCTACCCTTTGTTCCCTGTCCTTTAACCAGTTCTCAATCCATGAAAGGACCTTCCCTTTTATCCCATGACAGCTTAATTTACGTAAGAGCCTTTGGTGAGGGACCTTGTCAAAGGCTTTCTGGAAATCTAAGTACACTATGTCCACCGGATCCCCCTTGTCCACATGTTTGTTGACCCCTTCAAAGAACTCTAATAGATTAGTAAGACATGATTTCCCTTTACAGAAACCATGTTGACTATTGCTCAAGAGTTTATGTTTTTCTATGTGTCTGACAATTTTATTCTTTACTATTGTTTCAACTAATTTGCCTGGTACCGACGTTAGACTTACCGGTCTGTAATTGCCGGGATCACCCCTAGAGCCCTTTTTAAATATTGGCGTTACATTAGCTAACTTCCAGTCATTGGGTACCGAAGCCGATTTAAAGGACAGGTTACAAACCTTAGTTAATAGTTCCGCAACTTCACATTTGAGTTCTTTCAGAACTCTTGGGTGAATGCCATCTGGTCCCGGTGATTTGTTAATGTTGAGTTTATCAATTAATTCCAAAACCTCCTCTAGTGACACTTCAATCTGTGACAGTTCCTCAGATTTGTCACCTACAAAAGCCAGCTCAGGTTTGGGAATCTCCCTAACATCCTCAGCCATGAAGACTGAAGCAAAGAATCCATTTAGTTTCTTCGCAATGACTGTATCATCTTTAAGCGCTCCTTTTGTATTTTGATCATCAAGGGGCCCCACTGGTTGTTTAGCAGGCTTCCTGCTTCTGATGTACTTAAACATTTGTTATTACCTTTGGAGTTTTTGGCTAGCCGTTCTTCAAACTCCTCTTTGGCTTTTCTTATTACACTCTTGCACTTAAGTTGGCAGTGTTTGTGCTCCTTTCTATTTGCCTCACTAGGATTTGACTTCCACTTTTTAAAGGAAGTCTTTTTATCTCTCACTGCTTCTTTTACATGGTTGTTAAGCCACGGTGGCTCTTTTTTAGTTCTTTTCCTGTTTTTCTTAATTTGGGGTATACATTGAAGTTGGGCCTCTATTATGGTGTCTTTAAAAAGGGCCCATGCAACTTGCAGGGATTTCACTTTAGTCACTGTACCTTTTAACTTTTGTCTAACTAACACCCTCATTTTTGTATAGTTCCCCCTTTTGAAATTAAATGCCACAGTGTTGGGCAGTTTAGGTGTTCTTCCCACCACAGGGATGTTGAATGCTATTGTATTATGGTCACTGTTTCCAAGCAGTCCTGCTATAGTTACCTCTTGGCTCAGCTACTGCGCTCCACTCAGGATTAAATCTAGAGTTGCCTCTCCCCTTGTGGGTTCCCGTACCAGCTGCTCTATGAAGCAGTCATTTAAAGTATCGAGAAATTTTATCTCTGCATTTCGTCCTGAAGTGAAATGTTCCCAGTCAATATGGGGATAATTGAAATTCCCCACTATTATTGGGTTCTTAATTTTGATAGCCTCTCTAATTTCCCTTAGCATTTCATCATCACTATTACTGTCCTGGTCAGGTGGTGGATAATAGATCCCTAATGTTATATTTTTACTAGAGCATGAAATTTCTATCCATAGAGACTCTATGGAACACGTGGATTCGCTTAAGATTTTTACTTCATTTGAATCTACACTTTCTTTCACATATAGTGCCACTCCTCCCCCTCCACGGCCTGTTCTGTCCTTCCGATATATTTTGTACCCCGGAATGATTGATTGCTCTCAGTCCACCAGGTTTCTGTGATGCCTGTTATATCTATATCCTCCTTTATCACAAGGCACTTTAGTTCACCCATCTTATTATTTAGACTTCTGGCATTTGTGTACAAGCACTTTAAAAACTTGTCCCTGTTTATTAGCCTGCCTTTTTCTGATGTGCCAGATTCTTTTTTTATGTGACTGTTTATCATCTGATCTGGCCCTTACATTATAATTTTCAGTCATCTGCTCCTGACTATAACCTGAAGATTCTCTATCATCAGACTCTCCCCTAAGAGAAGTCTGTGTCCGATCCACACGCTCCTCTGCAGCAGTCGGCTTTCCCCCATCTCCTAGTTTAAAAACTGCTCTATAACCTTTTTAATGTTTAGTGCCAGCAGTCTGGTTCCACTTTGGTTTAGGTGGAGCCCATCTCTCCTGTATAGGCTCCCCCCATCCCAGAAGTTTCCCCAGTTCCTAATGAACATGAACCCCTCCTCTCTACACCATCATCTCATCCACGCATTGAGACTCTGAAGCTCTGCCTGCCTACCTGGCCCTGCGCGTGGAACTGGGAGCATTTCTGAAAATGCCACCATAGAGGTCCTGGATTTCAGTCTCTTCCCTAGCAGCCTAAATTTGGCTTCCAGGACATCTCTCCTACTCTTCCCTATGTCATTGGTACCTACATGTACCACGACCACCGGCTCCTCCCCAGCACTACACATAAGTCTATCTAGATGCCTCGAGAGATCCGCAACCTTCGCACCAGGCAGGCAAGTCACCATACGGTTCTCCCGGTCATCACAGACCCAGCTATCTACATTTCTAATAATCGAATCTCCCATTACTAACACCTGCCTTTTCCTAGAAACTCGAGTTCCCTCCCCCGGAGAGGCAACCTCAGTGCGAGAGGCAACCCCAGCACCATCTGGAAGGAGGGTCCCAACTACGGGAAGGTTTCCCTCTGCTCCCATTGACTGCTCTACTTCCCTGGGCCGTTCTTCCTCCTCAACAGCACAGGAGCTGTCTGAGCAGAGGTGGGACAATTCTACAGTGTCCCAGAAAGCCTCATCAACATACCTCTCTGCCTCTCTCAGCTCCTCCAGTTCCGCCACCCTGGCCTCCAAAGCCCGTACATGATCTCTGAGGGCCAGGAGCTCCTTGCACCGACTGCACACATATGCCACCCGCCCACAGGGCAGGTAATCATACATGCAACACTCAGTGCAATAAACTGGATAGCCCCCACTCTGCTGCTGGGCTTCTGCCTGCATTGTCTCCTAGTTAATGGAAGGGTGGTTTACAGGAAGGGGTTTTGGAATGTGGTTCGGTTTATAGGTTTTAGGGGGGGGGTACGGGGAAGGGGTTACGGCCGGTGAGGGGCTCCCACTCCCTTCCCACTCCCCTTCCAAACTCCCTTCCGAAACTCCCTGTTAGCAGCCCCTGTTCGCGAATGTTTCAAAATCAGAGCTCTTGGGTCCTATTCCCAACTCTGCCACTGGCTGGCTGTGTGACCTAAGACAAGTCAATTCTCCTTTGTCAGCCTTAGCTTCTCCGTCTTTCAAGTAGGGATAATAATGATCCGCTCCTACCTAATTCACGGTGGGTGGAGGATGGGGATCCACTGGAGAGTGTCACTAGGAGTATCAGAGGGGTAGCCGTGTTAGTCTGGATCTGTAAAAGCAGCAAAGACTCCTGTGGCACCTTATAGACTAACAGACATATTGGAGCATGAGCTACTGCACATGGCTAAGCAAAGAGAACAAACCCCAAATCCCCCCTGTGCTTTGGGAGCCAGGTTTGCGGTGGGAATTCTGTAGTTCAGATGACTTCAAGCCTGGCCATTGTGATTATTTACCAGTTTCTCTGGCATTGGGGAAGTTTTGTGCTCCTAGCTGTAATGGCCAAGTGATTAAGGCATTAGAGTTGAAATCCAATAGGGTCCCTGCGCAGGTTCTTATCCTGCTTACAGCGAGGCCTGTGTTTTAGTCAGTCTCTCACTCAGGCAATACCTCTGTACAACCCCCTGAGACACTCTCAATTCTCTCCCAACCCCAAGTAAATCCTGTTCTGCTCCTTTCATAGAGATGCCTGGGACACCACCTCACACTGTGTCCCTGAGGGGTCAGGCAAACTCTCAGCACCTGAACTGTCTGCTACTCACCTGGTGCCCCATAGATCAGCCATAGCCCTGGTTCTGCTCCTCTCTCTAGAGTGTGAAAGGAACCAAGTCAGTGACTCCATGGGAGCTACACTACAGGCCTTGCTGACAAGCTCCTCCTCTTCCCCTTCAGTGACTTCCACTTGACAGTGATGAGCTGTTCAGTGGGGTGCAGGAGGCGCTGGGCAGGGAGGGGGAGCAGAAGGGACAGTAAGAGGTGGGGGAGGGAGAGGAATGGGGCAGAAAGGTGAAGGCCAGGAAGAGATGGGACAGGGGTGGGAGTTTGGGGGAAGGGGTGGAGTGGGTGCGGGTCCTGGTGCAGAAAGGGGGGCTTTGTCCTGGGCCCTGCACCCCTCTAGGGCCGGCCCTGGAGGGAAGCACCGACTATCACAGTGACAATAAAACTGACCAGCATTGCTGGGGGAGACTGAGGGAGATCCACACTTTCCAGGTCTCTTCTCTCCCCCACGGTGAGCCAGACACTGCTCTCTCCTGGCTCTCACTCTAGCAGCTGGACGCCAAGGAGCCATTTCCCCACAGGAAGTGCATCGAGTGCCCCTGTGGTGTCAGGGGGCTGGCGCTGCTGCTGCCTGTGGGGCTGGCAGGGGGGCTGATGTCTGCACAGACTCTCAGCTGCCAGGCCGGAGGGGGCACTTGGGACCTTACCAGACTGGCTCAGTGAAGATGGGGGGGTTGACAGCGCAATACAGACGCTCTCCAGAGCACGGAGCAGCATCCGCCCATGCAGCCAGGCAATGAGCATTTCCCACAGCCTGGAGCCTATGGGGAGGCGACAGCTGCTGTTCCTGCTGCTCGGGGACAGGCCCTGTCAGCCAAGAGACACTTCTTACTCACCACAGCTAAGGGTGTCGGGTTCCTCCAGTGGGGGTGTGGAGCAGCCGTTCGTTTTCCTGTTCACAATCCTCTGTGGTGTGAAAATCGGGGCGGGGAGGCAGAAGCCCCACTTCCCTCCTGAAATGACACCCAGTGGGGGAAGCCAGGACAACAGGGAGGGGCGGCAAGTGGTGGCCAGACTCTTGCTGCCAGGGTCTAGTCTAGCTCAGGGTCCAGCTCAACTTCCTCCCCAAACCACTGGCCCCCAGTCCCCTTCCACCACCAGGTCAACCTGGGCACTAGGGCAGGAACAGGGTGAGGAAGCAAGTCAAGCTGAGCAAGGCAGGCAAAAGTGAGTCTTGTCTTCATGGGCCGCTCCCAATGACGTCCTTTTTGTGTGCAACTGCTGCAAAAACATCCCAGAAAGAGAAGCAACAGGCCAAAATACTACCACACAGGTGCTAAAGTAGCTCAGTTGGGAGAGCATTAGACTGAAAATCTAAAGGTTCCTCATTCAATCCCAGGCTTTGGTGGGCCCTTTCATCCCTCTTTGCACAGTGGTGGCTTGTTTTCTGGGAGCACAGTGGTGTCTGTACCCAAGGTGAGTTCCTGAGCTTGGGCTCTGCAGTAGGAAAAGATAGTGTGGGCTTCTGCATCTGGTTGGCCCACCTGACCTTTAAGGATGAGAGCTGTCTTTCCCAACATGGCAGGAAGGGAGTGAGGTAGGGTGACCCTCAGGAATGGTGCTGCAGGGACAGCTGAACAAGGGAAGGGATTCTTGGCCAGGGCCTGCAGGGGGCGTGCAGGGCCTGGGGCAAATTGCCCCACTTGCCGCCCCCCCCGGGCAGCCCTGCCTAAAAGTAGCAGCCACCAGAGCCTGAACAGTAGCCCCATCCCTGCCACTCGAGGCCACGCCCCTGCCCCACCCCTTCTCCCCAAGGTCCTGCTCCTATGCTGCCTCTTCCCCCCAAGACCCCACCTCCCACTCACTGCTCTCCACCCCCTCCTTCCCTCCCTCCCCCTTAGGGTCATTACAAAGTGGTAAGGCAGAGCCCTCCCATTTTTTAAAGTCCTGGGGTGTTGTTCCCCCCTGTTCAGGCACCCCTGGTGCCCTGCACTTCACACAGCTCTCCCTGATTTCATCTGTTAGTGAGGGAGCCTCACTGCTAGCGCAGATTCAGCAGTTTCTTGCATGAGAGACACTGTCCCAAAGCAGGACTAATGCTTAGAGCTGGTTATCAGTGATTTCAGATCTGTTGGTCTGCAGCAAGACTCTCCATTGAGTCTTAACCAGCTCTGTTACTACACGGGGAAGAACAAAAGAGTCAAATGGTGCCTGGAACCCTTAAGAAGAATCCACCCCACCAAGTACAACACTTGTCGCTACCTGCTCTCAGCCCCACTGAGAATGTTTTGGGGTCACTCCTTGCCTGTATCTACCTAGGGTGTCTCAGAGATTCCCAATTAGCAGATGTTCCAGTGGCTCAATTGGTTAGCGCACAGTACTTATAGAACAGTGCTGAGAGGAGCTATGCTCAGGAGCTATGCTTTGGTGAGTTCAAACCTCACCAAAAGCACTGGTTTTCATTAGCCAAGTGGCATCACCCCCTTATTTGGCCCTGTGGAAGGTAGAATTCCAGCCCAGGAACACTGAGGAGGGGAGGAGTCAAAAATGCCCCCTTCAATTATTACCTCCTCTCCAGAGCACAGCTCAGAATCTACAATCCTTTCTCCACCCCCAGCCCCTGTGCCAGGATCCTTCAAGCAGAGCCTGGAGTCCTGCCCATGGCATCTGTACTATTGACAAAGACTAAGTGACAGGGACAAAACACTCAAATCCCGCCTGGTGCGGGGAGCCAGGTTTGCTCTCTCATTGGTACATTTCCAGGCCTGGGAATGTCCCACAACAGCATTTAATGGGAAGCTGCCTGCAGAACAGTTACACTGCACAGAGCTCCTGTGGAGGAGGGGTGTGAATTAGTAACATTTTGAGGATTGTTTGGGAAATGAGCCTTTGCTGACAAGGTTTGTCTCCGTTCATATTTCATCTTCAGGTGTTATGTTGAGGGATCTTTAGTATATTTTTGGAAGGTCAACTTTATTTACTCAATTTAAAAATTGGTGTCACTTGATTTTTGCATCTCCCTGTGACAATACAACTGACACGTGTGGCTTTCTACAGGGGGCCATGATGTTAAAGTTGGGGAATTCAGTCTCTGTACTTCTGGCGGGCGGGGGGTTTGCTTTTTTACAGCTGCCTCACCGCCAGGCACACTGGGCTGTTAGCTGCACCCACGGTCCTTGCCAGGGGCCCCTGCTGAACCCTGGGCGGTTGCACTGCGGTGCTGGGGTGACTGCAGGGGGAGAAGTTACTGTGGAGCAGTGTAAAGCAGGTGCAGGAAGGAGACGGGGTCACTATTCACATTCTGAACTGCACAATTTTCCAAATTTGGGAAAAGATTAATAAATTCATAGACAAGGTCAGAAGGGATCATTATGATCATCTAGGCTGACCTCCTGCACAATGCAGGCCACAGAATCTTACCCATCCACTCCTGTAACAAACCCCTAACCTATGTCTGTGTTATTGAAGTCCTCAAATCGTGGCTTAAAGACCTCAAGGTGCAGGGAATCCTCCAGCAAGTGACCCGTGCCCCATGCTGCAGAGGAAGTCGAATGTCCGAGAACAATTCTAAGGGGAAGGTGAATGCAGAGCAATGACACTGGCAATGCCCAGACCTCAAATGGGGGCAGTGTGGAAATTAATAATGGGAAGATCATTTGCGAAATTAGTCATCACTGACAAGATTTGTCTCTGTTCCTATTTCATGATGTGGTGTTAGTTAGAGGAATCAGTACAGATTTTTACTATATTAATTAAACACTTAATTTTATTTACCCAAGCCAAAAACTTAGTGTCACTTATTTTTTCTCTGTCCTAGCAAGAATGAATTGAAGTTTGTGACTTTCTGGAAAGTGCAGAGAGATTAAATGTGGGGAATTCAGTCTCTGTGTTTGTGAGCTGATGTTTTCTTCTCACAGGTCAGTGCCTGCATTGAAATACCAAGAGGGATCTAAGTGGGCACTTCACTGGCAGAGCGACGTCTCTCAGGGTGTGAAACCCCCCCCCCCCAAACCCATAGAGTTAAGGTGACCTAAGCCCGGGTTAGATAGTGCTAAATAAAAGGAAGAATTGTTCTGTCCATGTAGCTATTACATGGATGGGAAAACCTCTCCAATCACTGACTACTCCAAAGTGCTATAGCAGTGACACAGCAGCATTTTAAGTATAGACAGAGTGAAAGTAGACCTGGCTCCAGTTTGCACTCTGGATTGTAATCGGTTGGTCGGGGCTCGACCCTCCAGCGGGCAGGAGGGGAGCCACACCGACTCCCTTCTGTTCTTCTGCTGGTCTTTTAGGAGTCACAGGGAACAACGTTAGACCGCCAGGCCCTCTGGTGCAGGGGCTGGCCAACAGCAGTTCAAATAGGCCCAGGCCCTCTGGAGCAGGGGCTGGGCAACAGTAGCACAGATAAGCCCTGGCCCTCTGGAGCAGGGCGGGGCAACAGCAGTTCAAATAAGCCCTGGCCCTCTGGAGCAGGGCGGGTCAACAGCAGTTCAAATAAGCCCTGGCCCTCTGGAGCAGGGCGGGGCAACAGCAGTTCAGATATAGGGCTCAGCTCTTCAGGCAGGGCTGAGCAAACAACCGGTAAGTCCAGACCTTTGGGTCGGGGTGCCGGTGTGAGGGGGGAGACTGCCACCCGTGAGTGGGGTGGCAGGGGGGACACAGGCCCACCCACTCCACTGTGTCCCAGCCCAGGGCCCTGGCAGCGGCGTGGATCCGCTGCAGTCAGTGGGGATCCTGGCCGCAACACACTGACATGGGCACGTCGGTGCCCTTAGCCGGACAGGGGTCGGCTACCCCCGGGCTCCATTCCATCCCCCCCTCACGGCCTACCTTGTCGGTCGCACTGGGTTCAGGCCAGTCCGTCTGCATCGGCTCTGGTGGAGGGCTTGGCGGCAGGTCCGGCAGCTCCTCCGGGCAGTCGGGCCAGGCCTGCTCGGGCAGTTCCTCCGGGTAACAGCAGGGCCTGGGGGGCTCCTCGTCGGGGCGGTCGCCAGGCAGCTCGGAGGTCTCCTCGTCGTAGCGCCCGCTCGGCAATCGTGGGGGCTCCTCCCAGTACCGGGTCCGGGGAGGCTCCGAGGGCTCCTCGTCGTAGTGGGCGCGAGGCAGCTCCGGCCAGGCCGGGCAGCCGCCTCGGGCCGGGGAGGGTTCCCAGTAAGGAGCTCCCGCCGGTGGCTGGGTGCTGACTGAGCTTGGGCGCGCTCCTTTTCTACTTCCTGCCCCGCCCCTTGACTTCCGGGGGGCGGGGACTGGGGGCGGAAGTTCCGCCCACTGAGGTGTTGGCAGGGCAGCTCCCTCTGCCGGGCAGGAGGGGAGCCACACCGACTCACTACAGGATGCTCAGGCACTAAGTCTACAGTAATAATAACAACAACAACAACAGTGTGGTGCTTGTATAGTTGGCAGGATTTGAACCTGCACAGGGAAGACCCCAATGGATTTCTATGCCATCACCTTAACCACTCAGTCACAACTACTTGATGTACACCTGTGTCATTACATGATGATTCTGTTCTCACTGAATTGTCACTTCAAATTGTTTGCCCAGACCAGCTTCCCCAGCACACTCACAGCTGCGCATCAGTGTAAGTGTGTCTTTGGGTGAACAGCGAGGATTCCTGCCCATTTCCCTTCCGGCTGGAGCAGGATGAGTGTGTTTGTGTTAATGACATTGCTGTAGATTGTTGTTCATTTCCCACTCTGACAATTCAGACAGTCCCTTTCCCATTCACATTTCCAGGACATCGTTCCAATAGCAGGGGGCAGGATTTCTCTGGGGCACTGAAATTTCTTCAGGGGGCTGGTGCACGAACTCAGCATTGCATTCCACCCTTGATGTTTTATGGACTAACAACAGCAGCAGAAAGAAAGAGCGGAGCCAATATCTCCCTGCCAGGGATGCAGGTGCCACATCCCCTCTGTCTGATCCTCGCATTGCAGGAGAGAAGGGTTCACTGGAATCGAATGCCCTGGCTCAGACCAGAGACACAGGGAGGTTTTGCTGTTCACGGATGTGTGCAAAGGAAATTGTGTCTCTGTGTGAAATTGAGGCAGGAAATGAAACACCCAATGCCCTAAGGAATGTGGGTGAAGGACTCGGGCTGAGCAATGATTTAACAGGGGTTTGTTTCAATTTATTGCCCTGATTAAAACTATGGCTAAAAGCCCCCTGTAACAGGGGCTGCGGGACAGGACAGGCAGTTCTGCGCGGAGTGTTCAGAGCTGCCCAGTATCTGCCCTTTCTCTGCACCGCCCCTGCTCCCAGAATGCATCAGGCCCTGGACTGAACTCTTCCCCTGTGGGCCAAGCTGGTTTTGTTTGCTGTGATCCTGTTGGCTTGGCAGGGGGGGAAGTGACAGTCCCACCCCAGAGCCAACGCCCCCCTGTGACCCTGACCCCTAGCAGTGCAGGTCAGCCAGGAGCTGGGCCCTGCCAGGCATTCACGGGTGTCTCTCCTGCAGCTGGGGGCTCTCCCCAGCGTGTTCTGTGGGAGCTTGTGCACTTACAGGGCAGCAGCAGCAGCCGCATGGTGGGTTGGGCTGGTGACCCGGGTCCATCTCCTGGGGTTGGCTGGGTTCATGCACAGGCGACTGGCCCCAGCCACCGGCCGAGCCCCACGGCCACGCTGCTGCTGTTACCGCACTAGCCCCTCACGCCCCCATTCCCTCACTGAAGCCAGGAGAAGGTTCGCAGGGACGAGGTGGGAAGGGTTTGACCCCAATATCCCAGAGCTGATTCTCCTCACAAAGGGGTATGTGCATGTGGTGGGTGCCGTGTGCAACGCCCTATGCCCATGAGGAGGGGACCGGAGCTCTGCCAGCAGGAAGATTTATCCTGCAGGAGCCATGCCTCCCTCCCCCAGGGGTTCCCCTGGAGCAGAGAAGCCTTCAATCCTTGCTGGAGACTAGAGAAGCCCGAGCAGCACAAGCTGCCTGGCAGAGGTACTGGATCAGGGCCTCACAGGCACATTGGGTTCATTCCCTCAGGGCTGCCCTGCCCAGTGCCAGGGCTGCTCTCACTCCTCCAGCACAGAGGGGGCTGCAGGCTCTTTGCCAAGCTGGGTCCCAGCTCAAGGCAGATTTAACACTAGCAGGGGGCCCAGGCATGTGCTGGTGCCGCTCAGGGAGGGAATCTGGGCAAAAGACTGATTAGAAATTGGGTAACACTAAAGTGGGACTAGAAAGACCCTTGCTGGGACGTGGCGGGTAGGTAGCCCCCATTGTGTACCATGCCCTCACCGAGAAGTCTCTGGGAGAGTGGATTCTTCTTAATGGGCCACCAAAACGTCTCGTTGGTCCTGATGTCGGCTGCTCCTTTGTTGATACTGACAAGCTAGTTGTGGGCCTTTCCCACTCACCCCATAGCTCCGGAATGCACAGACAGCAATACTGGTGTGGAAGAAACAAACGCCACGCTCAGGTTTCAAGATCCTTAAGATCACTGACTTGCCAATGTAATTGTTGGGGGGTATAGCTCAGTGGTAGAGTGTTTGCCTACAGATCAAGTAGTCCTTGGTTCAAATCCAAGTGCCCCCTTAAAAACCTGGTCCTTCAACAACAATAATAATAATTGCATATCCATTTTCATTATGTTCAGGGGCTCCACTGACTAGGGATGCCTGAAACGAATGGAAACACTCAACATTTTCCTGTGCAAATGCATAAAAACCTAGCAATCATGTCCCTCCACTGAAATCAATTCCAATCCTCTAAGTGTCTAGTTTGTGTTTTCATCAACTAAACAAAGGCACATGAAGACACATTTGCAGGCCCTTGGCCTCCATGGGCTATAATGTGCAGAAGAACAGGAACCACATCCACTTGGGAGGAATGGACTAGTCTGTATTACATTTGGTAAGTAAGTTGCCATTGGGACTGAAAATTCTACTGGAGGTGGACAGGAGCCTGTTGCAAAAATAAAATAACCAAGATTTACCAAACTCCCTGTTACACATTCAATCCTCTCTTTTTTCTATTATATTAAACTGGGAGCAAGTTACCAGTGACCCAGGGCTGGGACAGAAGGTGGGTGCAGGTGGGGGGAGGAGCCCAGGGCTGGGGCAGCAGGGGGTGTGTGGGTGGGGGAGCACTGGTAGGGGGGAAGGAGAGAGTCGAGAGCTGGGGCAGCACAGGGTGTGTGTGGGGGAGCGCCTAGGGCTGGGGTGGCAGGGGGGTGAGGGTCAGGGGGTAGAGCCCAGGGCTGAGGCAGCAGGGGGGTGCAAGTGGTGGGAGGCCCAGAGCTGGGGAGGCAGAGGGTGCAGGTGTAGGGAGGGGAGAACCCAGGGCTCGGGCAGCAGGGGGATGGGAGGGCAGACAAAAAATTTTTTGCTTGGGGAGGCAAAAAACCTAGAGCCAGCCCTGCCTCCACATACCGTAAGGTAGTAGGAGCGGATCATTATTATCCCTACTTGAAAGAGGGAGAAGCTAAGGCTGAGAAAGGAGAATTGACTTGTCTTAGGTCACACAGCCAGTCAGTGGCAGAGTTGGGAATAGGACCCAAGAGCCCTGATTTTCAAACTAACCATCGGAGCTTGAATTTCATCCATGAATGACCTGAATAAAGTGCTCTCAGATGAGCTCCAGACCAACAACAGTGCACAGTAATTATTCAGCAAGTATTTGAGGAGAACTGCATTGTTAGAGAGAATCATGAACTGCTCAGAGACCATTAATGCAGAGAAGCAGCAAAATTAATCAAACATATGACTGATTCTGACTTATTTCCTTGGTCTTAAAAGAGAACAACAAGGACCTGAGTCTCCTCCCTGTCAATAACCCCCTGCTCAGCCAATCAGGGTAGAGACTGAGGACGGGAAGCTGAGGATTCTCACCAGGGAGCCCAAAGGATGGCCCAGATCACTGGTGGGGATCACTGCCCAAGCACTATTTCAGCCCCACATTTTGGGTGGACCTCCCACAGTGGGAACTGCCAAACACTCCCCTGCAACACATACACACACTCCGCTCTTGGTGTTGGGAGGGAAACAGGTGAAAGGACAAAAGAAGCAAGAGAAGAGAAAGGAGGAAGGGATGGAGGAAAAGGTGAAACACAAAGGACAAATCCTAATAGCTCCAGTAATTCTAGGGGACAAAATCCCAGGTGCGGAATAAAATTCTGCCTCCTTAAGCTCGTGTTTTCCATGCTTAGACTTCGTCACCAGATGGATCAGACTGAACAGGTTTCAAACGTCGAGGAGGCTCTTACCTTCTAAACAGGGATGGCTGGTCTCTAATAAAATCAGGAAAAGAGAAGGAGAAAACTCTAAAGAGGTTCCTCCTGGCACTCATATATGTGAATCCGAATACTCTCTCAGTCCTCAAAGAGAGACCTGGAGAAGGATACTTGCTGAAGCAAAGCCACAGGGATCTCTGAGGTTTCCCTGGCCCCTCGTCCCTGTCCTGCCTGGCTGATGTCAGCATCTCTCTGTGAGGTCACCACCTCCCCACCACCTTTGACCAATAGTCTGAGGTCCTGCAAAAGGCCTTTGTGATGTCATTGCCACACCCCTCCCTTGCTGTGCTAATGTCCTGCCCCTGGCCAGGCACTTTGGAGGTTTGAGCTACTCCCTGTAGATCACTCCACTCAAGGAGCATTTGTTCTAGGAAGCAAGCCAGCTAGACAGGAAAACATCAGACGCTGCTCCCAATGCTACACTCAGTTTTTCAGAAATTAGTTGACTTTATGGCCAGAAAAGACCATTAGAGCATCTAATCTGACCCCCTGCACATCACGGGCCTCCTGTATGACACAATAGTGGGTGAGGGAGGGGGGTTGGAGGAGGTGAGTGGGTGGGCAGTGGCGGGGGGACAGGTGAGCCGGCGGCGGGGTAGAGGGCCTGAGGCGGCGAGCGGGCAGGCAGTGGTGGGGCGGCAGGTGAACCAGCAGCTGGCTCCAGCTTACCTCCGCTCCGCCTCCACCCTGAATGCCCCATCCCACTTTCCCCCCTCCCCCCTGCTTCTCGCATATCAGCTGTTCGCGAAGGAAGCCTGGGCGGGAAGAGAAGTGGTGTGGCGGCTTCGTGCTCAGGTCCAGCAAGGTGGAGACAGAGACAAGGTGAGCTGGGGCAGGCGGGCCGCCCACACTGCAGCAGGTAATCCAGGCGGCGCACAGGGGAACCGCTCCCCACACCAGCTCACCCACCTCCCCTCTGCCTCCCTGGGCCTGAGACACCATTTGCTTCTCAGCCCTCCCAGGCTTCCCGCACAAACCGTCAGGGGCAGGGGTTCCAGGGACGGTCAGGGGACAGGGAGAAGGGGTGGTTGGATGGGGCAAGGGTCCCAGGGGGGCCATCAGGAATGAGAGGAGGGGTTGGATGACGGGGGGTGACGGGGGACAGTCAGGGGACAGGGAAGGGTGGATGGGGTAGGGGTCCTGGGAGGGCATCAAGGAACCCGGGGGGTTGGATGAGGCAGGAGTCCTGGGGGGCGGGGATGGGCCATGACCCCAGTGTGGGGTGAGGAGGGAACCGGTTATTAAGATTTTGGCAGCTCATCACTGCCCGGGGGGGGGTGGGAGGCTGTGGAAGGGCAGTGGCAGGGGATGAATATGCGAGCTGGGGAGAGGAGAGCTGAGGTGAGTGGGGGAGCAGGTGAGCCAGGGGAGTGGGGGTCTGAGGACATGAGCGGGAGGGCATTGGTGGGGGGTCAGGTGAGCTGGCGGTGGGGAAGGAGAGCTGAGGCGGCAGGCGGGCAGGCAGGTGAGCTGTGGGGGGCTGAGGAGGTGAGCAGGCAGGCAGTGGTGGGGGGGCGGGTGAGCCGGCGGCAGTGGAGGGGGGTTGAGGAGGTGAGCGGGGGGTGGGAGGGCTGAGAAGGCGAGTGGTGAGTCAGTGGCTGACCTTCTACACCTTCCTCAGTCACACCTCATTCATTCAACAGGGCAACTGATTACCAAGTGTGTGTGGGGGGGAGATCTTATTCTACTTCTAGCAAAAATATATTTTTCTTTTACCTTAATTACACTACCTTAGGGGCCTGCTATAACATATTACCAAGGTTCAATACCACTGTTTTGGTGGGGCAGTGCTGGGGAAGGAGGGTTTGTTTCCATGGGGCGGGCGGTGCTTGGGGGGGTTGTTTCGGGGGGGCTGGGCGGTGCTGGGGGGGTTGTTTTCACAGGCTGGGTGGTGCTGGGGGGTTGTGTTTTGGGAAGGCTGGGTGGCGTTGGGGGAGTATTGCGGCGGCACTGGGGTTGAGGTTCAGTGGGACCGGGGGGGTTTCAACCCTCAGCTGTTTTCTTTGGAGTAATATTGCCCTCGCCGCTTTATGAGTTGTGCAGGCCTGGACTAAAGCAGAGACTCTGGACTCAGCATTCAAGTATCCTGCAGTTTGAACTTTGAATCTGATACATTCCCTCACTGGCTACCATTGTTTGCCCAGCACGGAAGTGCTTCTTGTCCAACAAGACAGCCAGATTGGGGCCCATAGGCATGGAATGGCTCTGAAGGAATCAGTTGTTTCTCTCTGCGCTTTGGATCCAAATGGTAAAAGACAGTTCTTTCCAATTTAATCATGGCGTCCTTTAGGAGTGTGATTAATGCCACTTAACAAGGGAGCAGGGTTCTAAAAATAGTTTACCTGGGTGACAGGTCACCATAGCTTCCATCTCTGGGGTAAAAATCAACCACCACTGACCTGCAATTTCTATCTGAGTTCTTATAAAATCTTTGACCTTACTTGGAGTAATTTTACACGTCTCTGGTGTAGAATTCTTCACCAACCACACAACAGATCAGTAGCGATAGTGAGGCACAACTCCCCCAAATATGCCCTTTTATTTCTTTAATCTGGTGGCACAGATTTAAATTAGGGACTAAATTCAGGTGCAGTTTAGAATCCCTGTAAAACACCAAATGCCAGGTATCTATGGAAAATAGGTCTCTTTCTGCAGCTATGTCACATTCAACACGGATTTCATTTTCTACATATTTGCAGCATCTCCCAGGGGTGAGCTGAACCAAAATGTCACTTCCATTTTCCCATCTCTACCTAGATAGGAATTGCATTTCCCAAATAAAAGGCAACATGCACCTGATTAGGAAGGAGATCTCTTCAGGAGCGACCTCCTGCAGGGCCTGGGCCACAACTGCTTTGGGAGCCCAATGCAGGGGTATTGTGCTTAGTTAAAAGTCATTTACTAGGGAATCCTCTTCCCAGACCGTTAGAAAAAATATTGACCTAACGAACTGAACAACAGAGGGATTGGGATGGTGATGAGGAATAACGGAATCCCGCTGACTTACCCTATCTTCTTCTGTTGTTACAGAGGGTGAAATGACATTTTCCCCTATCCCTGCCCTGTTGCTGCTCTTTGTTATAGTTCAATATATTTTAAGTGAGGAAAATGGTAGGAAAAATATCTGCTCTCCAGCATAACCTGAAGCAACATCAGAGCAACTGGGAATGAAACAATTGGTTTCTGAAGGGGAAACTCGATGACTAACAATTGCTTTGAAATGGGGGAACACTATAACCGTGATGCTCAGGGTTTGTTTAGACTAGGAAAAGTGATGGAGTTTAGGTCAGGTCAAGGGGAAAGCTAATGCCAACCACTGCCCCTGGGCTGCATCTGCACAACAACTCTAATTGTCTTTTTACACCAAGATCACTAACTTGAGCAGCGAATGCCACGTCCAGTCCTAGTGGATGGAAGGCACAGGTACTTTTTGCCTCAGTGTACCTTGTTGGGATCAAACCTCCAGAAGCTGATGAGCATTCCTGGCTCAAAAGGAAAGGAGTTGATAGAAAAGATCATAGGATTGACCCCAAAGAAGGGTGAGCTGCAAAAGGCAGAAGGAGGCAACTCATCTGGGGGAGCTGAGAGACCTTGGTGAAAATGGTCCAAAAATCACAATGTGGGAATTAGGAAATGTGATTTTTTATTTTTATTTTGCGCAGCCCTAGTCAAGGTATTTATTACAATTCTCTCTCATGTGGATTTTCTGATGTCTAATAAGGGTGGAGCTCTGATTGAAGCTTTTCCTGCACTCAGAGCATGTGTAGGGCATCTCCTGTGTGTGGATTTTCTGATGTCTAATAAAGTTTGAGCTGTGATTGAAGCTTTTCCCGCACTCAGAGCATGTGTAGGGCGTCTCCCCTGTGTGGATTCTCTGATGTGTAATAAGGTTTGAAGGCCGACTGAAGCTTTTCCCGCACTCTGAGCATGTGTAGGGTGTCTCCCCTGTGTGGCTTCTCTGATGTGTAATAAGGTCTGAGCGCCGACTAAAACTTTTCCTACAGTCAGTGCATGTGTAGGGTGTCTCCCCTGTGTGGATTCTCTGATGTGTGATAAGGATTGAGCTCCGATTGAAGCTTTTCCTGCACTCAGAGCATGTGTAGGGCTTCTCCCCTGTGTGGATTTTCTGATGTGTGATAAGGCTTGAGCTCCGATTGAAGCTTTTCCCGCACTCAGAGCATGTGTAGGGCGTCTCCCCGGTGTGGATTCTCTGATGTCTGATAAGGTCTGAGTTCTGACTGAAGCTTTTCCCGCACTCAGAGCATGTGTAGGGCGTCTCCCCAGAGTGGATTCTCTGATGTCTGATAAGGTCTGAGTTCTGACTGAAGCTTTTCCCGCACTCAGAGCATGTGTAGGGCGTCTCCCCAGTGTGGATTCTCTGATGTCTGATAAGGTCTGAGTGCTGACTGAAGCTTTTCCAGCACTCAGAGCATGTGTAGGGAGTTTCCCCTGTGTGGATTCTCTGATGTCTGACAAGGTCTGAGTTCTGACTGAAGCTTTTCCCGCACTCAGAGCATGTGTAGGGCGTCTCCCCTGTGTGGATTCTCTGATGTCTGATAAGGTCTGAGTTCTGATTGAAGCTTTTCCCGCACTCAGCGCATGTGTAGGGCTTCTCCCCTGTGTGGATTCTCTGATGTGTAAGAAAGTGTGAGCTCCAATTAAAGCTTTTCCCACACGCAGAGCATGTGTAGGGCCTCTCTCCTGTGTGGATTCTCTGATGTAAGATGAGGGCTGAATGATAAATGAAGCATTTCCCACACTCAGAACATTCATAAGGTTTCTTACTCATGTGGATTGTCTGATGTCTGATAAGGGCAGAGCTCTGATTGAAGCTTTTCCCGCACTCATGGCACATGTAGTGTGTCTCTTCCAAGTTGATTCTGTTGCTTGTTATAAGGTCTGAGTGACTACTAAAGTTTTCCTCTGGCCTCTGCTGAGTCTCACAGGCTTTTGGTTTTTCTGGGAGTGCATAAATCCTGGAAACATTCCCTTTGGATCTTCCTGATAAAGTTCCATGTGGTTCTCCTTGCTCAGCATCTTGCTGGGGTTTCTCCTCCTCATTCTGATTCACCATCCCATCACCTGATGGGAGACAGAAAGAATCCAGGCATAGGTCACTACCTGCGCCAGAAAGAAAGAAAATCTCAGAGAGAGGAATGGAAAAAGGGATGAACAATCCAAAATATGTGTGGGAGAGATCAAACCTATCAGGAGCTAATTTTCCCCACACCCTTCCCCAGAGAAGAGAGGAAGGGATCAGTTTTGGTCTGCATCTCACGAGAACACTCAGGGGAAAGTGAGATCAGGGAGCAACCTGCTGCCAGTTGTCAGTCAGAATAGGTGGGAAGCCATGAGTGACATCTGCCATAATGATTCCACATCTGCAGGGAACAATCCTGTACTTGGAGAACTCACAGGGTCTTTGTAGGGCATCCCAAATGTTTCCTGCATTCCCGCACAGTTTTTGAGTTGGTTTAACCAATTCTTCACCTGTGCAGGCAGCTCTTGGAAGCACTTCTTTCTCAGAGCCCTGGAGGTCTGGGACCCACGGCTCTTCCCCTCGTTCCAGCTGCAAGATCACATCAGGTTTGGAAACTGGAAACCCTACTCCAGGCAAAGAAAAGAAGGGAGGTCAGTGGAATTTTTGGGATACTTGTCACAAAGAATATTCCATGGTTTTAACCCCCATCTCATTTTTAAGCAGTAACATCCCAAGGCCAGCTTCCTTGGCTCAAAGTGGCAGGAGAGGAGTTATAATAAATCATATTCATTACCTTAGTGCCTAAGGACCAACTAACAGTGGATCCCCATTGTGCTAGGCAAAGTACAAACAGAGAATAGTAGATGGCCCATGCCCTGAAGAATTTACAATCTAAATAGACAAGACAAACACAGAATGGGGGAAGAGGTAGAACCCACTGTAAGGTGTATTTTTATCACTTAGCTAGTTACAGGGTGTAGACGAGCGGACTCACCCCTGTGGTGCCTTCTGCTGGTGACTCCTGGGAATTAGCTCATTCCAGCTCTGGAACGCCTTCTGCAGGCTGGTGATCCGCCTGTCCTCTGGCCCCCATGCCCCTCCCTGGACCTGGTGCCCCTTTATTTGGGGTGCTACCCCCTGGAAGTACCCCATCAATCTCGGTCTCCCCTCCTTGGGGAACCCCCAAGCCACTATCCCCACTTTGCCTCAGTTACTGCCCAGTCTCCATCTAGCCCCTGTTCACTGGGGCAGACTGAAGTGTCAGCCACTCACCATAGGCAAAGGGGTTTGGACCTGCTGCCTTTGCCTACCCCTAGGCTGCCCTCTGCAACCCCCAGTACCTGTTGGCCTTGTGCTAGGCCGCATCCTGGGGCTTTCCAGGCAGGAGCTCCCCAGCTCCTCTGCCTTTCCCCATCCCTGCTCCACTCAGGTACCCTATGTCCAGCTCCCTGCAGCCAGGCCCTTCTTCCTCTACAGGCAGAGGAAGACTCTTGTCTGCCCCTGGCTTCTCTGTCTTTATAGGGCCAGCTGAGTCTGTCTGGGGCATGGCCCCAGCTGCAGCCACTTCCCACAATCAGCCCAGCCTAAAGGCTGCTTTCTCCAGTCACAGCCCCCTCCCAGGGCTGTTTTCAACCCTTCAGGGCAGGAGCAGGGGACCACCCTGCTACACAGGGGTATAAAAACAAAGAATCAAAATCACAGTCTGCCTCTGTATGGGCCTTCTCTTACTGTGACAGTCTGAGGCCTTGTTCTTAGGCTAAGGCCTTTGGCTAAGCAGCAGGGGCAGCCATAAGCTGGGAAGCGAAGGGTCACATCCTCACATCCCAAACCAGTCACACTGAACTACGGTGCTATTGGGCTGTTAGGAAGACGATCCTGTCCGGATAGCGCCCATCACCACCAGATAAAGAAACAGATCTTAAGATGGTTAAAGAAAACTTAGTTTGACAGCAGCCTGTCTGGCAAGAAATCACTTCTCAATGCTTGTGGTTGTGAAACCCTCATTTTTGTATTGTTTTATCTTTATGGCCACTACTTTTACATTGTTAATCAGTCTGGTACTCTAATTGTTTCTATCTGCTGTATAGTTAATTTTGCTAGGTGTAAGTTAATTAGGATAGTGGGATACAATTGGTTAGAGAATTATGTTTCCATGTGTTATGATTGGTTAGTTAAATTTCAGTACAATGATTGGTTAAGCAAAGGTATAGCTGAGAATATTACTATATAAACTGAGTCAAACAGGAGGGGGAACAGGAACAGGGAACGGGGATGCAGGCAAGCCTCTGCGGCATCAGAGCTGCTAAGGGGGACACGGGGTAAACGCTCTGCGGCGTCAGAGCTGGTAAGGAAGACACAGGGTAAACGCTCTGCGGTGTCAGAGCAGATAAGGGGAACATGCCGCCGAAGACCCCAGGCCCCCGAATCCTCTGGGCGGCCCTGGGTGACAATCATTCCCTTGTCTCTGTTGGGTATTCCATTGATGTAGGTTACTCCCAGTCAGTCCTTAATGACCCATTCATATCACCCCATGACAGCTACGTGACAAAACACCTCATGTCTCCTGCTCGTTCTAATCACAGCAATACCAATCACAGCAGGAAACTGAGGTGTGTATTGGCATCATAGAAGTATCACCAAAATTCTCATCTCTGTCACACACACACACTGCTCACAGCCCCTGGAGAGAAAGCAAAGCACAGGAACATAAGAACATAAGAAAGGCCGTACCGGGTCAGACCAAAGGTCCATCTAGCCCAGTATCTGTCTACCGACAGTGGCCAATGCCAGGTGCCCCTGAGGGAGTGAACCTAACAGGCAATGATCAAGTGATCTCTCTCCTGCCATCCATCTCCATCCTCTGACGAACAGAGGCTAGGGACACCATTCTTACCCATCCTGGCTAATAGCCATTTATGGACTTAGCCACCATGAATTTATCCAGTCCCCTTTTAAACATTGTTATAGTCCTAGCCTTCACAACCTCCTCAGGTAAGGAGTTCCACAAGTTGACTGTGCGCTGCGTGAAGAAGAACTTCCTTTTATTTGTTTCAAACCTGCTGCCTATTAATTTCATTTGGTGACCCCTAGTTCTTGTATTATGGGAATAAGTAAATAACTTTTCCTTATCCACTTTCTCAACATCACTCATGATTTTATATACCTCTATCTTGTCCCCCCTTAGTCTCCTCTTTTCCAAACTGAAGAGTCCTAGCCTCTTTAATCTTTCCTCATATGGGACCCTCTCTAAACCCCTAATCATTTTAGTTGCTCTTTTCTGAACCTTTTCTAGTGCTAGAATATCTTTTTTGAGGTGAGGAGACCACATCTGTACACAGTATTCGAGATGTGGGCGTACCATGGATTTATATAAGGGCAATAATATATTCTCAGTCTTATTCTCTATCCTTTTTAATGATTCCTAACATCCTGTTTGCTTTTTTGACCGCCTCTGCACACTGCGTGGACATCTTCAGAGAACTATCCACGATAACTCCAAGATCTTTTTCCTGACTCGTTGTAGCTAAATTAGCCCCCATCATGTTGTATGTATAGTTGGGATTATTTTTTCCAATGTGCATTACTTTACATTTATCCACATTAAATTTCATTTGGAACTGGACGTTAGCCCAGTGAACACAGTGGAGGACAAACTGCAATCCTCACACCCTGGTCAAAAAGGAGAGGCATGTGGGTCCCTGTCCATAGAAAGGGGCTGGCTAGAGGCCTGATACCTGACAGGGCATTCCTTGAGCAGGCCATGGAGGCAGGTGAAAGGCTTAGCTACCCCTGAACTGTGACATTGCAAAAGCACATTTTGGGGCATTAGGAAATCTAGCGACTCAGGTGTAATGGGAGGGAGAATTAAACTCCCCCAGTGTGAGGAGAAGGCTGGGGAATTAAACACTAAAATTCAGGAGCAACAGCCTCTAATTCTTCCGGAAAAGGAGACTGTAAGAAACAAGAACTGGGCCTGGAAGCCTGGAGGGAAGACAGCTTGTGGCTGTTGTAGATGAGGAGGGGGAGGACAAGACTCTCTCCAAACTCTCACTCTTGTTGACCCCGACCTCATTTTATGATCTATGACCTAGTCTCGTGTCTTGTGGGAAATTTTATACTCGCTAGAGGTAAAATGTCATGATCAGAGTATTGCTTATTAGCTTGGAACATGCGTGGAGGGGCAAGGAGGTGAACATAAAGAAATGAGTTATTAAGGGCAGGTCGACACTACAACCGGGATTGACGCTCTGAGATCGATCCATCCGTGGTCGATTTATTGGGTCTAGGAAAGACCCACCAAATCAACGGCAGATTGACTCCAAGTCGCTCTCCAGTTCTGTACTCCAGACCCTACCCGTGAAGGTCTCTCATCGACCCCCCTCAGTGTACACCCTGCTGTAACTCGACCTAAGCTACGTCAACTCCAGCTGTGTTATTCATGTAGCTGGAGTTGTGCAGCGCAGGGCGACTGACTGTGGTAGTGTAAACATAGCCTAAGCTTGCTACAGTTCAGGGCCTTATATTAAGTTGAGGCTTTGTGAGAGTGGTTATGCTGAAGTCTGGGATTTATCTGAGGTTTGAGTAGGGATTCAGGGTTAAAGGTCTGGGATCCCCCACAGCTCTAGATTCCCAAACCTCTCCTCCTTCCCACTGACCCATCCAGCCCACTTCCTGGGTGCCCTTCCTCCACACTCCCCTCCCCTTCTTCCCATTACTCTCAGCCATCATCACCTCCCGGCACCTTGGGAGCTTCTTGTTTTCCCTCCTCGTCTCTCTCAACCTCCTCCCTCCCTGCTGCTTCTTAGCTCTAACCCTGCACACACTCTCCCAATGTCCTGCCACCCCAGAATTATCTACTCCCCCCTTCCTCTCCTCTCCCACAGCTCTGTTCTCCCTTCACCCGTGGGGTCCTGAATGGCAACATTATACGCTGTCCTATCAAAAGAGGAGCTCATCTGACTGTCACACAAGCCATGAATGAATCATACACCTATTTACTTAATTTAGAATTCTACAGACGGCATATTTTCCTATTTAAATGAGGAAAAGGCATGAAAGCTACAGTTATTAATGTAGTTGCCAATGTAGCCAATAAGGATACATTCAATGCAATTTTAAAATGACTGACGGCACCAAAAAGGCACATGTCCAAAACTGATACTAGTGGGTGGGAGATAAAGCAAAAAAGGGGGGCAAGGAAACTTGTATGACGAATAAAGGTATAAAGTTATTACTACTCAGGCTCTTTAGAGACCCCACAGCTTCTAATAACCCAGGGACAGGACTCCTTACCCAGCAAGACCACCGTCTCATAGTTCTCCTGCATGACATCCCTGTAGAGGGCTCTCTGAGCGGGGTCCAGCAGAGCCCATTCCTCCCTGGTGAAATACACAGCCACCTCCTCAAAAGTCACCGGCCCCTGAAAGAGAAAGAGTCCAACACTCAGTACCTGCTGCCCCACTCACAGTCCCGTCCCACTATTCACAGTCCCTCAACAGCAGCACCAGGTAAATGGAAGCTCCGGGAAGCACATGTTAACAGAGTCCCACCCCACCTTGCTTAGAGCAGTCAGGAGGCATCAGAGGATAGAAAGAGAGAAGCTTTGTGTCTCCCAGCTGACAGACAGAGGCAGGGTCATCACATTTATCACATAGCTACTAGCCAGGGCTAGATATAGGAGATGGGGCTGTCTCTGGACCCTGCTGGTAGCTCCCTGGTAGGAATCCCAACATTCTCTAAATAAAAGGGGAAGTCAATAGTAAAGAATAGAAGTTAGAAGGTCAAAATTGTAGAAAATTGTTAAGGGAAGCTATCGGAAATCAATGATCAACCAACGAAAATAAGAAGGAAGTTTTAAAAAGTATATTAAGTACTAAATTAATCCTAACAATGATAGTGGTAAATTACTAGATGGAAATGGCAGAATTATCAACAATCATGCAGAAGAGGTAAAAGTGTTCAATAAATATTTCTCTCCGGGATTTGGAGAAAAACAGATGATGTAACTCATATCAGAAGATGTTGACGCTGACAGTCTTTCCATTCCAACAATAACTCACGAGGACATTAAACAGCAGCTATCAAAGTTAGACATGTTTAAATCAGTGGGTCCCGATAACTTGTATCCAAAAGTTTTGAAAGACTCGGTGGAGAAGCGTGGTGGACTGTTAATGTTGATTTTAATTAGGACTTGGAACACTGGAGAAATTTCATAAGACTGGAATAAAACTAATGCTGTGTCAATATTTAAAAACTATAAAAGAGATGACACAGCTAATTACAAGAGTGTCAGTCTGAACTCGATACTGGGCAAGAGAATGGAGCGCTATACTGGATTTCATTAATAAAGAATTAAGGAGGGTAATATAATTAGTACCCATTAAAAAGGTGTAGACACAATAGATCCTATCAAAGTAACTGGATATCCTTATTGGATGAGATCAAAAGTTTGGTTGCAGCTAATAGTACTGATGTAATATACGTAGGCATATGAGTTGGTTCAGCACAATATTTTGACTAGAAAGATACAAAATACACATGGCATACATTAAATAGATTAAAAACTGGAATTTTAAATAGGGAACCATGGTCGAGTGGATTTCTTTGTAGCGAGTTCCTGCAAGGATTGGTTCTTGGTCCTGTGCTATTTAACATTCTTATCAATGACCTAGAAGAAAATATAAAATCATCACTGATAAAGTTGGCAGTTGTCACAAAGATTGGGAGTGGTGGTAACTAATGAAGTGTCAGTAGATCCAGGTTCCGGCAGTGGGAGTCTGGGAAGATTTCCCATTCCTGGCTGGGGGGTTATTTCCTGTTCCACAAAGAGGGGAAGTTCTATTCCCAACTCCTGTGCCTTGAAATTAGGATACATAAGAACGGCCGTACCGGGTCAGACCAAAGGTCCATCTAGCCCAGTATCTGTCTACCGACAGTGGCCAATGCCAGGTGCCCCAGAGGGAGTGAACCTAACAGGCAATGATCAAGTGATCTTCCTCCTGCCATCCATCTCCATCCTCTGACAAACAGAGGCTAGGGACACCATTCTTACCCATCCTGGCTAATAGCCTGTAATAGTCCGAGGTTGGGGCCGTGCCCCCTCAGGGGCCGTCGGGAGCCAGGCCGCCTCACTACACGGCCCCAGTCAGTCTCCGGGTTCTGAAGGTCGTGGGGTTCTGCCCCTCAAGCAGGGGCGGAACAGAAGGCACACGGTTAATGCAATGAGTCCCAGCCCTCAGTCAGGGCGGGACAGCAGACACTAGGTCTAGGCTCAGATCCTTTCCGCAGGCTGAGCACCCATAAAGTCAATAAGCCACGGCTCTCATTCAGGGCGGGGCAGCGAACCAGTTCTAAGCTCCGGTCCTGGCAGCCGGAGCTGAGCAGTTACAAAGTCAGTAAGCCCCAAGCCCTAGCTCAGGGCGGGGCAACACACCAGAGTCCAGGGAGCTCAGATTCCCCTGCAGGCTGAGCAGTAACAAAGTTAACAAGCTAAGCCCAGGCCCTCAATCAGGGCGGGGCACCAAACACAGCAGTTCTAGGCTCAGCTCCTTACAGCAGGAGCTGAGCAACAATAACAGTTCAGGGCTCAGGTCCTTGCATTAGGAGCTGAGTAGTAATATCAGTCCAGGGCTCAGGTCCTTGCATCAGGAGCTGAGTAGTAATATCAGTCCAGGGCTCAGGTCCTTGTCTCAGGAGCTTGAGCAACAATAGTCAGTAAGCCCCAGCCCTAGGTCAGAGTGGGGCAACAAACAATAGTCCCAGGGGCTCAGGTCCTTGTCTCCGGAACTGAGCTACAATAGTCAGTAAGCCCCAGCCCTCGGTCAGGGGCTGAGCAGCAACAGGGACAGTTCAGGGCTCAGGTCCTTGTACCAGGAGCTGAGCAGTCACAACAATACAGGGGCTCAGGCCCTTGTGTCAGGCTCTGAGCCACAGCAGGTAAGTGCAGGCTTCTCTGCCTGAACGCGGGTAGGAGGGGGAGTCTGCCACCCGTGAGTGGGGTGGCAGGGGGGCCACAGGCCCACCCACTCCACTGTGTCCCAGCCCGGGGCCCTAACAGCGGCGTGGATCCGCTGCAGTCAGTGGGGATCCTGGCCGCAACACACTGACATGGGCACGTCAGTGCCCTCAGCCGGACAGGGGTCGGCTACCCCCGGGCTACACTCCATTTCCCCCTCCTCGGGTACCTGCTCGCCGCTGGGGTCCCACACCATGGGCTCCTCGGCGTGGTGAAGGCGGTCTAGGTCGGGCTGCTCCGCTGGACTCGGGTCAGGGGGCCGCTCGGGCCGCTCCTCGGGGTACCGGGCTCGGGGCAGGCTCGGCCAGTCCACCTCGGGGTACCTGGCTCGAGGGAGGCTCGGTCGGTCCGCATCCGGGTACCTGGCTCGGGGCAGGCTCGGTCCGTTCGTGTCAGGGTACCTGGCTCGGGGCAGGCTTGGTCCGGCAGGAGCCTGCTCAGGAGCGTCCGTCCTCTCCGGCCGCTGGGCTCCAACTGAGGGCTGAGGCCGGGCTTTTATACTTCCTGCCCCACCCCTTGACTTCTGGGGGGCGGGAACAGGTGGCGGTAGCTCCGCCCACTGGGGTGGCTGTTCTGGTTCCTCCCTCTCAGGGGCCGTCGGGAGCCAGGCCGCCTCACTACACGGCCCACCCCTCAAGGCTGGTTCCCGTGCAGCGGGGCCAGCCCATTCCACACCCCCCAGCCGAGAGAGGAAGTCCGCGTTCGCATGGTCCTTACCGGCTCTATGTCGGACCGTGAAGGCAAACGGCTGGAGGGCCAGGTACCATCTTTGCACCCGCATATTGTGGTCCTTCATGCGGGTCAACCACTGAAGGGCGGAATGGTCGGTGACCAAGGTGAAGGGGACTCCCAGGATGTAGTACCGGAGCGCTTCACAAGCCCACTTCACGGCTAGGGCTTCCTTCTCGACCACCGCATTGTTCCCCCGCGAAAAGAACTGTTTCCGGCTAATGTACAGAACCGGATGCTCCTCACCCCCTACGTCTTGGGACAAGACAGCCCCGAGTCCCACTTCTGAGGCGTCGGTCTGTAAGATAAACGGCTGGTTAAAGTCGGGGCTATACAAGACCGGCTCACTGCAAAGGCACGTCTTAAGAGTCCGAAAGGCCCTGTCTTACTCAGTAGTCCAGTTCACCTGCCGTGGGCTGTCCTTTGTTAGGAGCCCCGTTAAGGGGGCTGTAATCGTCGCGAATTGGGGGATGAACCGCCTATAATAACCGGCCAAGCCTAGAAACTGCCGCTTCGTGGTCGGCGGGGGGCAGTTTGCGATGGCCTGAACCTTGCCGATCAGGGGTTTTACCTGCCCATGCCCGATAGCATACCCCAAGTACTTAGTCTCTTGCCAACCGATGTGACATTTTTTCGGGTTGGCGGTTAAGCCGGCCTTCCTCAGGGACCTCAGGACAGCGGCGACTCTCTCCAGGTGATTCTCCCACTGTGGACTGTAGATCACAACGTCGTCGAGATAGGCGGCCGCGTAGTCCTGATGGGGCTGGAGGAGGCGGTCCATTAGGCGCTGGAAGGTGGCCGGGGCCCCGTGGAGGCCGAAGGGCATCCTAGTGAATTGGTAGAGACCGGAGGGAGTGGCGAAGGCAGTTTTCTCGCGGGAGGCGGGCTCCAGAGGGATCTGCCAGTACCCCTTACTTAGGTCTAGGGTGGTGATGTAGTGGGCCCTCCCCAGGCGGGCCAACAGCTCATCTATCCGGGGCATGGGATAGGCGTCGAATTTGGAGATGGCGTTAACGCGTCGGAAGTCGATACAGAAGCGCTGCGAGCCGTCGGGTTTGGGTACCAGCACTACCGGGCTGCGCCACTCACTCTGCGACGGCTCTACCACCCCCAAATCCAACATCGCTCGTACCTCCGTCTCCACGACCTGCTTCCTATGGTAGGGCAGGGGCCAGGTCGTCCCCCGGCTCCCCACCCCCGGCTCCGTCTGGATCCGATGGTATACCAGGGAGGTGTGTCCCGGTTGGTCCGTAAAGGTATGGGAAAAAGCTCGGAGGAGACACCGGGTCTGTCGGAGCTGTTCCTCGGTTAAGGTCTCCCCGAGCTGGGGTTCCTCGGTGTCTCCGGGGTGGGGGACCTGGGGCCCCAGTTCCGGTTCTGGCGGGTAGGGGTTAATCAACAGCCCTTCTCGCTCCTTCCAGGGTTTGAGGAGGTTGATGTGGTAGCGTTGGGTCTTCTTTTTCCGGTCCGGCTGATTGATTTCATACGTGACCGGGCCCACCTTTCTGACCACCTCATATGGCCCTTGCCACCGGGCCAGGATCTTTGATTCACTGGACGGGAGGAGGAGTAATACCCGGTCCCCGGGTTGGAAGTCCCGAGTCTGGGCGCCTCGGTTATATGTCTGGGCTTGTGTGTCCTGGGCGGCTTTCAAGTTTTCCCGCGCCAGATCCCCCGCCTGCTTCAGGCGCTCCTGAAGTTGAAGCACATACTGTAAGAGACCCTGGGACGGGGAGGGAGCCTGTTCCCAGGTTTCTCTCATGAGATCCAAGAGGCCCCGGGGTCGCCGCCCATACAATAATTCGAAGGGGGAGAACTTCGTCGACGCCTGGGGGACTTCTCGTATGGCTAGGAGCAGGGGCGGAAGGAGCTGGTCCCACCGGCGAAGGTCCTCTTGGGGAAACCGACGCAGCATCCCTTTCAGTGTCCGGTTAAACCTCTCCACTAATCCATCGGTCTGGGGATGGTAGACAGAGGTGCGGAGTTGCTTGACCCCCAGGATTTCGCAAACTTGCTTGAGCAGCCGGGACGTGAAATTGGTCCCTTGGTCCGTGAGGAGCTCCTGGGGTAGGCCGACGCAGGCGAAGACCTTCACCAGTTCCATGGCAATGGTGCGGGCTGAGATGTTCCGAAGAGGAATGGCTTCGGGGAACCTGGTGGCATAGTCCATCATCACTAAAATATATTGGAACCCCGCGCTGCTCTTCGGGAGGGGCCCCACCAGGTCCACGGCCACGCGGTCAAAGGGGGTTTCCATTAAAGGCATCGGTATCAACGGTGCCTTAGGGGTCCGGGCAGGGGCGGCCAACTGGCAGTCCGGACACGAATTACAATAGTCCTTTACTTCTTGGTACACCCCGGGCCAGAAGAAACGCTCCAGGATCTGGGCCAGCGTCTTGTCGTGCCCGAGGTGCCCAGCCGCTGGGACATCGTGGGCCAGTTTCATGACCGCCCGGCGGTGACACCGCGGCACGAGAAGCTGTGTCCGGATCTCCCCGGTGCGGGGGTCCTTCTCCATGCGATAAAGGCGCTCTTGTCGTAGCTCAAAGTGCGGCCACTGCGCCGCTCGCTGGGGGTCGAGAATGGTCCCATCCACGGAGGCCAGCTGCTCGTAGATCTGTTTGAGTGTGGGGTCGGCCCGTTGGTCCCGGCAAAAATCTGTGGGTGTCGAGGGGTCCCCTCTTCCCCCTCGGGGAGGGTCTTCACGTCCCCCCGTGGAACTGGTAGGGACGGGGGTCTCCCCTTCTAATGCCGGCGTGGCCTGTGGGCTACCCTCGAGGTGGCGGCGTAATACGGTGGTGAAGTCGGGCCAGTCCCGCCCCAGGATCACCGGGTATGCTAGCCGGGGTGCAAGCCCCACCTTCATCCGCCGGGTGATCCCATCAATGGTCAGTTGGGTCTGGGCGCTGGGGTAGGCTCGTATATCTCCGTGGATACACTGCAGTGGAATCTTCTCCAGGTGGCCGTCCGCCGGCGGGCCTAAGTCCTGGCAGACGAGCGTTTGGCCACAGCCTGAGTCAAGGAGGGCCACCGCCTGGCATCCCTCAATGACCACGGGCACGGTGATCTTGGCCACTTGCGGACGTCGGGCATGGCCTTCCCCTGAGTAGACTTGGCCAAATGCACACTCCAGTTCAGGGCAATCCCGCTGCAAATGGCCGTAGTTTCCGCAGGAGAAACAGGGCCCCAAGGTGGCTCGCTCCGTCCGCGCCCGGGCCCCGGGGTCACCCCCGGGGGGTTTCCGGCTGTACTCTCTGGCTGTGGGCGCCGGGGTCCATGTGGCTCTCCTGGAGGGCGCGGCCATCCAGGCCCGGCCCTCTACGCTGCGGGAGGGAATACTTATGGCTGCCCGGGGGGGCGGCCCCCTCTTTTCCGGGTTGGGGCGTTCCGTCCGGACCGGGACTGCCCGGCCAGCTGACCCCGACGGGGTCTCAGCCGCGAGGAAGTCCTCCATTAAGGCAACGGCCGCGGACACCGTCGTCGGCCTGTGGCGTAGGACCCAGGATCTTCCCCTCGGCGGAAGTACCTGGGCAAATTGCTCCAACACAATTTGTTCCATCAGCTCTTCTGGTGTCCGGCGTTCGGGCTGTAGCCACTTTTTGCAGGTCTCCCGTAGTTCCTGAGCCACCATCCGCGGCCGGGCCCCCGGGGATAGGACAGGCTCCTAAACCGTTGTCGGTAGGTCTCGGGGCTCACGTCCAGTGCGTCCAGAATAGCGGCCTTCACTAAGTTGTAGTCCTGGGTCGCTTCCACCGACAGACCTCGGTAGATCGTCTGGGCAGTCCCCGTTAAGTATGGGGCCAGGATGGTGGCCCACTGTTCCTGGTTCCAGCCCGCGACGACAGCCACCCTCTCAAAGGTGACGAGAAAAGCCTCCGGATCATCCTCGGGCCCCATCTTCGTCAACCGAATTGGGGGGCTGGGTCGCAGGGCTCCTGCGGTGCCCCCGGGTAGGGGTTCCCCCGGTCGGGTTAGGGCCGCTGCAAGCTGCTGGACACATTTCTGCTGGAAGTCCTGGTGTTGGGTAACCAGGTCCGCAATCAGCTGCCGTTGTTGGACCCCCAGCTGCTCTACGAGCTGCTGCTGCTGTAGCTGGTGGGCGGCCTGGTGCTCCTGTTGGTGTCGCGCCTGGGCCGCCTGCTGTCGTTCCTGGCTCTCAGTGATGAGGGTCAGGAGCTGGGATAGGTCCATCTCTCTTGCGGGAGATCTCTCTCCCGTCGCCCCCTTTTCACCGGTGTCTAGAGTTCGTGCCCACATTCTGGGCAAAAAGGTCCTCAGAGAAGGCACCACGTGTAATAGTCCGAGGTTGGGGCCGTGCCCCCTCAGGGGCCGTCGGGAGCCAGGCTGCCTCACTACACGGCCCCAGTCAGTCTCCGGGTTCTGAAGGTCGTGGGGTTCTGCCCCTCAAGCAGGGGCGGAACAGAAGGCACACGGTTAATGCAATGAGTCCCAGCCCTCAGTCAGGGCGGAACAGCAGACACTAGGTCTAGGCTCAGATCCTTTCCGCAGGCTGAGCACCCATAAAGTCAATAAGCCACGGCCCTCATTCAGGGCGGGGCAGCGAACCAGTTCTAAGCTCCGGTCCTGGCAGCCGGAGCTGAGCAGTTACAAAGTCAGTAAGCCCCAAGCCCTAGCTCAGGGCGGGGCAACACACCAGAGTCCAGGGAGCTCAGATCCCCCTGCAGGCTGAGCAGTAACAAAGTTAACAAGCTAAGCCCAGGCCCTCAATCAGGGCGGGGCACCAAACACAGCAGTTCTAGGCTCAGCTCCTTACAGCAGGAGCTGAGCAACAATAACAGTTCAGGGCTCAGGTCCTTGCATCAGGAGCTGAGTAGTAATATCAGTCCAGGGCTCAGGTCCTTGCATCAGGAGCTGAGTAGTAATATCAGTCCAGGGCTCAGGTCCTTGTCTCAGGAGCTGAGCTACAATAGTCAGTAAGCCCCAGCCCTAGGTCAGGGTGGGGCAACAAACAATAGTCCCAGGGGCTCAGGTCCTTGTCTCCGGAGCTGAGCTACAATAGTCAGTAAGCCCCAGCCCTCGGTCAGGGGCTGAGCAGCAACAGGGACAGTTCAGGGCTCAGGTCCTTGTACCAGGAGCTGAGCTACAATAGTCAGTAAGCCCCAGCCCTCGGTCAGGGGCTGAGCAGCAACAGGGACAGTTCAGGGCTCAGGTCCTTGTACCAGGAGCTGAGCAGTCACAACAATACAGGGGCTCAGGCCCTTGTGTCAGGCTCTGAGCCACAGCAGGTAAGTGCAGGCTTCTCTGCCTGAACGCGGGTAGGAGGGGGAGTCTGCCACCCGTGTGTCCCAGCCCGGGGCCCTAACAGCGGCGTGGATCCGCTGCAGTCAGTGGGGATCCTGGCCGCAACACACTGACATGGGCACGTTAGTGCCCTCAGCCGGACAGGGGTCGGCTACCCCCGGGCTACACTCCATTTCCCCCTCCTCGGGTACCTGCTCGCCGCTGGGGTCCCACACCATGGGCTCCTCGGCGTGGTGAAGGCGGTCTAGGTCGGGCTGCTCCGCTGGACTCGGGTCAGGGGGCCGCTCGGGCTGGTTCCCGTGCAGCGGGGCCAGCCCATTCCACACCCCCCAGCCGAGAGAGGAAGTCCGCGTTCGCATGGTCCTTACCGGCTCTATGTCGGACCGTGAAGGCAAACGGCTGGAGGGCCAGGTACCATCTTTGCACCCGCATATTGTGGTCCTTCATGCGGGTCAACCACTGAAGGGCGGAATGGTCGGTGACCAAGGTGAAGGGGACTCCCAGGATGTAGTACCGGAGCGCTTCACAAGCCCACTTCATGGCTAGGGCTTCCTTCTCGACCACCGCATTGTTCCCCCGCGAAAAGAACTGTTTCCGGCTAATGTACAGAACCGGATGCTCCTCACCCCCTACGTCTTGGGACAAGACAGCCCCGAGTCCCACTTCTGAGGCGTCGGTCTGTAAGATAAACGGCTGGTTAAAGTCGGGGCTATACAAGACCGGCTCGCTGCAAAGGCACGTCTTAAGAGTCCGAAAGGCCCTGTCTTACTCAGTAGTCCAGTTCACCTGCCGTGGGCTGTCCTTTGTTAGGAGCCCCGTTAAGGGGGCTGTAATCGTCGCGAATTGGGGGATGAACCGCCTATAATAACCGGCCAAGCCTAGAAACTGCCGCTTCGTGGTCGGCGGGGGGCAGTTTGCGATGGCCTGAACCTTGCCGATCAGGGGTTTTACCTGCCCATGCCCGATAGCATACCCCAAGTACTTAGTCTCTTGCCAACCGATGTGACATTTTTTCGGGTTGGCGGTTAAGCCGGCCTTCCTCAGGGACCTCAGGACAGCGGCGACTCTCTCCAGGTGATTCTCCCACTGTGGACTGTAGATCACAACGTCGTCGAGATAGGCGGCCGCGTAGTCCTGATGGGGCTGGAGGAGGCGGTCCATTAGGCGCTGGAAGGTGGCCGGGGCCCCGTGGAGGCCGAAGGGCATCCTAGTGAATTGGTAGAGACCGGAGGGAGTGGCGAAGGCAGTTTTCTCGCGGGAGGCGGGCTCCAGAGGGATCTGCCAGTACCCCTTACTTAGGTCTAGGGTGGTGATGCAGTGGGCCCTCCCCAGGCGGGCCAACAGCTCATCTATCCGGGGCATGGGATAGGCGTCGAATTTGGAGATGGCGTTAACGCGTCGGAAGTCGATACAGAAGCGCTGCGAGCCGTCGGGTTTGGGTACCAGCACTACCGGGCTGCGCCACTCACTCTGCGACGGCTCTACCACCCCCAAATCCAACATCGCTCGTACCTCCGTCTCCACGACCTGCTTCCTATGGTAGGGCAGGGGCCAGGTCGTCCCCCGGCTCCCCACCCCCGGCTCCGTCTGGATCCGATGGTATACCAGGGAGGTGTGTCCCGGTTGGTCCGTAAAGGTATGGGAAAAAGCTCGGAGGAGACACCGGGTCTGTCGGAGCTGTTCCTCGGTTAAGGTCTCCCCGAGCTGGGGTTCCTCGGTGTCTCCGGGGTGGGGGACCTGGGGCCCCAGTTCCGGTTCTGGCGGGTAGGGGTTAATCAACAGCCCTTCTCGCTCCTTCCAGGGTTTGAGGAGGTTGATGTGGTAGCGTTGGGTCTTCTTTTTCCGGTCCGGCTGATTGATTTCATACGTGACCGGGCCCACCTTTCTGACCACCTCATATGGCCCTTGCCACCGGGCCAGGATCTTTGATTCACTGGACGGGAGGAGGAGTAATACCCGGTCCCCGGGTTGGAAGTCCCGAGTCTGGGCGCCTCGGTTATATGTCTGGGCTTGTGTGTCCTGGGCGGCTTTCAAGTTTTCCCGCGCCAGATCCCCCGCCTGCTTCAGGCGCTCCTGAAGTTGAAGCACATACTGTAAGAGACCCTGGGACGGGGAGGGAGCCTGTTCCCAGGTTTCTCTCATGAGATCCAAGAGGCCCCGGGGTCGCCGCCCATACAATAATTCGAAGGGGGAGAACTTCGTCGACGCCTGGGGGACTTCTCGTATGGCTAGGAGCAGGGGCGGAAGGAGCTGGTCCCACCGGCGAAGGTCCTCTTGGGGAAACCGACGCAGCATCCCTTTCAGTGTCCGGTTAAACCTCTCCACTAATCCATCGGTCTGGGGATGGTAGACAGAGGTGCGGAGTTGCTTGACCCCCAGGATTTCGCAAACTTGCTTGAGCAGCCGGGACGTGAAATTGGTCCCTTGGTCCGTGAGGAGCTCCTGGGGTAGGCCGACGCAGGCGAAGACCTTCACCAGTTCCATGGCAATGGTGCGGGCTGAGATGTTCCGAAGAGGAATGGCTTCGGGGAACCTGGTGGCATAGTCCATCATCACTAAAATATATTGGAACCCCGCGCTGCTCTTCGGGAGGGGCCCCACCAGGTCCACGGCCACGCGGTCAAAGGGGGTTTCCATTAAAGGCATCGGTATCAACGGTGCCTTAGGGGTCCGGGCAGGGGCGGCCAACTGGCAGTCCGGACACGAATTACAATAGTCCTTTACTTCTTGGTACACCCCGGGCCAGAAGAAACGCTCCAGGATCTGGGCCAGCGTCTTGTCGTGCCCGAGGTGCCCAGCCGCTGGGACATCGTGGGCCAGTTTCATGACCGCCCGGCGGTGACACCGCGGCACGAGAAGCTGTGTCCGGATCTCCCCGGTGCGGGGGTCCTTCTCCATGCGATAAAGGCGCTCTTGTCGTAGCTCAAAGTGCGGCCACTGCGCCGCTCGCTGGGGGTCGAGAATGGTCCCATCCACGGAGGCCAGCTGCTCGTAGATCTGTTTGAGTGTGGGGTCGGCCCGTTGGTCCCGGCAAAAATCTGTGGGTGTCGAGGGGTCCCCTCTTCCCCCTCGGGGAGGGTCTTCACGTCCCCCCGTGGAACTGGTAGGGACGGGGGTCTCCCCTTCTAATGCCGGCGTGGCCTGTGGGCTACCCTCGAGGTGGCGGCGTAATACGGTGGTGAAGTCGGGCCAGTCCCGCCCCAGGATCACCGGGTATGCTAGCCGGGGTGCAAGCCCCACCTTCATCCGCCGGGTGATCCCATCAATGGTCAGTTGGGTCTGGGCGCTGGGGTAGGCTCGTATATCTCCGTGGATACACTGCAGTGGAATCTTCTCCAGGTGGCCGTCCGCCGGCGGGCCTAAGTCCTGGCAGACGAGCGTTTGGCCACAGCCTGAGTCAAGGAGGGCCACCGCCTGGCATCCCTCAATGACCACGGGCACGGTGATCTTGGCCACTTGCGGACGTCGGGCATGGCCTTCCCCTGAGTAGACTTGGCCAAATGCACACTCCAGTTCAGGGCAATCCCGCTGCAAATGGCCGTAGTTTCCGCAGGAGAAACAGGGCCCCAAGGTGGCTCGCTCCGTCCGCGCCCGGGCCCCGGGGTCACCCCCGGGGGGTTTCCGGCTGTACTCTCTGGCTGTGGGCGCCGGGGTCCATGTGGCTCTCCTGGAGGGCGCGGCCATCCAGGCCCGGCCCTCTACGCTGCGGGAGGGAATACTTATGGCTGCCCGGGGGGGCGGCCCCCTCTTTTCCGGGTTGGGGCGTTCCGTCCGGACCGGGACTGCCCGGCCAGCTGACCCCGACGGGGTCTCAGCCGCGAGGAAGTCCTCCATTAAGGCAACGGCCGCGGACACCGTCGTCGGCCTGTGGCGTAGGACCCAGGATCTTCCCCTCGGCGGAAGTACCTGGGCAAATTGCTCCAACACAATTTGTTCCATCAGCTCTTCTGGTGTCCGGCGTTCGGGCTGTAGCCACTTTTTGCAGGTCTCCCGTAGTTCCTGAGCCACCATCCGCGGCCGGGCCCCCGGGGGATAGGACAGGCTCCTAAACCGTTGTCGGTAGGTCTCGGGGCTCACGTCCAGTGCGTCCAGAATAGCGGCCTTCACTAAGTTGTAGTCCTGGGTCGCTTCCACCGACAGACCTCGGTAGATCGTCTGGGCAGTCCCCGTTAAGTATGGGGCCAGGATGGTGGCCCACTGTTCCTGGTTCCAGCCCGCGACGACAGCCACCCTCTCAAAGGTGACGAGAAAAGCCTCCGGATCATCCTCGGGCCCCATCTTCGTCAACCGAATTGGGGGGCTGGGTCGCAGGGCTCCTGCGGTGCCCCCGGGTAGGGGTTCCCCCGGTCGGGTTAGGGCCGCTGCAAGCTGCTGGACACATTTCTGCTGGAAGTCCTGGTGTTGGGTAACCAGGTCCGCAATCAGCTGCCGTTGTTGGACCCCCAGCTGCTCTACGAGCTGCTGCTGCTGTAGCTGGTGGGCGGCCTGGTGCTCCTGTTGGTGTCGCGCCTGGGCCGCCTGCTGTCGTTCCTGGCTCTCAGTGATGAGGGTCAGGAGCTGGGATAGGTCCATCTCTCTTGCGGGAGATCTCTCTCCCGTCGCCCCCTTTTCACCGGTGTCTAGAGTTCGTGCCCACATTCTGGGCAAAAAGGTCCTCAGAGAAGGCACCACGTGTAATAGTCCGAGGTTGGGGCCGTGCCCCCTCAGGGGCCGTCGGGAGCCAGGCTGCCTCACTACACGGCCCCAGTCAGTCTCCGGGTTCTGAAGGTCGTGGGGTTCTGCCCCTCAAGCAGGGGCGGAACAGAAGGCACACGGTTAATGCAATGAGTCCCAGCCCTCAGTCAGGGCGGAACAGCAGACACTAGGTCTAGGCTCAGATCCTTTCCGCAGGCTGAGCACCCATAAAGTCAATAAGCCACGGCCCTCATTCAGGGCGGGGCAGCGAACCAGTTCTAAGCTCCGGTCCTGGCAGCCGGAGCTGAGCAGTTACAAAGTCAGTAAGCCCCAAGCCCTAGCTCAGGGCGGGGCAACACACCAGAGTCCAGGGAGCTCAGATCCCCCTGCAGGCTGAGCAGTAACAAAGTTAACAAGCTAAGCCCAGGCCCTCAATCAGGGCGGGGCACCAAACACAGCAGTTCTAGGCTCAGCTCCTTACAGCAGGAGCTGAGCAACAATAACAGTTCAGGGCTCAGGTCCTTGCATCAGGAGCTGAGTAGTAATATCAGTCCAGGGCTCAGGTCCTTGCATCAGGAGCTGAGTAGTAATATCAGTCCAGGGCTCAGGTCCTTGTCTCAGGAGCTGAGCTACAATAGTCAGTAAGCCCCAGCCCTAGGTCAGGGTGGGGCAACAAACAATAGTCCCAGGGGCTCAGGTCCTTGTCTCCGGAGCTGAGCTACAATAGTCAGTAAGCCCCAGCCCTCGGTCAGGGGCTGAGCAGCAACAGGGACAGTTCAGGGCTCAGGTCCTTGTACCAGGAGCTGAGCTACAATAGTCAGTAAGCCCCAGCCCTCGGTCAGGGGCTGAGCAGCAACAGGGACAGTTCAGGGCTCAGGTCCTTGTACCAGGAGCTGAGCAGTCACAACAATACAGGGGCTCAGGCCCTTGTGTCAGGCTCTGAGCCACAGCAGGTAAGTGCAGGCTTCTCTGCCTGAACGCGGGTAGGAGGGGGAGTCTGCCACCCGTGTGTCCCAGCCCGGGGCCCTAACAGCGGCGTGGATCCGCTGCAGTCAGTGGGGATCCTGGCCGCAACACACTGACATGGGCACGTTAGTGCCCTCAGCCGGACAGGGGTCGGCTACCCCCGGGCTACACTCCATTTCCCCCTCCTCGGGTACCTGCTCACCGCTGGGGTCCCACACCATGGGCTCCTCGGCGTGGTGAAGGCGGTCTAGGTCGGGCTGCTCCGCTGGACTCGGGTCAGGGGGCCGCTCGGGCCGCTCCTCGGGGTACCGGGCTCGGGGCAGGCTCGGCCAGTCCACCTCGGGGTACCTGGCTCGAGGGAGGCTCGGTCGGTCCGCATCCGGGTACCTGGCTCGGGGCAGGCTCGGTCCGTCCGTGTCAGGGTACCTGGCTCGGGGCAGGCTTGGTCCGGCAGGAGCCTGCTCAGGAGCGTCCGTCCTCTCCGGCCGTTGGGCTCCAACTGAGGGCTGAGGCCGGGCTTTTATACTTCCTGCCCCGCCCCTTGACTTCCGGGGGGCGGGAACAGGTGGCGGTAGCTCCGCCCACTGGGGTGGCTGTTCTGGTTCCTCCCTCTCAGGGGCCGTCGGGAGCCAGGCCGCCTCACTACATAGCCATTTATGGACTTAGCCACCATGAATTTATCCAGTTCCCTTTTAAACATTGTTATAGTCCTAGCCTTCACAACCTCCGCAGGTAAGGAGTTCCACAAGTTGACTGTGCGCTGCGTGAAGAAGAACTTCCTTTTATTTGTTTTAAACCTGCTGCTTATTAATTTCATTTGGTGACCCCTAGTTCTCGTATTATGGGAATAAGTAAATAACTTTTCCTTATCCACTTTCTCCACATCACTCATGATTTTATATACCTCTATCATATCCCCCCTTAGTCTCCTCTTTTCCAAGCTGAAAAGTCCTAGCCTCTTTAATCTTTCCTCGTATGGGACCCTCTTCAAACCCCTAATCATTTTAGTTGCCCTTTCCTGAACCTTTTCTAGTGCTAGAATATCTTTTTTGAGGTGAGGAGACCACATCTGTACACAGTATTCGAGATGTGGGCGTACCATGGATTTATATAAGGGCAATACCATATTCTCCGTCTTGTTCTCTATCCCCTTTTTAAATATTCCTAACATCCTGTTTGCTTTTTTGACCGCCTCTGCACACTGCGTGGACATCTTCAGAGAACTATCCACAATCACTCCAAGATCTTTTTCCTGATTTGTTGTAGCTAAATTAGCCCCCATCATATTGTATGTATAGTTGGGGTTATTTTTTCCAATGTGCATTACTTTACATTTATCCACATTAAATTCCATTTACCATTTTGTTGCCCAATCACTTAGTTTTGTGAGATCTTTTTGAAGTTCTTCACAATCTGCTTTGGTCTTAACTATCTTGAGCAGTTTAGTATCATCTGCAAATTTGGCCACCTCACTGTTTACCCCTTTCTCCAGATCATTTATGAATAAATTGAATAGGATTGGTCCGAGGACTGACCCTTGGGGAACACCACTAGTTACCCCTCTCCATTCTGAGAATTTACCATTAATTCCTACCCTTTGTTCCCTGTCTTTTAACCAGTTCTCAATCCATGAAAGGACCTTCCCCTTTATCCCATGACAACTTAATTTACGTAAGAGCCTTTGGTGAGGGACCTTGTCAAAGGCTTTCTGGAAATCCAAGTACACTATGTCCACCGGATCCCCCTTGTCCACATGTTTGTTGACCCCTTCAAAGAACTCTAATAGATTAGTAAGACACGATTTCCCTTTACAGAAACCATGTTGACTACTGCTCAATAATTTATGTTTTTCTATGTGTCTGACAATTTTATTTTTAACTATTGTTTCAACTAATTTGCCCGGTACCGACGTTAGACTTACCGGTCTGTAATTGCCGGGATCACCTCTAGATCCCTTTTTAAATATTGGCGTTACATTAGCTAACTTTCAATCATTCCAATCACTACAGCCCATATTCAACATGGTGGCAGGATTATAATATGATTAGGACATAATTATGAGGCATTTTGTACAAGATGAGTCATGTGTGGTGTCACTGGAAAAGTTATGATTTGCTGAATATGATTATCCTACCTGTGTGCATGGATCATGTTTGTATCTGAAGTTATGGACATTGACTCTTTATCTGTCTTTCAAATGTGCTTACTCTGGGTAACACCCACAATGAGCCTTTCAGGTACAACAGTGAAGAAGCCAGACAGTGTTGATGGCTCATCAACAAAGACAATGGACCGTGGAATAGCTTAGCCTTCCTGTGAATGTTTCAGCCAGCCTATGAGTCATGGCTACTATGACTCAGCAGGGCACTCTAGGGTATGTGACCAGACCACATGACAATGAACTTCATTTTGTACCTGTATTTTTCCACAAACTGGACTGGGAACTGAGTTTGGAACAAATGGTTCCTGCCATATGGAAAAGCTACATAAGGTGGGGTGTGTCATCATCTCTTGGCCTCATTCCCCACACAAGAGAACTCCTGGAAGCATCTGAGAAACAAAGACTGAAGTGGGAGAAGTGCTGGTCCCAAGGTAAAGGGATTTCTAGCTTGTATATGGAAACTTGGTGGACTGCTTCTATCATCAGTCAGGGTGAGAAACTGCTAATTTAAATTTTATCCATCTAGTATGTTAGGCTTGGTTTGAGTGTTTGGTTATTTGCTAAGGCCTGGTCCACACTAGGACTTTAATTCGAATTCAGCAGCGTTAATTCGAATTAACCGTGCACCCGTCCACACCACAAAGCTATTTAATTCGACATAAGAGGGCTCTTTAGTTCGACTTCTGTACTCCTCCCCGACGAGGGGAGTAGCGCTAAATTCGACATGGCCATGTCGAATTAGGCTAGGTGTGGACGGAAATCGACCTTAGTAGCTCCGGGAGCTATCCCACACTGCACCACTCTGTTGACGCTCTGGACAGCAGTCCGAGCTTGGATGTTCTGTTCAGGCACACAGGAAAAGCCCCGGGAAAATTTGAATTCCTTTTCCTGTCTGGCCAGTTTGAATCTCATTTCCTGGTTGGACATCGGGGCGAGCTCAGCAGCACTGGCAACGATGCAGAGCTCTAAAGCAGAGGAGTTCATGCAATCTCTGAATAGAAAGAGGGCCCCAGCATAGACTGACCGGGAAATCTTGGATCTGATCGGTGTGTGGGGCGAGGAGTCTATGCTTTCGGAGCTGCGCTCCAAAAAACGGAATGCAAAGACCTACGAGAAGGTCTCCAAAGCCATGAGAGACAGAGGATACAGCCGGGATGCAACACAGTGCCGCGTGAAAATCAAGGACCTGAGACAAGGCTACCAGAAGACCAAAGCGGCAAACGGAGCTCCGGAGCATGCCACCACTGCCCCACCAGTGACCGTGGACTCTGACGATGGGATAGTGTCGACGGCCAGTTCCTCGGCGATGTTCGCGGACGGGGAAGATGAGGAAGGGTTTGTGGAGGACGAGGCAGGCGACAGCGCTTACAACGCTGGTTTCCCCGACAGCCAGGATCTCTTCATCACCCTCACGGAGATTCCCTACCAATCCTCCCCGGCCATTAACCCGGACCCTGAATCAGGGGAAGGATCAGTCGGTAAGTGCTTTAAACATGTAAACTTTTATTATTAATGGAACAGGAATCTGAACTATGTGAAAAGGAGGTCTATATATACGGGGATAGACCAGAAATCCTCCTGGGAGATCTCCACGAAGCTCTCCTGGAGGTAATTGAAAAGCCTCCGTAGGAGGTTCCTGGGGATAGCTGCCTTATTGGGTGCTCCGTGGTAGCACACTTTTCCGCGCCAGGCTTTCATGAGGTACTCAAGGATCATTGCCTCCCCGAGCATGGCTGCATAGGCCCCTGGTTTGTGCCGGCTTTCACACAGCATGCACTCTCTATCTCCTTCAGTGACCGTCCTCAGGGTGATCTCGCTCGGAGACTCCTGCATCTAATTAGGGGAATTACTGTAATGTTACGCCTGGTCCAAAGTATTTTTAAAAAATCTCCAGACAGACGGCGTAGCAGAGACTCAGCACGCTGCTGCGTGACAAGCGTAACGGAAAGCCAAAGAATCAAATGGACGCTCATGGAGGGAGGGGGGACTGAGGATGCAAGCTATCCCACAGTTCCTGCAGTCTCCGAAAAGCATTTGCATTCTTGGCTGAGCTCCCAATACCTGTACGGTCAAACACATTGTCCGCAGCGGTTCAGGGCATAGCTCGTCAATGTACCCCCCTCCCCCACCTCCAGAAGGAAAAGGAAAAAAAATCGTCTCTTGACTCTTTTAAATGTCACCCTATGTGTACTGAATGCTGTTGGTAGACGCGATGCTGCGGCACTGTACTGTAGCATCCTCTTCCCCCCCCACCACCTCATGGGTGGCTGGTGGTGCAATATGACTGGTACCCGTCCTCATCATCAGCCTTGTGGCAGATGGTGTAGTGCAGTAGGACTGCTACCTGTCCTCGTCATCAGCCCATAAGTAGATGGCCTGCTAACCGTCTTCATCATAGCAACAGGAGGCTGAGCTCCATCAGCCCCCGCCCTTCATGTGTAAAGAAAAGATTCTGTACTGCCTGGACTATCATAGCAGCAGGATGCTGGTCTCCTCTCCCCCACACTGCTTAATGTCCTGTCTGGACTATCATAGCAGCTGGAGGCTGCCTTCCCCTTATTTCATTTCACTAACAAGTCACTGTTTCTTATTCCTGCATTCTTTATTACTTCAGCATACAAATGGGGGGACACTACAATGGTAGCCCAGGAAGGCTGGGGGAGGAGGGAAGCAACAGGTGGGGTTGTTGCAGGGGCACCCCCTGTGAATGGCATGCAGCTCGTCATTCCTGCAGGATCTGACACGGAGCAGCTGTGCTCTCTAGTTCTCTGATACCCTGCAACCCTAGTACAGGTGCCCCATATTCTAGGCAGGACTGATTCTATTTTTAGATACCATAAAGGAGGAATTGACTTGGGGAGTCATTCCCAGTTTTGTCTTTTGCGCCCCTGGCTGATCTCAGCCAGGGGCACCTATGACAGCAGCAGAAGGTATAGTGCAGTAGGACTGTTAACTGTCATCACCTTGCCAATTTACAATAGCATGGTAGATGGTACAATATGGCTGATAACCATCTCTGCTGTCATGCAAAAGCAAATGAATGCTGCTGTGTAGCGCTGCTGAATTGCCTCTGTCTGCGGCATCTAGTACACATACGGTGACAGTGACAAAAGGCAAAACAGGCTCCATGGTTGCCACGCTATGGCGTCTGCCAGGGTAATCCAGGGAAAACGGGCTCGAAATGATTGTCTGCCGTTGCTTTCCCAGAGGAAGGAATGAGTGACTACATTTACCCAGAACCACCCGCGACAATGAAATTTGCCCCATCAGGCACTGGGATCTCAACCCAGAATTCCAAGGGTCGGGGGACACTGCGATGGGGTGGAACAGGGGCAGAGTTTATGCTTTCTGGATTGCCTGCAGCAGGAGTGCGCACGAGATAGGTGCTGTGCATGCTCTTGTTCGCAGACACAGACTAGACTGTGTTCATTGTTCGCAAAAATGTATCTTTGCAAGGAATTCACTCCCTTTTCCCCATCACACAGCTTCGACTGTCTCCAGACCTGCCACAGCATCCCCCTCACAGAGGCTGGCAAAGATTAGGCGGCGAAAGAAAAAGACACGGGACGAGATGTTCGCTGAACTTATGGGCTGCTCCTGAGCCGAGGCAGACCAGCAGAGCCAGTGGAGGGAGACCCTCTCTCTGTACCAGCGCTCACACAGCGAACGGGAGGAGAGGTGGCGTGAGGAAGACAAGCAGGCGACTCAAACGCTGCTTGGACTAATGAGGGAGCAAACGGACACACTCCGGCGCCTTGTGGATGTTCTGCAGGACCGCAGGCAGGAGGACAGAGGCCCCCCCGGGCTGCAACCGCCCTCCCCCGCCACAAAGTCCCATACCCCCCTCACCCAAAATAACCAGAAGGAGGGGCGCCAGGGGCCGTGAAAACTGTCACTGCACCCCAGCAGAGTGCTCAAGTACCCAAAAGCTCTCATACCCTTCCTGACTCACCCAAGCCCCAATCCCAGTTTCATCCCCTGTCTAGTCAATTATTAAAAATACTTTGCTGTTAATTACTGTTTCCCTCATGTTTTTTTACAGAAGACTGTGTTTGAAGGGGGGTGGGGTGGGGAAGGGGGTTGATAATTGCATAGGACAGTCACCTTTACCAGGGTACAGACACGGGGGCAGGATCAGCAGCAGGTCACACACACAGTGCAGTCAGTAGGCACCGTGGTCGGTATGGGAGGTGGTTTCCAGGTTCTGTGTGGGTGGGTGGGGGGAACGTGACTTTGTAGCAGGGGAGGGCGGTTACAGGTCTTATGCAGCGGTCCTTGTCCTGGACCACAGAGTCACGCAGCAGAGGAATCTGTATCCGTCCTCCTCCGCCACAAGGTCACATAGCCCCCGCACACAGAATCCCAAAAAGGAGGGATGGCAGGCTCCGTTGAAACAACCAGTACGGCACTGCGGACCGCTCTAGGAGCAGGAGCCTGTCATTCCTCGAGTTTAGAGGCGGTCTTTACATCACTGCACACCCTATGCAGCACAGTCTGCGTCCCAGTTTCAACCCTTTAACGCAAAGTCATTAATAAAGAAACCTTTGTTAAGTAACAATGGAACATGTATTTTATTTTTACACGTGTGTTGGAAGTGGGGGAAACGGGGTGAACGGGGTATGTAACTGCAGAGGATAGTCAACAGTAACTGGGTAAAGAAACAGGGGCAGGTTCAGCTTCTCTGTAAAGAAACTGAACAGTCACAGGTCACGCTGCTCACTGCTCGCTGGTACTTGAAGAGTTCCTTGTCGCTGTCCCAGGCGCCTGTATAGGGCTTCATGAGCCAGGGCACTAGTGGGTAGGCTGGGTCCCCGAGGATCACAATAGGCATCTCCACATCCCCAACAGTTATTTTGTGGTCCGGGAAGAAACTACCTTCCTGCAGGTGTCTAAACAGACCACAGTTCCTGAAAACACGCGCGTCATGAACCTTGCCTGGCCACCCGACGTTGATGTTGGTAAAATGTCCCCTATGGTCCACCAGTGCTTGCAGCACCATTGAAAAGTAGCCCGATTTCTCAGCAGCTGACTGTGGAAGAGGTGGACGATAAGGTGCGAGGAGGTGAAAACGGCCATAACTGCAGCGGGCTCCATGCTCGCAGTGCTGTGGCGTCCGCGCTGTCACTGACCAGAAAAGTGCACGAACAGATTGCTCGCAGGCGCTTTCGGGGAGGGAGGGCGTGATTGACAGTTCAATGATGACAGTTACCCAAAACCACCCTCGACACATTTTTTCCCCCAGCAGGCATTGGGGGCTCTACCCAGCATTCCAATGGGCAGCGGGGACTGCGGGAACTGTGGGATAGCTTCCCACAGTGCATCGCTTCCAAAGTCAACGCTTGCCCCGTTAGTGTGGACTCACAAAGTCGAATTAGTGTCCTTAGTGTGGATACACAAATTCGACTTCGTAAGGTCGATTCCACAAATTCGACTTAAGTTGAATCGAACTACTCTTGTAGTGTAGACATACCCTAAGTAATCTGCTTTGATCTGTTTGCTAACACATATCGCTGGGAAATTGGCTGTTGTCTTCTATCCTTGAGTGCCTTAGGTAAAGCACTCAGGTAGCTTAGTTGGATGCATGGCACCACCTGCTGTCCTACTGGGTGGTAACAAGGCTAAATCTCCAACAAAGCAGTGTGAGAAGGGCCAGCCTGGCTAGAGGGCACAGCAGTTCCCAGAAGCGCCCCAGATTACACCCCGGGGTGACAGCCCATCACACCCTAGAGTACCCAAGTCTCAACAGGTTTGTCACATCCTGTCCCCTCCCTTTCTCCACCCGAGATATTTCCTGCTTCCCACCACCTCTAGCAGCTCCCACCCTCCTATGCATTTACTGCTTCTCTCCCCCCAAGCAGAACCCACCACCAGCTCCCTGATAATCCCTTTCCTGAGCCAGCTCCATTGCAGCCATTTCCTTCCCCCTGGAAGGAGGGGCTGATTTGGGGCGAAATGTGGATGTTATTCTGTAGCCTGCCAGGGCGAGAAGGGCAATGTGAGAGAATTCAGACAGGGTTTCTGTCCTTTCCACATGTCAATTCCCCCCAGCATTGTTCCCTGGTAATGGACATTCTAGGTTCTGCCACACTGTGAAGCACAAAGTGACCTTATCCCAGTACAGGCCTAGCCCCCTCCTACCAGGGTGTAAACCTCTGAGGGTATGTCTACACTACGGGATTATTCCGAATTTACATAAACCGGTTTTGTAAAACATTGTATAAAGTCGATTGCACGCGGCCACACAACGCACAGTAATTCGGCGGTGTGCGTCCATGGTCCGAGGCTAGCGTCGATTTCCAGAGCGTTGCACTGTGGGTAGGTATCCCGAAGCTATCCCATAGTTCCTGCAGTCTCCCCTGCCCCTTGGAATTCTGGGTTGAGATCCCAGTGCCTGATGGGGCAAAAATCATTGTCGCGGGTGGTTCTGGGTACAGCCTCACCCCTCCCTCCGTGAAAGCAGCAGACAACCATTTCGCCTTTTTTCCTGGGTGAACTGTGCAGATGCCATAGCACAGCAAGCATGGACCCTGCTCAGCTCAATACCGCAATCGTGGACGTTTTAAACACCTCGCGCATTCTCGTGCAGTCTATGCTGAACCAGGACCTGCAAAGCCAGATGAGGAGGAGGCGGCTACGGCAGCGCGGCGATGAGAGTGATGAGGACATGGACACAGAATTCTCTCAAACTGCGGGCCCCTGCGCTTTGGAGATCCTGATGGTAATGGGGCAGGTTCTAGCCATTGAATGCTGATTTTGGGCCCGGGAAACAAGCACAGACTGGTGGGATCGCATTGTGTTGCAGGTGTGGGACGATTCGCAGTGGCTGCGAAACTTTCGCATGCGTAAGGGCACTTTCATGGAACTTTGTGACTTGCTTTCCCCTGCCCTGAAACGCCATAATACCAAGATGAGAGCAGCCCTCACAGTGGAGAAGCGAGTGGCAATAGCCCTCTGGAAGCTTGCAACGCCAGACAGCTACCGGTCAGTCGGGAATCAATTTGGAGTTGGAAAATCTACTGTGGGGGCTGCTGTGATGCAAGTAGCCAAAGCAATCATTAAGCTGCTGCTACGAAAGGTTGTGACTCTGGGAAACGTGCAGGCCATAGTGGATGGCTTTGCTGCACTGGGATTCCCTAACTGTGGGGGGGGGGGGGGGCGATAGATGGAACCCATATCCCTATCTTGGCATCGGAGCACCAGGGCACCCAGTACGTAAACTGCAAGGGGTACTTTTCCATGGTGCTGCAAGCACTGGTGGATCACAAGGGACATTTCACCAACATCCACGTGGGATGGCCAGAGAGGGTTCATGACGCTCGCGTCTTCAGAAGCACTACCCTGTTTAAACGGCTGCAGCAAGGGAATTACTTCCCAGACCAGAAAATAACAGTTGAGGATGTTGAAATGCCTGTAGTTATCCTGGGGGACCCAGCCTACCCCTTGATGCCATGGCTCATGAAGCCATACACAGGCAGCCTGGACAGTGGTCAGGAGCTGTTCAACTACAGGCTGAGCAAGTGCAGAATGGTGGTAGAATGTGCCTTTGGCCGTTTAAAGGCGCGCTGGCGCACATTACTGACTCGCTCAGACCTCAGCCAAACCAATGTCCCCTTTGTTATTGTTTCTTGCTGTGTTCTCCACAATCTCTGTGAGAGTAAGGGGGAGACCTTTATGGTGGGGTGGGAGGCTGAGGCAAATCACCTGGCCGCTGATTATGTGCAGCCAGGGAGATTAGAAGAGCACACCAGGAAGTGGTGCGCATCAGAGAAGCTTTGAAAATGAGCTTCATCACTGGCCAGGGTAGGATGTGACTGCTGTGTTTGTTGATGAACACCCACCCCCCTTGATTAATTCCCTGTAAGCAACCCACCCTCCCCCTTCGATTACAGCTTGCTTATGGAAATAAAGTCACTATAGTTTAAAAATCATGTATTCTTTATTAATTCATTATAAAAAGAGGGAGAGAACTGAGAAGGTAGCCTGGGTGTGGTTTGGGAGGAGGATAGGAGGGATGGAAAAGGCCACTAAAAAAATGTCACAGTAATGACAGCCTTCTGGTTGGGCTGTCCACGGGGGTGGAGTGGGCGGGTGCACGGAGCCTCCCCCCACGCATTCTTACACGTCTCGGTGAGGAGGATGTGGAACATGGTGAGGGTGGTTATACAGGGGCTGCAGCGGCACTCTGTGATCCTGCTGCCGTTCCTGAAGATCCACCAGACGCCGGAGCATGTCCGTTTGATCACGCAGCAGCCCCAGAGTTGCATCCCGCCACCGCTGATCTTCCTGCCGATCTTCCTGCCGCCACCTCTCATCTCGGGTGTCCCTCCTGTCCTCACGTTCACTGGCATCTTTCCTGTAATTTGATACCACCTCCTTCCACTCATTCAGATGAGCTCTTTCCTTGCGGGTTACTTCCATTATATCCGAGAACATCTCATCTAGCGTCTTCTTTTTCCTCCGCCTTATCTGAGCTAGCCTTTGGGATGGAGTAGGGAGGCTTGAAAAATTTGCAGCTGCATGAGGGAGGGAAAAAAGGGAGAGAAGTATTTTAAAAGATACATTTTAGAGAACAATGGTTATACTCTTTCACAGTGAACAGCACTATTCACCCTACGTAGCACATGTGATTTCACTACAAGGTCGCATTTTTCATCTTAATACTGAGTGCCTGCAGTTCTGGGGTTACAGATCTCACAGACACAGGTCCGGGCATCAGAATTCAGCTTGCATGCGGCCATGGTAAGCCACTGTCTTTCGGCTTCTGCAGTGATTTACCCCTCCCCCCATCGCATGGCTGGTAGCATGAAAGCTCACTGCTAATCACCCCCCTTCACCCTCCCCACTGCGTGGCTGTTAGCTGGGAAGATCCCTGTTGACCAAACGCAAAAAAGCTCATCGGTATTTCACTCCTCCCCTCCCCCGCTTGGCTACGTGCAGGAAAGGATTTTTTTTTAAGCTGCAGTCCACGAACTCAGTAGGAAAATGGCCATCTCTGTCCCCTTAATTAAATTCCTGATTTTCAACCAGGTTACCCTGAACGATATCACTTTGCTGAGGATAACACAGCGAGATAAAGAACGGATGTTTCTTGAATGCCAGCAATCACCGGGACCATACACAGCTATGCTTTGCCCTGCAATGATACCCGATTACTTGCTACATGCATGGCATGGTAAAGTGTCCTACCATGGTGGACGGAACAAGGCTGTCTTGTCCAGAAACCTTCTGCAAAGGCTTTTGGAGTACCTCCAGGAGCGCTTCATGGAGATGTCCCTGGAGGATTTCCGCTCAATCCCCAGACATGTTAACAAACTTTTCTAAGTAACTTTACTGGCTGCGAATGCATCCCAAGTCCTCAGGGCAAATCAATCATTAAAAAACACTTGCTAAAAAACAATGTTTGATATTTACAAAGGTACACTCACCAGAGGTCCCTTCCATGGCTTCATTGTCTGCGATAGTTGCTTGGGAGGGCTGGGAGGCTAATTCCGTCTGGGTCAGAAAAAGCTCCTGGCTGTTGGGGCTAACGGAGTGCTGTGTGCTCTCTGCAAGGTCGTCTTCGTCAGCTTCCTCATCGTATTTTTCCCCATCCGCATAATCCTCAGCCAGGGCTGAGATTACAACCCCCACCTCGGAATCCACGGACAGGGGTGGGGTAGTTGTGGCGCAGCCCCCTAAAATTGCATGCAGCTCAGCGTAGAAGCGGCATGTTTTTGGCCCTGCACCGGACCTTCCATTTGCTTCTTTAGTTTTCTGGTAGGTTTGTCTGAGCTCCTTAACTTTCACTCTGCATTGCACTGAGTCCCTGCTATGGCCTTTATCCATCATAGCCTTGGAAATTCTTTCAAATACTTTTTCATTTAGTCTTTTGGAACGCAGTTCTGTTACCACTGAATCCTCTCCCCATATAGCGATCAGATACAGTACCTCCCGAGTAGTCCACGCTGGAGCTCTTTTTCAATTCTCAGGAGACTGCATTGTTACCTGTGCAGATGAGCTGTGCGTGGTCACCTGTGCTGATGAGCTCTCCACGCTGGGGAAGCCGGAAATGAATTTCAAAAGTTCGCGGGGCTTTTCCTGTCTACCTGGCCAGTGCATCCGAGTTCAGAATGCTGTCCAGAGCGGTCACAGTGGTGCACTGGGGGATACCGCCCGGAGGCCAATACCGTCAATTTGCGGCCACACTAACCCTATTCCGATATGGTAATCCCGATATTAGCGCTACTCCTCTCGTCGGGGAGGAGTAAGAAACCGGTTTAAAGAGCCCTTTATATCGATATAACGGGCCTCGTAGTGTGGACTGGTGCGGCGTTAAGTCGGTTTAACGCTGCTAAAATCGGTTTAAATGCGTAGTGTAGACCAGGCCTGACACATGGTGAAACCCTCCCAGCAGCAGAGTCTCTCTGTTACACTTAAAAGTTTGTGGGCAATACCAAGCTGGGAGGGGTTGCAAGTACTTTGGAGGATAGAACTGAAATTCAAAATGATCTGGACAAACTGGAGAAATGGTCTGAAGTAAACAGGATGAAATTCAATAAGCACAAATCCAAAGTGCTTCATTTAGGAAGGAACAATCAGTTGCACACCTACAAAATGGGAAATAACTGCATAGGAAGGAGTGCTGCAGAAAGGGATCTGGGGGTCATAGTGGATCACAAGCTAAATATGAGTCAACACTGTTGCAAAAAAAGCAAGTATCATTTTGGGATGTATTAGCAGGAGTACTGTAAACAAGACACGAGAAGTAATTCTTCCGCTCTACTCCGCGCTGATTAGGTCTCAACTGGAGCAGTGTGTGCAATTCTGGGTGCCACATTTCAGGAAAGATGTGGACAAAATGGAGAAAGTCCAGAGAAGAGCAACAAAAATGATGAAAGGTCTAGAAAACATGGCCTATGAGGGAAGATTGAAAAAACTGGGTTTGTTTAGTCTGGAGAAGACTCAGAAGGGACACGATCACAGTTTTCAAGTACATAAAAGGTTTTTACAAAGATGCCAGAGAAAAATTGTTCTTCTTAACCTCTGAGGATAGGACAAGAAGCAATGGACTTAAATTACAGCAAGGGCGGTTTAGGATGGAGATTAGGAAAAAAACTTCCTGTCAAAGTGGTTAAGCACTGGAATAAATTGTCTAGGGAGGTTGTGGACTCTCCATCACTGGGGCTATTTAAAAGCAGGCTGGATAAACACCTGTCAGAGATTGTCTAGATAATACTGAGTCCTGCCTTGAGTGCAGGGGATTGGACTAGATGACCTCTCAAGATCCCTTCCAGTTCTATAATTCTATGAACCAAAGGCCAGAGAAGAGTAGAGTCAAAGGAGTCACTTTGGGGGATTCTCCCTGTCATTGGCCCCAAGGCAGCTCTCTCAGGTTTACAACGTGGTTTGATGGTCCAGCCTTTACACAGTCTCTCCTGAGTGTCCCTTTCATGAGCTGGGCCTAGTTTTAGCTTTTGACAGGCGTGAGCCCGGGGGCTCTGAGACTGGGCCTTCTTGCCTCAGCACATCTTGTTTCTTTCTGTGGCTCCCCAGTGAGTCCAATTGAGTAGATACTCCTGATAGAGACTGTGAACCTAAGAGCGGCCCACTGCATCACATCAATGGTCCATCTAGCTCAGTGGCCAATGCCAGGTGCTTCAGAGGGAATGAACAGAACAGGTAATCATCAAATGATCCACCCCGTCACCCATTCCCAGCTTCTGGCAAACAGAGGCGAGAGACACCATCCCTGCCCATCCTGCCTGTGACACTGGCAGATGAGGTGTTAGCTCTTGCAAAAGCCCCCAGGTCTTAATTGAACAGGGACAAACACATAGCTGGAATCAGTCTGACTCACCTGTGTTAGTATTAGGTATTAGGATTATAAGAATGTGTTTACACTTTATTGAATGCTTGTGAGTTGCTGCCTGGGTTAATATCTGGCTACTTGCATTGTGAGCCTCTGTGGCTTTGTAAATTACCAGACAGGAGAGAGACTTTACCTAGGTGAAGTGCTGATTGGCAACAGAATGCATTACACTCTGCCTGGCAGGAAAGGTCCATCAACACCAGATAGACTATTATGCGATGTTAAAGAAGACAAAAGACTGTTGTTGTGCTCTTGACTTCCCATTAGCTGAGTTTGCAGCTCAGAGCACATGGCAGGAAGGGGATAAAAAACCCCATACAGAAGGAACTGCTTATCTGTATGCTGCTTGGACTCTGGGGGGCAAAGTTTCTAGGCATAAGCAAGAAATCCCCAGCTGATTAGCCTGGGTTAGTCCTAAGGAAGATATAGGGCTTGCTTATTATAGAAGCTTCTATTACCTTTTGAAATTTAAGACTGCAACTCCTCTGCATCTATAGGATTACCTGCTTTAACTTTGTAAGCAATTCTCATTTCCTTTTAAATAAGTCTTAATACAGGTCATTACAGGACTGGCTACAAGTATTGTCTTTGTTATGAGGTCTAAGATTCAATTGACCTCAGTAAGTGACTGGTCCTTTGGGACAAGGTCAGGCTTGACAAAGCCCTGGCTGGGATGATTTAGTTGAGGATTGGTCCTGCTTTGAGTAGGGGGGAGGACTAGATACCACCTGAGGTTCCTTCCAACCCTGATATTCTATGATTCTACGACTGGCAGTAACCTGAACATTGCTGTGATTCGTGGTGTAAGGCAGTGGTTCTCAACCAGGGGTCGGGGGCCCGCTTGGGGCCACTAGCAGATTTCAGGGCGGGCGCCAAGCAAGGCCAGCATTAGACTCGCTGAGGCCCAGGGCAGAAAGCTGAAGTCCCAGTGCATGGGGCTGAAGTCCAGGGCCCTGAGCCCCACCACCCGGGGCTGAAGCCAAAGCAATGTAGATTTGTGGGGCCCCTGGCATGGTACCCCGAGAGGGGAAGAAAGTGCCCTGAGGACTCAGCCAGAGGGTTGAGCCCTGACACACTACTGGCTTAGAGGGTCTCTGCCAGTCAGGAAGGACTCGCAGCGAGGGAAGCCTGGCAACTGATGGTTGGAGGGGTGAAGAGGTTTGGGGTATGGTGGGGGAAGAAGCATCTGGGACTGGATAACCTGGGGCTGGGCAGTCTCCATAGGGGACACTTGCTCCTCCTGTGCCCTTTCCACGCCCTCTTGCAAGTCGAGAATGACCACCCTGTCCCCACCCCCAGAAGCTGCCATGTCTCAGGACTCTCCCAAGCTGCACCCACTAACTCTCTTCCCATTTGGGATATAGCTCGTGGCAACAATTTTCCACCAAGATGAACCCAGCTGAATGCTGTTTTTTCTGGTGCCACAGGGGGCTGAAAGGCAGAACTGGGTGGGTGAAAGGCAGAACTGTAGCACTTCTCAGGCAGAACGTATCTCCTTCAAGCCAAAAAAAAAGAAATTCTGTGCTGGACGTGAATTCTGTGCATGCACAGCAGTGCAGAATTCCCACATGAGTAACTCAAACCTGGCACAAAGATAACCTGCTCACAACCATCTCTTCTCCCTATGTGTCGAGTCCCAGAGCTGCTGCTGTCACTAATGCACACAGGCTTTCACTCACGTTAGTGCTGGCAAGACCCAATCCAGTTACAGGATTGAACCCTTATTTTCCTATAACATGGGACAGTCTCAGCTCAGGGGAAGGTGAGATGGGGAAGGGGTACAAAGGGGAAAGTTGCTGTACCCATGTTGGTCCCAGGATAGCAAAGAGGTATTTTTAATTGGTTCTAAAAAAATTACCTCACCCACCTTGTCTCTCCAAGAGATCTGAAAGTGGCAGAAGGGGATAAACAGGAAGACGGAGCTCAGGACTCTAAACCAAATGTTTCAAACCCCTGGAAGAAAATACATTTCCCTTCTGCCCCTGCGTATGTTTGTGTCCTATATGAGGGACCACCCCATTCCCCTCACAGCAGCAAAGGGAGACTGCAGCCAGCCCCAGATGGTCTTTCCCAATCCTGGGATGTTTGTTGTGACAAATTTTGTGTGTGGTGGGTGCACGGGCTGGGTACAGCTGGACCGATCTGCAGATTGGAAAGTCAGGGCAACTCTAGCACAACTTGGGGGCTGTGGGCAGGGGGCAGCAGTTCTGGAGCTGGACCTCTGTCCCCTCCAGGTCCCATGGCAGATGGCTCTGGCAGCATCAAGTGGATCCATCACTGCAGGGGAAGGTGGGGTAGTGTCTGAGATCAGGGTGAGAATTGGAGGGGGGTCCATGCTCAAGAATGGGGGACGGAATTCACCTCCACCCCTCTGCAGAGCTCAGCAACTAGGGCTTTATCCAGTGAAGTGAATTTCACTCTGGGTGACTTTGAGTCAGGCACTGAAAGATCCTTGTGCCTTAGGTTCCACACTGGCCCCAGGAGTTTACTAGTACTCCCTCCCCAGACTGCCGGGGGCAGCCAGGGATAATTAGTGGGTTATAGGAATTAGAATATGAAAATTCACTAAGAACAATGATATTTGTGTGTTTATTATTAAATCCCCAAACACCCACCAATCCCCGTCCTCCTTCCGATGAGCTATAAATATCTAATATCTACTGATCCTGCAGTCAGTTCCTGCCCTTCCCCACTTTCTAAAGCAGCACTTTTAAGAACAGGGCAGGGAAACATGTAAATACTTTGAACCAAATTCCAGAAGCTGCTGAGCATTGACAAGTTAAAATGAAACCAAGGCTCTGTCGCTCCAAGGACCTGGCCCCTAGTGCAAAATAACAGACACTCCCCAGAAATCTGAAATGGCCACTTCATAACTGATAAAATGTTATTAATCTGTTCGCTTCTGGGAATTACCAATAAGAGAAACAACCCAGTGACAGTGATATCCTGAGGAAAAGATCTCGTGTGTCTTTAGATCATACCGATTTGTAACCTGGAACTTTATACACTAAAATGCCTAATGCGTAACCCTACGGTGATTGCCTGGTGTCACTACAGGGCAGAATTAAGGTTGGTGCCTTAGTTGTGTATTTCCATCCCCTAACGTATTGCAATTGCTGTTAAGTGGGTTTGACAAAATTCATTTTGTCTATTTCTTTCTGTTAATTTCAATAGATAGCGATATTTATTTTTAAGCCCTTTTTTCAATGTTTACAATTTCAATGTTCAGAGCTGTGGAAAGTTATGGGGGTCGTCAGACAACAATTATTTAATTACAGTAACTGCTGAGATTCCAAAAGCCAAATCATATAACTGTTCAAAGAGAAATTGTCAATGTCACACGCAAAATATACAGTGTAAATATCCTTAAATCAACCTCGACTTTCTCCAGAAGCATCAATATTTTTTCGTGTGTGTGTATACAGTGAAATCAACATTTACTGCAATTTATTCATAAAAATCCAATCCTTTCAAGCGTAATTTTAAGTAATGAAGTATTTGAATTCTTTCATTTCCTAGACTGGAATGTTTCATTTCAGGATAATTACACCCTCCCTGTGATGTATTTCACTCTCAGTACCATAACCCCCTCGTGATATAGCTCCTGTCTGGGAGCTCTGCCGAGGCGAGTGGCATTATGATCAGAAGATGACACTCTGACACATGAGCAGAGACACATGGGGGAGGGTGGAGGATGAGGTAACATGGAGGCTACCAGAGTTGAACGTGGCCGTAAGAGCAAATGCCCTCTAAGCCTCTCCTCTCTCCCACCTCCCAGCGTCAGTAATTCTGAGAAATCGTTCCCTGAAATCTAAATAGCCCCAGTATGAGAGACAGTGATTAACGCAGGTACCTTAGGGGCTGCAGCGCCAACCCCTTGCCTTGACGAGGGGGATGAAGAATTGCTGTAGAAATGGGTTAGGCTGGGAGAGGGCACAGCTGATGTGGGACTGGGAGCCAAGTTGCCCAAGAGGCCAGAACTCATGGGGGGGTTGGGAGAAGAAGTCAACAGGACTGGGTAAACGCATTTCAGTGTATTTTCCCCATTAACCATTCTGCCATGTTTTTAATTTAGAAACTTTTCATTCACATCTAAACACCTTGGAGCTAAGCTGGGTTGATGCATTTCCACTTACAGTGGTACAGTTTTAATTAGCAAAAAGAACAGGAGTACTTGTGGCACCTTAAAGACTAACAAATTTATTTTAGCATGAGCTTTCGTGAGCTGCAGCTCACTTCTTCGGATGCATAGAATGGAACACACAGATAGGGGATATTTATACATACAGAGAACATGAAAAGGTGGAAGTATGCATACCAATAGGCAGAGTCTAATCAATTGAGATGAGCTGTTGTCAGCAGGAGGAAAAAAAAACTTTTTGAAGTGATAATTAAGATGGCCCATAGAAGGTGTGAGGAGAACTTAACATAGGGAAATAGATTCAATTGGTGTAATGACCCAACCATTCCCAGTCTTTGTTTAGGCCACAGTTAATAGTATCTAGTTTGCATATTAATTCAAGTTCAGCAGTTTCTCTTTGGAGTCTGTTTTTGAAGTTTTTTTGTTGCAAAATTGCCACCTTCAAGTCTGTCACTGAGTGGTTAGAGAGGTTGAAGTGTTCTCCCACTGGTTTTTGAATGTTATGATTCCTGATGTCAGATTTGTGTCCATTTATTCTTTTGCGTAGAGACTGTCCGGTTTGGCCAATGTACATGGCAGAGGGGCATTGCTGGCACATGATGGCATATATCACGTTGGTAGATGTGCAGGTGTACGAGCCCCTGATGGCGTGTCTGATGTGATTAGGTCCTATGATGGTGTCACTTGAATGGATATGTGGACAGAGCTGGCATCGGGCTTTGTTGCAAGGATAGGTTCCTGGGTTAGTGTTTATGTTGTATGGTGTGCAGTTGCTGGTGAGTATTTGCTTCAGGTTGGGAGGCTGTCTATAAAGATGATCCCTCACTCTCACAGATCTTTGGAGACAGGCCAGTCCTCGCTTATAGACAGCCTCCCAACCTGAAGCAAATACTCACCAGCAACCACACATCATACAACATAAACACTAACCCAGGAACCTATCCTTGCAACAAAGCCCGATGCCAGCTCTGTCCACATATCCATTCAAGTGACACCATCATAGGACCTAATCACATCAGACACGCCATCAGGGGCTCGTACACCTGCACATCTACCAACGTGATATATGCCATCATGTGCCAGCAATGCCCCTCTGCCATGTACATTGGCCAAACCGGACAGTCTCTACGCAAAAGAATAATTGGACACAAATCTGACATCAGGAATCATAACATTCGAAAACCAGTGGGAGAACACTTCAACCTCTCTAACCACTCAGTGACAGACTTGAAGGTGGCAATTTTGCAACAAAAAAACTTCAAAAACAGACTCCAAAGAGAAACTGCTGAACTTGAATTAATATGCAAACTAGATACTATTAACTGTGGCCTAAACAAAGACTGGGAATGGTTGGGTCATTACACCAATTGAATCTATTTCCCTATGTTAAGTTCTCCTCACACCTTCTATGGGCCATCTTAATTATCACTTCAAAAAGTTTTTTTTCCTCCTGCTAACAATAGCTCATCTCAATTGATTAGACTCTGCCTGTTGGTATGCATACTTCCACCTTTTCATGTTCTCTGTATGTATAAATATCCCCTGTCTGTGTGTTCCATTCTATGCATCCGAAGAAGTGAGCTGCAGCTCACGAAAGCTCATGCTAAAATAAATTTGTTAGTCTTTAAGGTGCCACAAGTACTCCTGTTCTTTTTGCGGATACAGACTAACACGGCTGCTACTCTGAAACCAGTTTTAATTAGGTGTTTAATCAGATGCTCATGCAACACAAAGCAGTCAATAATGGGTGTGCTTTCATTCATTAACTTGACTGTGTGCTGTGCATCGCTTTGAAAAAAAGATGGTGTGAGCAAGTGTCAAAATTTTAAGGCATTAAGAAATGGTAAGTAGGTGTCAGTTCCTTTCTCATGCGTTTCTCTCATAATTTTAACGTCAGTTTTGAATCAGTATTAATACCATGTTGTTTTAATAGCAGTAGGGTCCATTTGTATAATTGTTTGGAAGATTTCACTGGATATTGTGAACCAGCCGTCTTAACCTTTTATTTTGAAATTCCTAAATACAACCCAGCACACCACTCCTGACAGACTGCAAGCCCTGGCCAGTGACATGTTCCTTAGAGAGCAAACACCTGACGAGCCCTTTCGCCCTAAAACGCGCATTTGGCTCTGTGACATTGCTTTATCCGCCCCACCAGAAAATGCTGTAGGGAACCAGGTAATTACAGCCGACCGTCACTAGGTATCGTTCTACCAACTATGTGCCAAAATTCAAATGGTTCTGTTTATCTTTCATTCCACTTTGCAATTCTTAGATCCCATTTACAAACTGGAACTGAAATACCCAAAGCAAGTTAAGAAGGGAGCGGGATCGGGCACAGGTGGGGGTAAAACAATAAAGGGAAAGAACTGACTATGCAAAAAGGAACATCCCAAACTATCAGATCCCCAGACTCCCGTTCAACTGAACCCAGCCCAGCCAGACATATCAAGCTGGGCCCGTGAAAAATCACCCAGCCTGTGTGGCAGCGAATGCTGCGTGTTCCAGACGGAGCTATGATGTGTGCATCTGCTCTGCTGACGTGCTGCTTTCGTACGGAAGGCACCACGGCCACAGGGAGCAGAGACATGGACTCCTACAAAACACAATCCCAGATACACCTCCAATGCCGCATCCCCTCCCCACTGTCTGCCATCCCCTCCCCAACCGCCACATGGCCATTCTCAGCCTATTGCTAACAGTTCCTTCCAGCCTTCAGCACTATAAATAAAACATGGTGTTACAAAAGATAGATTGTGCCAGAGAAACATGATCTGGACGTCAATAAGGCTTTTGATACAGTTCCACATGGGAAACTATTCATTAAATTGGAGAAGATGGGGATTAATATGAGAACCGAAAGGTCAGTAAAGAATTGGTTAAAGCGGAGTCTACAAGGGGGTCATATTGAATGGTGAGTTGTCAGGCTGGAGGGAGTTACTAGTGGAGTTCCTCAGATCAGTCTTGGGACCAATCCTACTCAACACTTTTATTAGTGATCTTGGCACAAGAAGTGGGAGTGGGACACAAAGCTGGGAGGGATTGCCAATATGGAGGAAGACAGGAAAATCATAAAAGACAATCTGCACATCCTTGAAAGCTGGATTAATAGAAATGGGATGAAAATTAATAGTGCACAAATTCTAGTTGTTAGTCCCCAAGTGCATAATTTTGCAATAAGCTGGGGATTTATCAACTGGAAGTGACAGAGGAGGAGAAAAACCTGGGTGTATTGGTTGATCACAGGATAATTATGAGCTGTCAACGTGATGTGGCCATGAAATAGGTTAATGCCGTCCTAGAATACATCAGGCGAGGTATTTCCAGCAGACACATGAAAGGGTTAGTACTGTTATACAAGGCACTGATGAGACCTCATCTGAAATACACCTCTACCTTCTGGCCTTAAAGTCTGTGAGTCTATAAACTGTGCCTTGCGTTGCACAGACACTGATGGAGACCAGGGCCCCATTGTGCTGCGCACAGCAGAGACCCTGACTGAGATCAGCACCCCCATTGTGCTGGGCTCTGCACAGACAGAGAGGGACAGTCCTTGCCCCCAAAGAGATCACAGTCCAAGTAGACAATGGGCAGGAGGAAAAGAGAGAGGGGCTGTGCCTTCCCCAGGGCCACCAAGCAGGTCAGTGACAGAGCCAGGAACAGACCCTGGTAACTCCAGAGCCCCATCACCCACAGCTTGGAAAGGTCCCCAGACCCCATTGTATTAGGCTGCAGGAACAGGTGGTTTGTCCATGGATGCACAGGCTGTCTTGGCAGGGTAGCTCAGCGGCAGTCCCTGCACACACCTGGGGTGTGTGTCATGGGTCAGGAGAAGTCAGTGTCCAGTGCTGTGGGGCTGTGCTCCTGGCTCATACTTCTCTGCTGCCCCTCCTTTGCCAGCTGCACTGTTCAGCCAGCCCCAGGCCTCAGTGAGATCAACACCCCCCCCCACACACACACACACCAAACCTTCAAACCGGGACATGGTGCACCAGTGCCAGAGTGCACTAGTGTAAATTCTGTCTATACTAAGGGTTTGCACCAGTGCCTAAAACACCAGTGTGGCAGAGACCTTCAGTGCCCAAACCAGCAGTACTGTGGCACTAGAACTGGGATCTAGTTCTAGCTCTGTCACGAACAGCCTGGGTGACCTTGGACACATCAATGTTTCTCCTCCCAACTTTAGGCTATTGACCCAGCTGCCCACTCACTGGGGTCTCCTCTCTCTCCAGAGCTGCTCACCACTAAAATCTGTATGGGTGTCCCCAGAGCTAAGGTAGTTCAGCTCTGGAATAGTCTTACAAGGGGGGCTGGGGAGTCTCTTTCCCTGGAAGTTTTTAAGAACAAGTAGGACAAAGCTCTGTCAGAGATAATCTACATAGACTTGGTCCTGCCTCGGCAGAGAGAGCTGGACTTGATGACATCTTGAGGTCCTGTCCAGCTCTACATTTCTATGATACTATGAAATAGATACGTATAAAACACAACGTACAGAGTAAAACCCACCACAACATAATGTTAGGCAATTCGGGGGGGGGGGGAAAACCCCACACTCCACAGCATAAAATGACAATACAAAAGGGGAAAAAAGCAAAACAATGCAAACTAACACACCCTAGGGAAAAGAGCTCAGCTCAAACTAACACAACACAGGCACCAAACAAGCTGAGGCAAAACAATGCACCATAAAACTGCTACACAACATGGTGCATCACAGTTCCAAATGGCACCATGCAAAACAGCTCAGCGTAGAACAGGACACTGCACAAAAGAGAATTATTTCAGTGTAGGCCTGGAAGGGATCTTGAGAGGGCGTCTACTCCAGCCTCCTGTGATGAGGCAGAACCAAGTATCCCTAGACATTCCCAGACTGGTGTATCTCTAAGCTGGTCTTAAAAACCTCCAATGAAGGAAATGCCACAGCCTCCCTTGGAAGCCAATGCAAGGCAAACACAGACCAAAACAACACTGTACACACACATGCTGGGCTTGGGGTAAAGGGGAGAGGCAAGAATTTTAACAATCTGGGTTCAGTTCCCAGTTTTGCCCCAAATTCTCCATGGAAACTTGAGCAAATTACTTCAGCTCTTTGAGCTTCAGTTTCCCCATTTGTAAAATGGAGAGTCACCTCCCACCATTGGCCTATTTAGCCTCTGAGCCTTTTGTGGCAAGGCCTCTCTGTCACTGTGGGCATGTCTACACTGCAGTCAGACACTGGCGGCTGGCCCGTGCCCGCTGACTTGGGCACACACGGCTCGGACTGTGGGGCTGTTTAATTGTGGTGTCCATGTTCCGGCTGGGGCTGCAGCCCAAGGTCTGGCACCCTCCCACCTCGCAGGGTCCTACAGCCTGGCTCCAGCCCAAGCCTAGACATCTACACTGCAATTAAACAGCCCCTTCGCCTGAGTCCTGTGACCCTGAGGCAGCTGCCATGGGCCAGCTGGGGGTTTTAATGGCAGGGTAGAGATAACCTGGGTGTCTGTTCAGCACCTGTCACAATGGGGACCCTGATCTTGGTCAGTGTCTGTGCAGAGCCCTGCACAACAGGGGGCCGGATCTCAGTTGGGGCTCTGCAACTCCCGGCATTACAGGATCCCGGGTTTTGTTTGGGGTCCCTGGAGCATCTGGCAAAATGTGGGACCAGGATCTCTGTCAGGGTCTGTGCAGTACCCAGTACAGTGGTGCAACATGATCTGGGTTGGGATCACTGCAGTGCCAGACCCCAACGGGGTCATAGATCTCAGTCGAGGTCTCTGAAGTGCCCAGCACAATGGATGCAGCAGTTTGGGTCGTAGTCGTGCACTGCCTGGCACAAGGGGGGCCGTGATCTCGATCCAGGGCTCAGTTTTACCTGGCACAACAGTGGGGTCTGATCTCACCTGGGGTCTCTGTAGCGCCTGGCAGAAGAGGGCCATGCTCAGTACGATAAGAGCCCTGATCTCAGCCACACACCTGGAGAGAAAAGTGGGAAGATTTTCAAGAATTTGATATCAGTATTTCAGAATTGAGGAGAAAATGGGGCACAAACTAAATATTTGCCAACATAAGAGAGAAGCACCAACATCTGGGGAGATTTTATGTCACCATTCAACCATTTAAGAAAAAAGGGGAAATTTGAGGGGATTATACAGTGAAATTGAATCAACAACAGAATGGGATGCATTCTTCTTGCCTCACATTCCCATGGCCAGCAGGGAGCCCTGGGTGATGTGGCTTTCACAGGGGAAAGGAGTGGGGCTGGAGCCAGAAGGTCACTGGCTGTGGGGAGGGGCTGGCAGTGGGGTCTGGGAATGTGATTAGCAGGTGATGGAGGAGGCATGGGGTGGGGGGGTGGGTGCTGCTGGGTTGGGCAGGGTGGGGGAGGGGGGCAGTAGCTGGACTGGGAAACCTGGGGCTGGGCCATCTCCATGGGGGACACTTGTTCCTCCTTTTCCTTCCTGGCCCTTCCCAGGCCCCGTTGCCAGGGGAGAGTAGCCCCTCCAAGCCCAGCCCAGAGGTGTCCCTGTCTCAGGGCTCCCCCAGCCTCTGCCCATTCACCCTCTGCCCAGCTCAGGAATCACTCGGGGGAACCATTTCCCACCCGCACAAGGACAAATCCCTGCAGGTGAAAATGGGAGGAAACCCCCCAAACCCGAGCTCTGAACTGGCCATTGAAGTGGGGAGAAAATGGGGCACAATCGGGGGGGGGGCACAGGGAACTTCTCAGGGGTTTGGGGGAGGGGGGGTCACCCTGGGGGCTGCTCGTGGCTCTCTAGGGAGAAAGGGGGCAGGGCGGGAGGGGGCGGGGGGTCCCCACGGGGGGGGCAGCGGTAAATCCGAGGGGATCTCAGCCCCCCCCTTTCTCTCCCCGCTCCTCGGGGGTCACCGGCTCCCCCCCCCCCCAGCCATGTCCGGGCTGCACCGACACTTCCCCCCCCCGCCCCTTTCCCAGCCCCCACGCCCGGCCCCACGCCGGGACCCCAGTGGGGCCGGACCCCCCGCGGGGCCCCAGGGCGGAGCCTGGCCGGGCCCGGGGGGGGCAGCAGCTCCGAGCCCCCCGCGGGCGCGGCCCCCCCCAGGGAGCAGATCCCGGCGCTGCGAGATGCCGGGTCCCCCCCCCCGGACACTGGGGCGGAGTCACCGCCCGGCCCCGCCCCCGGGCTCGCTCCGGTACCTGGAGGCTGCAGCTCCGCAGCGGGGGCGGAGCCGGGCCGGGCACGGGGGGGTTAATGAAGGTCTCTCCCGCCGCGATCTGCGCATGCCCAGAGCACAACGGCACAAACCCTTCTCCGGTCCTGGAGAGGCTCCAACGGCCCCGCACGGGCCAGGCAGAACCGCAGCGCCCCGCGCGCGTTCGCGCTCCGGCTCCACCTCCCTCGCTGACGTCACTTCCGCTCCAGGGAGAGTCCGGAACTACATCTCCCAGCCTGCCCCGGGGCGGTCCCGCCCGCTCCAGCCCAGGTAAGGGAGGGGTTCAGCAGCTGAAACTGCGCATGCTCCGTGCGAGCCCCCGTGGGAGTGGGAGAACAAAGCTGCTGCTGCTGCCGCCTCCGTGTGAGCCGGGCCCGGGCTGAGCAGCTGCTGCTTCCGGCCCTGGCATTAACCCTCTTCCCCCCCCCCCCAGCCCCGGCCCGGAGACCCTGGTGAGTGGGGGGGGCGGAGCCTGGGGCCCGGGGGGGGGTATTAAATCGCTCCCCGTAGCACTGTGCTACTCCCGGGCACTGCGCATGGTCAGTAACAGCTGCTGAAGCCGCTGCCCTTCCCCCCGCCCGTATCAGCCGGAACGTTCCGCTGGGCGCTGGTTCCAGGCGCTGGGGGGCGGCCGGGGGCTGAGCAGGAAATTGATGGTCGGGGGGTCAGGCAGCTGGAGGTAGGGTTGAGGGGGGCTAAAGGGCAAAATCCGGGCTGGGGAGAGGGGGAGTTGAGCTGTGGGCGGGGGCGGGGGCGGGGGGGGGGGTGAGTCGGGGTTGCACGGGGGGGGGGGTCATTGGGGCGGGTAATTTGAACTATTTCTATACAGCCAGGAAATTCCCATGGGGGGGGAGGTAAGTTCACTGAATCCTTCCCTGTTTGTGCCACTTCCTCCCACATACAAAGTCTGTCAACTTTTTCCCCTTTTCTCTCGTTATCACACGTGGCTATAAAATCCAGGGTGATTTCCCCCCCCCCCCCCCCCCAATGATCAGCTCTCTAATCTCCCCCGATATTGCCCTGGTCTCTCCATACTTCTCAAGTGTCAGTTTAAAGTCTCTCTAATGTGTGGGATTATCCCACCCGTTTTACCTGCAGCGATTTGTCCTTGTTTAGGTGGGAAATTGTTGCCCTGAGTCATTCCCCAGAACATGGTTGCACCTGGCGTGGGGGTGGGATGAGATGCCCGTTCTCTGTCAGGGCAGAGAGGGGAGGGGCACGTGTCGCCCATGGAGACTGCCCAGACCCCAGTTTTCCAATCCCAGTTACTGCCCCTAACTACCAACACCGTTTCCTCCAGCCCTCAGTTGCCAGTCACTTGTCCATCACCTGCTGCTGCCCCCTTCCTTTGTCCAGGGAGCCTTCCAGCTCCCCCCTCCCGCCCCCTTAAATCAGCTCCTCAAAGAGCTCCTTGCTGCCCATGGGAATGGTGGCAGTGGGAGGAACCATCACTTTGTGTTTATGTATTGGATTGACTGGATTTTGTGAGACTAACAGTCCCCCTTTTCCCTTTAGTTATTTAATAGCAACATAAAATCCCCCTCAGATCTTGGTGTTTTTCTCTCATGTTGTCAATTGCTTACCTTGTGACTCGTTTTCTCTGCAAATCTCAAAGACTGATATAAAATACCCTAAACGTTTACCCCACTTCTCTTTAGTTGTCTATTTCTAAGTGAGTATGCCCTGAGATTTTTTTCCCTGTCTCTCTAAGGATAAAATACAAAGAAAATCTGAGATTTATAGCTTTCCTCAGATTCATGGATATAACATGTTTGCAAATGTTGCCCATTTCCGCTCTATTCATTTATCAGATATTGGTGTGAAATACACTCAGATTTTACCTCATCCCAACAACTGATATAAAATCCCTCTGATTTTCCACTTTCCTCTCTATAATTGGCAAAAATGGATCCAAAATCGCTCAGATTTCCACCCTTTCTCTTTCATTTCTGAACATTGATCTCAAAGCTCAGGATTTTCCTCTTTCTACATCATTATCAAATGTCAATTAAAAATCCTGTTGGGTTTGGGCTGTTCCCCATGTCTCTAAATCCCAGCAACTTCTCCTTCCTTGGAGGGAACCTGTTGCCCTGAGTCGTTGTCCATCCTGGAGGTCGCAGGGGGTTAAATTGCCCAGTGATCATCTTTCCCCTCTCCTTGGAGAATCATTTCTTCCTCCTTTATCTCTGTTGAAATGTTTGCTGATGAAAGAGACCAGACACATGTTTAATACCCATCAAATCCAGAGGCCTCCCCCTGTTTGGGGGATCAGTGGTTCCCAGCTGGTAAGAGGAGGGTTGGCTGGACCCTTTTCTTTTCTCCAGCTGGCATGGGATGAGGAGGTCACTCTGAGTGCAGTGTGGGTCCAGAAGTATCCCAAACCCCATGACAAATGGTCTCTGTGAGGGGCTGCTTCCCACAGTGCTAAGATATAGCCACCTTGGGGTGGATCCATGGTGACCATTATTTGCTAGTGACAGGGCATGGACATGTCTTACCTTTCCGCTGAAGGGCAGGCGGGGGTCCTAGGCAGGCAGTGAGTTCCCTATTGGGGTCCCTGGCTGGTGCTGGGAACCCTTTGGGATTCCTAGCCTGGCAGTGAAGATCTGGTGGGGGTTCTCTGGCTAGTGGGGCTCTGAGGGGTCTCTGGCCAGGGATTCTGGGGGTTGGGTCCCAGGGAATATATGGTGGGACCCTGGCTGGGGGGTCTGGGTACTGGGGATGTTTGGGGGGCCCTGGATGGAGGCTCTGGGGGCTGCTACTAACCATGCTCCTTCTCTCTCATCAGCTTGTGCCAGAATCCTGGCTCCAAGCACTTCCTGGCATTCCCCAGCCAGGCCCAGTCACCATGATAACTTTCTATCCACTTATCAAACACTGTGAGGTGAAATCACAGATTTTGCTTTTCTCCCTTCTTGAAAACTGCAGGAACTTCTGGTTTCATAGGGAAAATTCCTGCCCCGATTCCTTGTCCTAGATCTGGGGGGTGAGGAAGGTGGGAAGGGGTTTAGCACTGCCACACTATGGCACTATCTTCCACAGCATTCTGGACTCATTCTTCCTGAAATCTGGATTCATTGAGAACATTGTTAATCCAGAGTCACTGTATGGAAAGACAAGGAGTGACTCCAGATGGACAGTGGGGCAAATGAGATTCTCCCTGTGAGGAGGGGCTCTGATTAGCTGCTCTCCCCAGATTGCTAAAGGAGGGAAGCTGCTCAAACGCTCTGTCTCTCTCTGCCCAAGATATTGGGGTTCAGCTTCCTGGGTCAGATGCTGCAGCTTCCATTGTGATCTGGGAGACCAGGCTTAGCAGCTGCTGCTGCTCCCCCAGCAGGGGTTCTGTGCTGAACCACTTAAAGGAGGGGAAAGTGATCAGGAACAGTCAGCATGGATTCACCAAGGGCAAGTCATGCCTGACTAACCTAATTGCCTTCTATGATGAGATAACCGGCTCTGTGGATGAGGGGAAAGCAGTGGATGTGCTATTTCTGGACTTTAGCAAAGCTTTTGATACAGTCTCCCACAGTATTCTTGCCAGCAAGTTAAAGTAGTATGGGCTGGATGAATGGACGGTAAGGTGGATAGAAAACTGGCTAGATGGTCAGGCTCAGCGGGTAGTGATCAATGGTTCCATGTCTAGTTGGCAGCCGGTATCAAGTGGAGTGCCCCAAGGGTCGGTGCTGGGGCGGGTTTTGTTCAATATCTTCATTAACGATCTGGAGGATGGTGTGGACTGCACCCTTAGCAAGTTTGCAGATGACACTAAACTGGGAGGAGTGGTTGATACGCTGGAGGGTAGGGATAGGATACAGAGGGACCTAGACAAATTAGAGGATTGGGCCAAAAGAAATATGATGAGGTTCAACAAGGACAAGTGCAGAGTCCTGCACTTAGGACGGAAGAATCCCATGCACTGCTACAGACTAGGGATCGAATGGCTGGGCAGCAGTTCTGCAGAAAAGGACCTAGGGGTTACGGTGGACGAAAAGCTGAATATGAGTCAACAGTGTGCCCTTGTTGCCAAGAAGGCTAATGACATTTTGGGTTGTATAAGTAGGGGCATTTCCAGCAGATCGAGGGACGTGATCATTCTCCTCTATTCAGCACTGGTGAGGCCTCATTTGGAGTACTGTGTCCAGTTTTGGGCCCCACACTACAAGAAGGATGTGGATAAATTGGAGAGAGTCCAGGGGAGGGCAACAAAAATGATTAGGGAGCTGGAGCACATGACTTATGAGGAGAGGCTGAGGGAACTGAGATTGTTTAGCCTGCAGAAGAGAAGAATGAGGGGGGATTTGATAGCTGCTTTCAACTACCTGAAAGGGGGTTCCAAAGAGGATGGATCTAGACTGTTCTCAGTGGTAGAAGCTGACAGAACAAGGAGTAATGGTCTCAAGTTGCAGAGGGGGAGGTTTAGGTTGGACATTAGGAAAAACTTTTTCACTAGTAGGGTGGTGAAGAACTGGAATGGGTTACCTAGGGCGGTGGTGGAATCTCCTTCCTTAGAGGTTTTTAAAGTCAGGCTTGACAAAGCCCTGGCTGGGATGATTTAGTTGGGTTTGGTCCTGCTTTGAGCAGGGGGTTGGACTAGATGACCTCCTGAGGTCCCTTCCAACCCTGAAATTCTATGATTCTAAGTGACCTTAATTAAAGCTTTTTCTCTGCCCGGCCCAGGTGATGACTTTCTCCAGCTGGTACTAGCAGACCTGGGCTCTGTTAATACAAATTCTGAGCCACATACTCCAGGTAACAGACAGACCTCAGAGAAAGTGCTGGGGACTGGCAAGAAAGTGACTCTGCACAAACAGCCCCACCCCCCCCCCCCCCGCATTTCTCCTCCCATTAGTAGTTGCCAGGAGAAAATCCAGCCATGGAAGAGCAAAGAACCAGGAATGGACTTTCCCAGCCAGAGGGGCAGGGAGAGAGGACAGGGGAAGGAGGGACTGAAAGGGGCAGTGGGAGAAATGAGTGGGGGGAGAGATTTCCAGCTCTCTAGTCCACCCAGACAGAGGTATTGCAGCATCCCTGGGCAGAACCACTTTCCAGTGAACAAGAAAAGGATCAGACAGAGGAAAAAACAGTTTCTGACTCCATATTCCCCCTGCTAGGGTGTGGCTGCCCTGGGGTCAGTGTCCGAGGGAACCCCCCACAGTGACTCCTTTGGTTCTTCTCTTTTCTAGCCTTGTGTTCAGAGACAAAGGGCAGGTCTACACTACCACCGGATCGGCAGGTAGCACTCTCCCATCAACTCCAGTACTCCACTGCCTCAAAGGGCGAATGCGGAGTCGATGGGTTAGCAGCAGCAGTCAGATGCTGCAGTAAGTCGATCTAAGTAAGCCGACTTCAGCTACACTAGTCTCATAGCTGAAGTTGCGTATTTTAAATCAATCTCAACCTCCACTGTAGACCAGGGTTTTGTTATGAGATGGAGGGATGGAGAAGGGAGGTTAAAAATCTCTCTCTGGGCTTAGCCTGGCAGGAGGGGCCAGGTCTATACTATAATAAAGAGATTTAGCATTTTCTCAACATGGCAGAATCTAGGATATCTGTCTGCAGGGAAAGGGCCTGGGGGAATCATGATGTGAAACTAACTAAAACCTGTTCTGAAACCTCCATAACTGCCCTTCTCGCCCTGCCAGGCTGCAGAATGACGTCCATGTTTCACTCCAGCTCATCCCATCCTCCCATGGGACATAGGAGAGAAATGGCTGCAGTGGAGCCAGCTAAGGTAGGGATTATTGCATGGTTGCTGATAGGTTCCTGCAGGAGGGAGAGGAACAGCAAGTACACCGGAGATGGGAAGGTTTGCACAGTCTGGTTTGGAGGTTGGAGCGGGGCAGGAAATGCACAGGTTGGGAAAGGGAGAAGGACAGATTGTGGCAAACCTGCTTGGAGTTGTTTAATAAATGGCCTAGACTCTAGGAGCAGACCCATGAGATTAGGAGGTTGAAATGCTCTCATTTCTGGAACAGAAAATAACCCACCTACATGGGGCTAGGAAAACTGACCATACTCCCGGTGCTGGAGCCTGACCCGACTAACCACTGGCTGCTGTGAGATATGAAGGGGAGATTCCTCTCCCTTCATATCCAGCTCCTCACAATGAGGAGAGTGTTGGGCTTCCTACCACGGAACTCTACCTGGACCCTGCTAAGGGCTCCATTGTATCAGTCTGTGGCAGTAGGTGTGTGATGGATCTGCTGAGAGAGACAAGGGGCTCTTTCTTCATCCCCTCATCCTGGTGTTTCCAGGATTCTCTGAGCGGGGTGGGGGTGGGACTCTGTTGACTATCATCCACCAGAGCTTCCATTTGATTGAAAGTGTGAGTGGTGCAGGAGGTACTGAGTGCTGGACTCTTGCTCTTTCAGGGGCCGGTGACCTTTGAGGCGGTGGCTGTGTATTTCACCAAGGAAGAGGGGGCTCTGCTGGACCCCACTCAGAGAGCCCTCTACAGAGACGTCATGCAAGAGAACTATGAGAATGTGACCTCACTGGGTAAGGATTCCTGTCCCCTTGGTTCTTGGAAGGGGAAATGAAGAGAGATGGTTCATGCCACCCCCCAATGCCATCCCTACTCTGCCCTGTTTCTGCATCACTGCAATATGCCAGTGACACACACACTGCCAGAGACCCTTCCCTGCTGCAGAACACTTTGGGAACAGCGCACAGGAGCAGTATCACACAGTGTCAAATATCTCCTGTTTGCTCAAGTAAAACTGGGGCTTAGGTCCAGCATAACGTAAGAACATAAGAATGTCCGTACTGGGTCAGAGCAACGGTCCACCTGGCCCAGTATCCTGTCCACTGACAGTGGCCAACTCCAGGTGCCCCGAAGTGAGTGAACCCAACAGGCAATCACCAAGTGATCTCTCTCCTACCATCCATCACCCCCCTCTGACAAACAGAGGCTAGGGACACCATTCCTTACCCATCCTGGCTAATAGCTATTAATGGAGTTAACCTCCATGAATTTATCCAGTTCTCTTTTAAACCCTGTTATAGTCCTAGCCTGCACAACCTCCTCAGGCAAGGAGTCCCACAGGTTGACTGTGCGTTGTGTGAAGAAATACTTCCTTTTGTTTGTTCTAAACCTGCTTCCTATTAATTTCATTGGGTGATTCCTAGTCCTTGTGTTATGAGGAGTAAATAACACTTATTTACGTTCTCCACACTAGTCATGATTTTATAGACCTCTCTCATATCCCCCCTTTGTCTCTTTTCCAAGCTGAAAAGTCCCAGTCTTTTTAATCTCACTTCGTACAGAAGCTGTTCCATACCCCTAAGCATTTTTTGTCCTTTTCTGAACCTTTTCCAATTCTTCTTTGAGATGGGGAGACCACATCTGCACACAGTATTCAAGATGTGAGCGTACCATGGATTTCTATAGAGGCAATATGATATTTTCTATCGTATTATCTATCCCTTTCTTAATGATTCCCAACTTTTTGTTCGCTTTTTGACAGCCACTGCACGTTGAGTGGATGTTTTCAGAGAACTATCCACAGTGACTCCAAGATTTCTCTTGAGTGGAAACAGATAGTTTAGACCCCATCATATTATATGTATAGTTGAGGTTGTTTTCCAATGGGCTGCACTATGTGTTATCCTGACATCTAGTACTGCTAAGCTCCTGCATTCAGTAATATCCCTGCCCTTCCTGTTCCCTTTTTCCCCTGAACCCCACCAGCCCATGGTTACTGTTCCCAGCTTCCCCGGGACTCTCTCATTGTCTCTGGACCTGTCTGTCAGCAAGAAGCAGTGCCAGGGAGACTTGCCCTCTGTCTGGAGACTTCGATTTCTGGGACATGGATTTACTTTCTCTGAGTTTTAGGAAACTCTTTGAAATTGAGTGTCTGTGACATTAACCACAGTGCAATCTGGACTGTTGAACAGCTGTGTCCCCTCAGTTCCCCAGGCTGGGGTGCCTTTTACACTGCTTTACTGTGAGAACAGCCACTCCTGGGCAGTTAACACACACTCTCCAGCATGTAACTCGCTCCCAGCTTCACAGTATCGAGTGCTGCTAGTCAGTGACTCATGAATTACAGTACCCCACTGGAGAACCCCAGAACATTCTCTGTTCCCAGACTTCCCCAGAAATGTGCATCTTGCACTGTCCAGCACACTGCTGAAGAACGCAAGCTCATATGAAGTCTGTTATTTCATCAGTGGAAAATGACATGCACCAGCCTTGTTATTCCAAATGGAGTTTCCAGCACACTTGAATCCAAACACACTGGTTAGGTAAAACAAAATTGTTAACTGCTGGAAAAAAATATTTTCAGTGACTATGGGTAATGAGGCATAAAAGTCAGAATTGTTTACAAAAGAAATGCAAGATAAAACACAAACTAACGCCGAAGTTAACAAGCTAAAATGGATTCAAAGCAAATGTTTCTCTCACCATGTGCTGAGACAGGCTGGTTTTCCTTTCAGCCAGGACTCCCCATAACCTGCCCCTGCTGCCCAAGTTCAGTTCTTCAGGATTTGTCATGGGCAGAGAGAGAGTTTCCTCACTTCTTTTTATAATTCAGTCCTTTCTATTAGAAACAACTTCAATTCTCAGCTGAGTCATGGTGCCAGGCTGTCTGTCGTAGATATGAGTTTCAAGTGTCCCTGTGATGGAATGTAAATGGCTTCTTCACACCTGCCATGGCTGGTCAAACAGCGAATGGCTGTTTGACCAGCGGTTTGCCTTGCTGTCTCTGAGGAACTGTTCTGTGGGTGTTCCCCAGAATTGTAACTTTTTGTAATATCATACAGTAAAATCTCATAACTTTACATACAGTGTTGCTACACATTTTAACAGGAGGATAATATTCAGTAGATTATGCAATTTCAAGTGATACTTCACAAACCATATTGTGTACAGAATTGATCATAATTTTCCAGAAGAGTGAACATAGGATTACAGACTGACACAGGGCCTGTCTGTGTGTGTTCCCAGCAGATATGTGGGTATTTCAATTCCTCCTAAGCACAGTGTTCTGCATCTTCAAGGACCTGGGCAGCTGGTTCTGGGAATTCACTGGTTTACTAAGTGTGACACTGTCTGGAACTGTGCGACACTTTGGTATTAATAATAAAGTAATAATAATATAATCTGATAAAATTGCAATGAATTGTGCTAGATATGCCATGTTAGGTGTCAGGGAAAATGTTATAATTTTCCATCTATGATCATTTTGTTTCTGTTTGTATCACCTTTGTAGTGTGAGATATAGATACGTAGGGTATATCTGTATTCCAGACTGTGGACTGTGTTTCTGGATGACACCCCCAGATCTATTGCATCAGCACTGCCTAGCCTGTTTGATGGTCCATCCAGGGTCATCAGCTGTACAATGAATCCATGGAAAGGATCAAGGGGCTACACCTATTGAGTCAGCAAGACATGCAGGGGGTATGCCTGTGTACTGAGACCTCCAAGGCTTTTCCATGCCCTGTGCTGTGAAGCTTGTGTTTGGGTCACAGGAAGTACAAGCCACATGGCAAAAGGAATATAAATGGCATCTGCATCATCTGCATTTTGTCTTCAATCCCTCTTCCTGCCTCTGGAGCAACTTCTCTACAAACCGACATAGGCCCGACTCGGTGGGTGCAGAGCTCAGCTGTTGGGAACTGCCAATCAGCTATTTATCATGCTCAGCAGCTCTTTGGCTGGCTGTGGCCAATCAGCTGTTTGGCGCCAATGCCCGCCTATCAGCTTTTTTCCCTGCAGCTGCTGTAGCTCCCAGTTCCACTGCAGGCGTGTGTGAGTCCTTTTAATTTTCAAGGCTTGGCAGCTTCTGGGCTAGGGGTGGAGGGTATGGAGTGGGGAGCCTCGCAGCAGAGAGCTGGGGGGAGACGGCTGGGCAGCTTCTCGGCTTGCCCCAGGGGGCTGATGGGGGCAATATGGGCTGGGGGGCAGTTTCTCAAGGACTGAGCCAGCCATTCTCAGCCCACCCTGGTGTCTCCCCCAGGACCTGTGCTCTCCCTCCAGCCAGGAGAAACCAGCAGTGGGCCCCCTTAGTGCTGGGCAGGGGGACAAACCAAAAGACATTGCTCCTTTAAGAAAAGTTTGCCCTGGTGTCTGCTGAGTGAACTTGGCCTGAGGCCAGCTGCTTGCCCCCTCCCCGTGCTCCAGCCAGCCGTGGGGTGGGGTGCGCCCAGCCACGGCCAAAGGGGAGAGGGGCTTCACTGCAGCCCTAGCCCCAGGTGCAAATGGGCAGTCCCCCTTCCCAGCCCGGACACTGCCTGTGCCCAGACTCCTCCCATGTGGGCTCTGGGAGCTCCCATCCCCTACGGTTCTGACCCAGGTCCCGGGGCTCTGCATCCATTCCCCCATGTGTGGGGGGACAAGAGGGGCCAACACACCACCAGTGCTTCTAGCCACGTCCTCCCTGTGGGGTCTTCTCCATGGCCGGCTCTCATGCCTGGGAAAGTAACGCTTGCCCCCCTCAAAGCCGTCTCCTCCTCCCCTGCCCAGATCAAGCTTGACTGAGGGGCTTTTCCTCCCTGAGAGGAAGTTTATCCCTTCCCGCACCGACCAGCATCTGCATCAGGAAAGATTGATTTCCTTCCCCTGGATCCATCCACCCGCCATCTCCTCTTCCCTGAGAGCTGCATTCCTTTTGCTGCATTCACCCCCGTATATGAGCTGCAAGTCAGGAGACACGGCCCTGCTTCACCTTGGGATGCCTGAGCTTGTCTTCCTTCGGGGTGCTGGGCTGCTGCAGCCCGGGGGAGGAAGCAACCCCTCCCCCCCTGCCTTTGGCCATGATCCCACCAGGGCTCCCCGCCCACAATGTTGAAGAGTGGGTGAGGGGGTCAGCGAGTGAGCTTCAAAGTGGGGGTGGGCTGCAGCCTGGGGGACTGGGAGGAGCTGGAGTAACACAGCAGCCATAAAGCCGGATGAATAAATGGTCCATTTCTATGCTGGGCTGTTGAATTAAATTTCTCTTTCTGGCTCAGGGTGGGCTGTTTCTGGGCTGGCCACAGTGGGTGGGGCTTGGGGGAAGACAGAACTGCTTTGAGTGCATGGGTGGGAGCGGGCACTAAACAGAGGCACCAGGAGGTGGGGAGCAGAAAGAGAGAGAGATGGGAAAAGGGACCCGGGTAGAGAACAAGAACTGGGAAACATCAGGAAGGGGAGATACCAGTTATAGACACATTTTCAATGAGTACACTGGAAGTGTATAAATATGCTGAAAATAGCCTCCCCTCAAAACTGCCAGAACACCCCTCCAGCACAAGAACCCTCGCCCTTAAGGCAGGAAGGAGTGCAAAGGAGTGAGCAGTAGTTAGGAGGCATTTAGGGCAGGGGGTCAGTAAGGAGGCGGCATTCAGGAGAGTCTAGGGAGATGGGGCAGGAAGAAGTACAGTGGGGGCGGGGCTTTGGAGAAGGGGGCGGAGCCAGGATGGGGCACCCACTGGCAAAACCAAAAGTCAGCACCTATGCAAACTGAAGCCTTGAACAAAGGACTGGATGACCCATCCAAGCTGTGGCTGTGTTCCAAACAGACTTTCAAGCCGGCAACTTACCAATACTGCTAAGAACCTGATATATAGATTTCTGAATGTATCTGACTTCTTTCCCATTTAACAACTTTCTTTCTGTTTCTGGTTTCCTTTCTCTTTCTTATCTAAACTTTTAGTTTAGATGCTAAAGTATTGCCTGGCATCATGGTATTTTTGGTAAGATCCAAACCCATACTGACTTGGTAATGTGGCTGACCTTTTGGGGTCAAAAGAACATTTTGTATATGTGCGCAGAGTTTTTAAATAATGTCTCACTGTACCGGACCTAGGTGCTGACTGGGAGTCAGAGAAGTGCAATGCAATAAGGGGGGCTGTGTGATTTCTTTTTTCAGCTTCTAAATAATCTGTGTGGGTGATCAGAAGCACAGTTTGTGACTGGTCAGTGAGTTTAACTTCAGTATTAACCACCAGTTTGGGGAGCCTCTTCCCTCCCTTTTTCAACCTGCCCTGACCTTGGCATTTTCAGTGAGGACTGCCCCGGGCACACCAGGTCACACTAAGCACTGAAGATAAATTAATAGAATGTTTTTTATGACCAAGTTTTAAGAAATCACCTGAACTCCTTTTGTTTTCTTTTATCTGAGCAGGGTTTCCAGTTTGCCAACCTGATGTGATCTCTCAGCTGGAACAAGGGGAAGAGCCATGGGTCCCAGACCTCCAGGGTTCAGAGGAAAGAGAGATCCTGAGAGTTCCCTGCACAGGTGAGGAAACATTAAACCAACTCAGAATCTGTAAGTGCCTGAAGGAAACATCTGGGATGCCCTACAAAGCCCTTGGGAGGTCTCTCAGTTCATTATTGTCCCTAGCAGGGGTCATATCCTCAGGGTAAATATAGTTCATGGCTTCCTGTAGATCCTAGTAGACACCAGGCAGTAGCTTCCTCCCTTCCCCCTGCAAATTTGAATGGGATGTGGAGGCTGAATTGATCCCCTCCTCTCTCCTATTGCGGGGAAGAGTTTGGGGGAGTTCAGTTCTTGATTTTTATTTGACGTCTCTCCAGCACTTGTATTGGTTTGGCCTTCCCCTTTCCATCCCTGTTTGAGGTTTCTGTCTCTATCACAGCAGGTGACGCAATAGTTTGTGAGAAAGAGGAGCAGAATTCTCAGCAGGAAAATGTTGAGCAAGTGGATAAACACAGAGAATTATTGCAAAGATCAAAAAGAAATGTGTCGAAGAGTCATGAGCAGGGAAAATCATGCGAGACTCAGCCCACACCAGAAAGAGAGCAGGGAAACCAGCCAGGAGAGAAAAGGGGTAAATTTATTTCCTGTCGGGGAACTCAGAAGAGCGTCAAGGAAACCACAACACAGCAGGAAATCCTCATGGGAAAGAGGGAAAATACATGCAGTGAGTGTGGGAAAAACTTCACTCGAAGATCAACCCTTTCTGTTCATCAGAGAATCCACACAGGGGAGCGGCCCTATAAATGCCATGAATGTGGAAAATGCTTCACTCTAAGATCAGCCCTTTCTGATCATCAGAGAATCCACACAGGGGAGAGGCCCTATGAATGCAGTGAGTGTGAGAAAAACTTCACTCGCAGCTCAAACCTTATTGCCCATCAAAGAATCCACACAGGGGAGCGGCCCTATAAATGCCGTGAGTGTGGGAAAACCTTCTATCGCCACTCAAGCCTTATTGCCCATCAAAGAATCCACACAGGGGAGCGGCCCTGTAAATGCAGTGAATGTGGGAAATACTTCACTGAAAGCTCAGCCCTTTCTGCACATCAAAGAATCCACATGGGGAAGATGCCCTTCGAATGCCATGAGTGTGGGAAAACCTTCTGTCGCAGCTCGCACCTTATTAGGCATCAGACAGTCCACACAGGGGAGAGGCCCTATGAATGCAGTGAGTGTGGGAAAACCTTCAGTCGCAGCTCACACCTTATTAGACATCAGACAGTCCACACAGGGGAGAGGCCCTATGAATGCAGTGAGTGTGGGAAAACTTTCAGTTTCAGCTCACATCTTATTAGGCATCAGACAGTCCACATAGGGGAGAGCCCCTATGAATGCAGTGAGTGTGGAAAAACCTTCAATCGCAGCTCGCACCTTATTAGGCATCAGAGATTCCACACAGGGGAGAGCCCCTTTGAATGCAGTGAGTGTGGGAAAACCTTCAGTTGCAGCTGGAATCTTATTAGGCATCAGAAAATCCACACAAGTGAGAGAACCTATGAAAGCAGTGAGTGTGGGAAAACCTTAGGTCCCAAAGAAATTTTGTCCAACTCCACTTCCTAGTTCAGTGTGTCTCATTACCGTTCCAGAGGATACCAGGGTTAGATTGAGAACAATCATCCTTCACTGTTTGGATCCAAAGAGAGAGTGCTTCATAAGACATTCCTTCCCTATGGATCCCAAACTGGCTGCCTGAGTGGGTAACACGGACTTTCAGGCTGTAGAAATGATGGTAACCAATGAGACAACAAATGTGTCAAGCTCCAATTTCAGACTTCTGGATACTCACATGCTGAGTCCTGATCCTAAGGTTTTGTGTCTGACGCTCTGGCTACACAATAAAGCTGATGTTGGTGCAGCTGTAGCACTGCTATTACAGATGCCCTCCACCAATGGGAGAAATCTCTTCCCTAGGACTTTATTAGTCCAGCCCCTACAAGTGGTGGTGGCTATGTTGGCAGGCAAAGCTCTCCAGCTGATGTAGTGTTATTTCACAGGGGAGTATTTTTCACACCCCTGAGCAATATAGTTCCACCAATAAATGTCTTTAGCATAGACTAGACCTTAGTTTTCTCTTGTTTTATGTATTTACATCGCTTCTCCTCTACCACCTCCTACTTTGAAAGATTAAAAAGTGTGACAAGAGAGGTATTTTTTCCCATGATGCAAACATTCTCATATAGGAAACCCCTTCCACCAACACACATGGCAAAAGAGCCAGAGATATATGAACTCACATGTAGTGTAAGGAGTTCTGGTAGAAAACTTCCCTCCAAAGGCTGGGATGGGAGAATGTGTGTGAGAGAGAGTGTATAAGAGAATATTGGCCCAGTATAGATAGAACTTATTTTGCTTAGCTTCAAAGTTAATTTCTATTAAAAAGAAAACTACTCGAGGAGACAAGTTGTATAACTTTTTACCCACTTAGCCTGTAAGGGTCACTGAGTTCCCCACTTCTCTAATTTGCAAAGGAAAGGCATGACATCTGTCATAGGATGTGTCTAACAGGTAGGAAAGCTGCAATCGTCAACCATCAATATCAAGGAAAAGGCTGGACTCCACTGCCTTTCATATCTAAAAGCTGGCTAGAGGCTGATCTACAATGAAAAGCTATGTTGACATAGCCACATCTCTCAGGGGTGTGAAAAATCTACTCCACAGAGAAGTAGTTAATGTGAGCCCCAGTGTAGACAGGGTTGGGTTGGGTTGTCAGAAGAATACTTCCAGTGTTTGAAGTGTAGACATAGCCTTAGGGCTGGTCTACGGTACGTGGTTATTTTGGAATTAGCCGAGTTAATTCGAAATAGAGCTGATTCCGTCCACATGCCCAAATCTTTTTTTTTTTTTCCAATTGAAAGAGCTCTTTAATCCGGTTTCTGTATTCCACCTCAGCAAGCAGAGTAGTGTTAAAATTGAGATTGCAGTTCCAGATTAGAGGTACTGTGGACACAATTTGACATTATTGGCATCCGGGAACTATCCCAGAATGCTTCCTTGTGACCACTCTGGACAACACTCTCAACTCCGATGTACTTGCCAGATAGGCAGTAAAAGCCCCGGGAACTTTTGAATTTCATTTCCTGTTTGGCCACTGTGGTGAGCTCATCAGCACAGGTGACCATCAGGACAGTCCACCATCACAGGCGACGATGCAGAGTCCATCATCATGAAACACCACGCAGTCCTGGATTCACAGATGAGCTCCAGCATGGTCTGAACGGGAGGTACTGGATCTCATCGCATGTTGGGGAGACGAATCTGTTACGGGAGAACTACGTTCCAAAAAAAGAAACACAAATACACCTCTGCCCCGATGTAACGCTGACCTTGGGAGCCAAAAAGTCTTACTGTGTTATAGGTGAAACCGCGTTATATTGAACTTGCTTTGATCCACCAGAGTGCGCAGCCTCCCGCCCCACCCACCCACCCCCGCAGCCCTGCTTTACTGCGTTATATCCGAATTCATGTTATATTGGGTTGCATTATATTGGGTAGAGGTATATGTACGCTAAAGTCTCCAGGGCCATGATGGAAAGAGGCTACTCCAGGGACACAGAGCAGTGTCATGTAAAAATCAAGGAGCTCAAGCAAGCATATTAAAAAGCCAGGGAGGCGAATGGGCTGTCTGGGTCACAGCCCCATACATGCTGCTTCTACCGTGAACTGCATGCAATTATGGAGGGTGATGCCACCACTACCCCCCCACTGTCCATGGACACGTGCAAGTTGGGAGTCGCACGGAGCAGGGAGAATGACTTTTTGGAGGGTGAAGAGGAGAAGGAGGAGGACAGTGCACAAGTGACAAGTGGGGAATCCGTTTTCCCCCATCAAGGTTTCCTCCCCACTCTGAACTTTAGAGTACAGATATGGGGACCTGAATGAAAGACCCCCTAAGTTTATTTACCAGCTTAGGTTAACAGTAAGCTGCCACCACCAAGTGTATTCCTAATCTTAGGGGAGAGCCACTTGGAACTCTGCCTTTCCCCAAATATCTCCCAAGTCCCTAACCCGTCCTTTCCTGGACACCCTTGAGACTAATTTCCCCACCCCCAATTCCCTACACCCCTTTTCCTGGGTAGGCTTGAGCGTATACCCTCACCAATTAGTCCTGGCAAACCTGGTGGCTGAACTTTGTGACTTTGTCCTCACCCATAACTATTTCACATTTGGGGACAATGTATACCTTCATGTCAGCGGCACTGCTATGGGTACTCGCTTGGCCCCACAGTATGCCAACATTTTTATGGGTGACTTTTAGAACAACGCTTCCTCAGCTCTTGTCCCGTAATGCCCCATCTCTATTTGCTCTGGACTGATGACATCTTCATCATCTGGACCCATGGAAGAGAAGCCCTTGAGGAATTCCATCAGGATTTCAACAATTTCCATCCCACCATCAACCTCAGCCTGGACCAATCCACACAAGAGCAGTATCAACAGGAAAGGGAGGGGGGAAGCTGAGAGACTCCATGCGCTGCAGCTTGCTGTGAATGGAGAGCTGGCTGCTAGAAGAGGGTGGCAGTGTGAATGGGGAACAAGTGTGCCCAAAGAGTAGAAAGCTTTGGCCCAGATAGCACCCTCAGAAGACTTCCCCAGACTGGCTTAGGGATGCCGGTGTGACCTCTCCTGGCAGCCCCCAAAGAAGGAACTGGGTGGACTAAATGGACAGTGCCCCTCTCTATCTGAAGCCCAGCAAGGGAGGTATGTGGGTCTCACCAGAAGTTAAAATGGTAAGTAAGGGAGGGGAGGCTCTACTAGAGGGCCTGGGCAGCTTCAGATACAGTACAGGAGGATTTCCGCTTCTGAGCCATGAAAATAGAAATAGACTTTTTCCTTTCCAGATTTATCTAATATTCAGAAAGAGAATCTAGCACCTGCCTTCCAGATTTGAACACCCTCAAAATTCAGGAGTGCTCAAGCTCAATTTGGGCAGCTGTTACTTCATTTCTCCCAAATCAAATATGCGGATCCACTGTCATTTGCTGTAGAAAAAGTAGGATACAATTGAGCAACAAATGCTGGGGTGTTTCCAGTGCTAACTATGGCTGGAATTGCTATTTTCAACAGCCATTGCCATTTTTTTTAAATTTTGTTTGTTTAAAAGGAAGACAGTAATATTGCACTGGCAAATTCCCCTTAGAAACAAAGAATGGAACAAAAGAATAATAAAGGCACCTCGACTTTTCCTCATTTAGGTAGGACAGTCTTATAAGATGGATCCAGCTATCTTCCAATCACACAAGCTGAAAATTGTTCCACTTTACTGCAGTTCTGTAACCATGTGGGAACCAGTCCTGTCTGTGTCCTGTGCACATCCAAAATCCCTGCTGAATGCAGAAGTGCCCTGCTTTTGTGACCATCCCACCTGATATGTTCAGCCCTTGTGAGCGAAGCAGATTCACATTTAGTAATTGGGTGGGAAGCATCTCAGAAAGCGTTAGGTGCTGTAGAAGGTGTTGCTTATTCACTTATTCCTGTTACAATAGAAAACCAGTGCTGCACAGAATGCATTTTGCTCCTGGAGTCTAGAATGGGCCCTTTGCTTCTATACACAGACCATTAAAGACAATGAAAAGACTCACTTCAACAGGCTTTGGACAGAATTGGTTATACACAGGGTAACTCCACTGTCTACACAGGGTCCTGGTCCCACACCGGAGGAGGGGGCATATGAGCTTGTTGCAGAGCTGCTGCACCCCAGCCTCCAAAATAATTCAGGCTGCACTTTCTGCATGACTAGGTGCTGGCTGAGGGGGGCGTGGGAATTGGTGGCCTCTGCTGCAGGTGATGGGCATCTCAGGTATTTAAAGCCATGGCCTAGAGGAGGGAAGTGCCTAACTCCAGAGTCTGCAGCTGCCCAGGGCCAGTGCTGAGGATTTAGAGTCCCTAATGCTGCCATTGCAAGGTTCAAGCATGCTCAGCCTTGGCATTGCCACCCCTCCTGCAGCTAGTAGCTGCAGCTGTCTAAGGCTGGCCTCTGGCAATTGGCCCCATGGCTGTAGCCAGAGAAGCTACAAGTGGCTCTGTGACTACTGGGGCCATTAAGCTAGAGCAGATACAGACACTGGAGTTAACCGCAAGGAACAGAGGTCATCAGCAGGAAAGGAATGTCAAGGGGAGCAGGGAAAGAGGGAGCAGGTCCTGCTTGCAGAGGGAGCTTCCAGCTGGGTGGGAGCATGTCCAAAGTAGAAAGGAAACAAGCCTGGGGAGAGGTAGTGGTGACCAGGTAGCAGACTAGCATGTAGATGGGAGCAGAGGGAGAAAGGCTGGTGTCTTCAGATTCCCAAGGGCTAAGTCCTCACTTTGGGGAAATGGTGTTTGCAGGTGGCTTGCTCACATGGCAGGATGGGGGCTGAGGGAGGGATCTGTCAGAACTGATCAGGTATCTGCTGGCTGTGGAACTCTGAGCTGAGACTAGGACCACATGCAGTGACTGGTGACATAGGGGGGGTACTGGAGACATGGCTAGAGAGGGTCTGAATGAGGAAGGAGATAAATCTGTGGGGAGTTTCCTTGGTCACTGTGAAAGTTCTGCTCACTGTGGACACTGGTAAACTCACATGGGTGTACAGCTCAATAAGAAAAACCCGGGGGCTGAGGGAGCTGTGTATGGCAATGCATATAGTCATGGAGAGATGTGTGATCAAAATGAAAACTGTCTCTGAGGTTCATTACCGGGTATGCTATGGCACCAATGGCACTGCCCCACCAGGCCCACACTTGAAGCCCACAGTGACTACATAGGGGCCCACAAATATGTTTGGTGCCGGGTGCACAAAAGGCTAACCCAGCCCTGACTGCCCAAGCACTATTTCAGCCCCACATTTTTGGGTGGACCTCCCACAGTGGAAGCTGCAGAGCACTCCCCCACAACACACACACACCCCTTCTGGTGTTGCGAGGGGAACAGGTGAAAGGACAAAAGAGACAAAGAGAAAAGAGAGAGAGAAGGATGGAGGAAGAGGTGAAACAAAAAGGACAAACCCTAACGTCCCCAGTCATTCTAAGGGACAAAATCTCAGGTGCGGAATAAAATTCGGCCTCCTTAAGCTCATGTTTTCCATGCCTAGAATTCAACTGTCACCAGATGGATCAGACTGAACAGGTTTCAAACCTCGAGGAGGCTCTTACCTTCTAAACAGGGATGGCTTTCTTCTAGTAAAATCACTAAAAGAGAAGGAGAAAACTCGAAAGAGGTTCCTCCTGGAGCTCACATACGTGAACCCGAATACTCTCTCAGTCCTCAAAGAGAGACCTGGAGAAGGTTGCTGAAGCAAAACCACAGGGGTCTCTGAGGTTTCCCTGGCCCCTCACCCCTGTCCTGCCTGGCTGATGTCAGCATCTCTCTGTGAGGTCACCACCTCCCACCACCTTTGACCAATAGTCTGAGGTCCTGCAAAAGGCCTTTGTGATGTCACTGCCGCACCCCTCCCTCGCTGTGCTAATGTCCTGCCCCTGGCCAGGCACTTTGGAGGTTTGAGCTACTCCCTGTGGATCACCCCACTCAAGGAGCATTCGTTCTAGGAAGCAAGCCGGCTAGACAGGAAAACATCAGATGCTGCTCCCAATGCTACACTCAGTTTTTCAGAAATTAGTCAACTTTATAGCCAGAAGAGACCATTAGAGCATCTAATCAGACCCCCTGCATATCACAGGCCTCCTGTATGACACAAGAGCTACTTTTTGGGAAAACACATTCCAGAAAGGCAGCTAGTTTTCATTAAATGACATCAGGAGATGGTGAATCCACCACAGTGTGGATTTATGTCCTTCACTGGTGAAACTAGTAGCTTATAAACGATAATAGCTTTACAAGTCACCATGCCTGTCTTCAGTATAAGTTACCAGCAAGTTCATCATTACAGTAAATCAAAGTTTATAACTTGTTATATAAGGTTATAGGTAGGTTAAGGTTAGCAAAATATAGTGAATCAATGTATTAGTATTACATAGAGAATTGTATTTGTGGGGGGTGGTTACAGTACATGTAAAGTTGCTGGGCAATCAGGAATAGTAACGTTGCACGTGCTTGTGACTATTTTCAATATTATTTACCTTTTCTATGTGCACTTATAGGAATAGGTAGTTAATGTATAATATTACTTGGACTTGTGCTTGTCTCCAGTATAACTTGCCATTTGTATTAATCCTCATTCAGTGCTGGTCTTTAATTCTGTTTTTCTCATTCTGTCTGTGTTGCCTTTATAGTCGTAAGTCATTAAAAACCTTTCTGGAGGAATAATTAGCTGTTTAGTTTCTCTTTTGCGGACACTACTCAACCTCATTACATCTGTGTTGGGTGTTGGGAAGCAGCGATCACCCAGAGCCCCACTAGGGCCCTGACAGGAGCCTCCCTAGGGCTCTGATGTGTGCCTCCTCCTTCCATTAATCTCCACAACCACATTCTAGACATGGGCATGGTGACCTTCCTGGGGATCTTTACAGCTTTAGCAGCTTCTTGGTGGCTATTTTCCTGCTCACAGCCACTGTCTTCTTCTCATACCTTGTCCTGGGGGCCCAGCTGCTGGTTGACTGGGAAGGAGCCAAAGTGCTGGTGACTTTAGCCTGCACCAAGTTGCCTTTGCTCATCAGACTCCTGTACGCCAACTGGATGTGGTTCTTGTTCTTCTGCACCGCACAGCCCCTGGAGAAGAAGGATCTGCAAATGTGCATTCATATGATCCCTTTGTTTAATTGATGAAAACATAAACTAGACAGAGGATTGGAACTGATTTCAGCTTCTGGACAGCTTAGCTGGGTTTTTATTCATTTGCTCAGGAAAATGCTGAATGGTCAAATTCATTTCAAGCTCCCCATTCAGTGGAACTCCTGAACATAGTGGAAATGGATATGAATATGTTTTCATTAAAAAAAGGCTTCTAAGGGGGTACTTGGATGATTTGATCTGCAGTCAAACATTCTACCACTGAGCTATACCCCCATAGCAAAGCTGTGCTAGAGTCTGTGATCTTAAGGACTTTGAAAGACAGACCCTGCTTCAACAAGCTCCTTTTCCATTCCCAGACCATGGGTGGTTTTAAAAATGGGGTTTGAGTAACCTTTATATATACATGTAGGCAGTGATGAGCTGCCAAAATATTAACAACCGATTCCCTCCTCCTCACCTCACGAGGGGGTCGTCCCCCCCAGGGGGGTCATGCCCCATCCAACCCATGTTTTTTGACCCCCCCGGGACCCCTGACCATCCCCCCCTTCCCTGTCCCCTGACTGCCCTTTGCAGCCCCATCCAACCCCTCCTTTCATTCTTGATGGCCTCCTGGGATCCCTGCCCCATCCAACCACCCCTTCTCTTTGTCCCTGAGTGCCCCTACCACCTCATCCAACCCCTGCTCCTTCCTTACTGCCCCCCGGGATCCTTGCCCCCATTCAATCCCCCTGTTCCCTGCCCTCTGACCGCCCTGACCCCTATCCACCCCTCCACTACCCACCGAACACCCCCTCCCTGCTCCCTGCCCCCTTACCACACTGCCTGGGGCCAGGACCGGGTCCGCTCCGCTGGCATCTCGACCAGAGCCGCGGGGCCCGACTCCCCGGGCCAGGCCGGCACCGCGGCTGGAGCCGCGGGGCCCGACTCCCCGGGCCAGGCCGGCACCAGGGCCGGAGCCGCGGGGCCCGAGCTGGGCCGGGTCCGAGCCACGCAGCTGGGACCAGCCCGAGCCGGGAGTGCTTGGCTGGGACCGGGCTGGGGCGCTCGGCCGGGGCCAGGGGGAGCTGTCCCGCCCCTCCCCCCCCCGCGCCCGGCTTACCTGCCTGCTGCTCTTTTCAGGCTTCCCACGAACATTTGATTCGCGGGAAGCAGGGGAGGGGGAGGAGGAGGGCGGAGCATTCAGGGGAGAGGGGGAGGTGAGCTGGGGCCGGGGGCCGGGTGGACAGCTGCCCGAGCCTTTGTTAAATTTAAAATCTTTTTAGAACCGGTTGTCCTGGAACTCCCCTGTGAGCAAAAGCTCTGCATGATTCCCACACTGGGAATTGAAACCAGGTACCCTCAATGAAAATGAGGAATGGTGACCACTAGACCCTATGGGAGTAGGATAGGCATGTTTGTCTACTAAGACAACCCCTCAGAAGAGCAGCAGCGCCACCCAGTGGGGGTTGCACACAGGGCTGCATTAACCCTTCAAGTGCTGAGGTTTCCCTCTCTCCATTCCCAGTGCCTGTGATCAGGAAACAGACATCAGGGCTCCCAGGTACTGCACAGACCATGACTGAGATCAGGGTCCCATATTGTGCAAGGTGCTGTGCAAACCCTGGCCAACACTGGGACACCCAGGGGGTTCCCCGCAATTTCTCTGAGCCTCTGCTGCCTAACTTCTTCTGACTCCCTCTGGATCACCCTCCCCCCTCGCAAAAACCCACCTTTGCAAACAATCCTTTCCCTGCCCCCTAATTCTGCTTTCACACCCTGGGACCATCTCTTCTCTTTGTCTTCCCCCCAGGTGAAGCAGAGACGCAGGCAACTTCAGTCACTGGAGACAGCCCCAGCGAGCGGAGCAGCCTGCCCGGAGGTGGGAGGGGGTGTTTGCAGACACAGGAAGGGAGCAGCTGGGAGCGGTGGGTGCTGGGAAGAAGGAGGCAGGAGAACAAATCCCATCGATGGGACATGGGGCAGGTCCTGGGGGCGGGGCTCTGGCACAGCCCGGGGGCGGGGCAGCTCCTGGGGGCGGGGCTCTGGCACAGCCCGGGGGCGGGACAGCTCCTGGGGGCGGGGCTCTGGCACAGCCCGGGGGCGGGGCAGCTCCTGGGGGCGGGGCTCTGGAACAGACCGGATGCTGCTGCCGCCTCCATTGTGACGGGGGAGCTCGGGTTGAGCAGCTGCTCCCTGGTGTCTACGTGCTGCCAGCAGCGCTGGAGCCGCTCGAGCCGGAGCGGAGCTGCTGTTCTCAGCTGCAGCCAGGATCTGCCCCTGGCCCCGCTGGGATCCAGGTGGGAACAGAGCCTGGGGCCCGGGGGTTCCCCGTTGTGTGGCTGGCGGGGGCGGGAGGGGAGAAGCCGGAGCTGCAGGTGGGGGAAGGGCAGTGGGGTAGGTGGGGGTTGAACGGTCTCTGGGCAGCCGGAAAAGTCCAGGGGGAGAGTGTGTGAGAGTCGGGGGGGGGGGGAGAGATACCTGCATCCTTCTCCTGTCTGTGCCACTTCCCTCCCCAGTACTGGTAACAAGTCTCTCTAGTTCTCCCCCTTTTCTCTCCCCTCATAACACAGGACTATCAAACCCAAAGAGATTCCCTCGTTTTTCCTAAAATTATTGACTCTGTAGTCTCTTATTTTTCCTGATTTTCTCCATAATTCTCAAATATCAATTTAAATGTTCCTCATATTTGGGGGGCTTCCCCCCACCCCCCATTTCATCTGCAGCAATTCATCCTTGTTTGGGTGAATTCCCCAAAAGGGATCGGGGTTACTGGGTGCTGTTTGGGGGAGCCCTGAGACACAGCTCCCTCTGGGGTGGAGATGGGGTGGCCGTTCTCTGCCAGCAACAGGGCATGGCTGGGGCACCGGTGGGGAAGGAAGAACTGCTGTCCCCTATGGAGCCTGCCCAGCCCCTTTGGTTCTGCTCCTTTCTAGCATTTTGTTCAGAAACTTGATTACTGCAGAGGCTGAAAAATGTCTGTGGATTTAGCCCTGGCAGGAGGGGCCAGTTCTACACTGTAATAAAGAGATCAAGCATTTTCCCAGCAAGTCAGAGTCTAGGATATCTGTCTGCACGAAAAGGGCCTGGAGGAATTGTGATGTGAAATGAACTAAAGCCTGTTCTGAAACCTCCACAACTGCCCTTCTCGCCTGGCCAGGCTGCTGAATGATGCTCACGTCTCGCTCCAGCTCATCCCATCCTCCCATGGGACAGAGAAGGGAAATGGCTGCAGAGGAGCCCGTTCAGGTAGGGATTATTGGGGGTTACTGGTGAGTTCCTGCTGGAGGGAGAGGGACAGCAAATACACAGGAGGTGGGAGGCTTGGGCAGTCTGGTTTGGAGGTTGGAGTGGGGCAGGAAATTCACAGGGTGGAGAATGGGAGGAAGCCAGGGTGTAGCAAACCTGTTGGGACTTGTTTAATATGTGGCTTCCATTCTAGGAACAGACCCATGAGGTTAGAAGGTGGAAATGCTCTAATCTGTGGAAGAGCAAAGAACACACCTAGGTGGGGCTAGGTAAACGGAGCAGAATCCCAGTGCTGGAGCCTCACCCGACTAACCAGCAGCTGCTGTGAGATGTAGAGGGGGCACCCACCAATGAGGCTTAGTCAGGGATTCTCAACTGTTTTCTTTCTGAGGCCCCTCAACATGTTATAAAACCCCCACTGCCCTGCATATGCCTGGTTTTCTGCACAGAAAAGCCAGGGCTGGTGTTGGAGGTAGCAAACAGGGGTATTGCCTTGGGCCCCATGTGACAGGGACCCCCCCAGAGCTAATTGTGCAAGCTTTGGCTTCAGCCCCTGGTGGCAGGCCTCATGGCCCCAGGCAGTGAGGTTTGGGTTTTCTGCCCTGGGCCCAAGCGAGTCTAACGCTGGCCCTGCTTGGAGGACCCCCTGAAACCAGCTTGCAGCCCCCCAGAGGTCCAGGGACCCTTGCTTGAGAGCCACGGCCTTAGGGGATATGCCCCTCCCTCCATACCCAGCTCCAGGGCTGGCCTTAGAGAAAATGGTGCCTTGGGTGAACTTGTATTTTGGTGCCCCCCATCACCGCTGGCCCTCACGGGCTCCCCACCATCACGTCCAAGCCCTGGTGCCTCCCTCTAGTGCTTAATTTGTATTGAAAGAGGTGCCAGAGCTCAGCCATGGCACAAATTAAGCACTGGCAGGGCAGCCTGATAGCGGTGGGTGCTGGCCGAGCACCCAGCTCTGAAGGCAATTCCACCGCCAGCAGCAGCGCAGAAATGAGGGTGGCCTGGTGTGTGGTGTATTGTGCAGCCTTTTATTTTATTTAAAGTGCAGTTTGTAATATGGTATTACACCGCCGCAGGGTCGGCTCTGGTGGCGACAGTTTCAAGCTTAACAGAGTGAAAGTCGCCTCTGCTACTTACTTCAAATATATAGTCTCTAGGAACACACAAAGACCAAGGGTAGTGACCACACAGACATTCACAGGTACAAGGTCTAGTCGGTTTGACAAGTTTTATGGAGGTTACAGTTATGGTTATGAATACCCAAGCATATAGACATTCTATAAAGACCTGAGCAAAAGTTACAACTCTAGTTCTACTCAGATCCTGTTCAATAGTATTAGGGTCTGATGTGTCTCTCATGGATTGATCATCAGTAGAGGGATGGTTCCTGCTGGAATTTCCCATAGGGAGCTCAATTTTCCTGCTCTGGGCACCCCCTTTTTATAATGTGATTCTGATTATACCTCATTAGCATTGACACACAACCTGTATCCTGTGGTTAAGGCACATTTGGAAACAGAGGTGCCTTTACAGAAATTTTTTTATTTAAAATTTATTTTATTTATTTAAAATTAATCTTCCTGCTAATTGTTCACCCTGTTACCACTTGGTGCCTCTTTTCCCATAATCTTAGGGCATCGGGTTATTCCTAGGTCATTTACTTATATCAGCATTTCCTAGCTCCCAGGCCTAAAATAGCGAAGCTAAAATCTTACAGGTCTCAGCCTACAGGTCTTGCGTTTCAACCCTATTTACTTAGATACCTAATACATGATTATTCTCGCTACATACCGGTCAATTGATTCTCTATTTAGCATACAGTGATTCTGTATGACATAGTTATTTATAACACCACACAATAAATGAACGGTAAACTGAAATCATTGGCTGCCATTCCCACCCTTACTCCTACACTGCTGCTGTGGCTTGTGGTGCCCGGCGCTCTGCCTGCAGCTCAAGACAGGCTTTGCGCTCTCACACGCCCCAGATATCCTGCAGCCCAATGGCCGCTCCTGGCTCACCAGAGGTATCATTTCAGATTTTTGGGGAGGGGGGCGACTTTAACCGTGATTCCAGGGGCTACTTGAGGCACCTTAAAACTGTAGGATTTTTTGCAGAAAATAACTTAGGAATTTATATAAAGAAAGATAAATATATACTGACTCCAATTACAGCCACATATTAAATTTAAAAGTAAATTTAGAACAATCAGGAGACAATACAGCAAGATATTTCCTATCCCAAGCCTTGAGGTATCAGTTCTGGAGCTTTAATGCAGGTATCAGAAACACAAGGTTGATACATTTTACCCTATCTTTAGTAGAGATAAATAAAAATAAATAAAATCTGCTTACTTTCTCTAACAGACACGCTCCATGTTACTGCCATTATCTCCTCTATTTTAGTCAATTGTTTTTCACTCCACTGAAAACATATTTACTTAGTTTACATAGGGGATTAAAGTTTTTTTTCTCTTTTTTACGAATGGGAATTTATTTCTCTAGTTATTCTGGCATTTGTGTTAACTGATCACAATCATGTAGGTGACTCACTAACATTTCATGCCATCGTTGCTATTAGTATCATACTTGGAACTGGATTTATTTTCATAGACATTTTAAGTTACTTTACAGACAGACTTAAAAATACAATCTGAAGATAAGTGATCTTCATCTGCACAGTGTCTAAAGTTTTGAGTTTAGCTAATTTTTTTTTAACGAGCCCTGCTAAGGTAAGTACATGCAAAATGTAGAGTCTGTTATTTGATTGTACCATTTTAAATAATTAATGACAAAGCACAATATGGTAATAATGATAATTACTCCAGCCACCTGAGGCATTTTAGAATTTATTACTCAAAGAATTGAATTTAAACATAAGACGGAAATAAAATTTTGAAATGCACAGACCAGTTAAAAAGCTAAAATAACAGCACTGTCATCCTGACCGAATGTGAAAGAATAAAATTACAGAGACTATGTGCACTTTGCGCATTTTGACAGGAAGTAAAAAGAAGTAATAACAACAGTAATTGAAGTGTCTATTGTGGGGTGAGTGTGTGGGGGTGGGAGACAGCCCGCTGTCACTTCAAGCACAGCGGCACTCACTAGTCTGAAGGCTCGTTCACACAGCAGCAGCGGCCAGCAGCTCCCACTCCTGACCCAGAGGCAGCAGCAAAGAATCTTGTCCTCTCATCTCAGCTCAGCAGAGACTGGGCACAGAGGCAGGAGGGTGGGGCCTCCCCGACATCAGCAACCCCCCCCCAGCACACAGGAGGCTCCTGGGAGCAGCTTGGCCAGGGGCAGCTCCAAGGGGGGAGGGGGCAGGGCTGCAGGAACAGTTGCTTGGGCAGACAGCTGAAGAGAAGTGGGGAGAGGAGAGACAGGACACCCCTGCTGGAGGAACCCCCTCAGCAAGGCCCCCCTGGAATGTCACCTAGTCCGCCCCCCAATAAGTCTGGTCCTGTCCAGCTCTTCACAATGAGAACAGCGTTGGGCTCTCTGCCAGCGAGCTCTCTCTGCACCCTGCTAGGGGCTCCATCTCCTGTATCAGTGGGTGGCTAGTAGGCATGTGATGGATCGGTTGGGAGAGACAAGGGGCTCTCGCTTCGTCCCCTCACCCTGGCGTTTCCTGGCTGCTCTGAGCAGGGTGGAGGTGGGACTCCTGACAGTGAGCCACCCAGAGCTTCCATTTGATTGGCTCCTTTCCCCCATGAATGGTGGGGTTGTCACGGGGGCAGCAGGTACTGAGTGTTGGACTCTCACTCTTTCAGGGGCCGGTGACCTTCGAGGGGGTGGCTGTGTATTTCACCAGGAGAGAGGGGGCTCTGCTGGACCCCACTCAGAGAGCCCTCTACAGGGATGTCATGCAGGAGAACTATGAGAATGTGACCTCGCTGGGTAAGGAGTCCTGTTCCCTCAGTTATTAGAAGCTGTGGGGTCTCTAAAAAATCTGAGTAGTAATAACTTTATACCTTTCTTTATTCATCATACAAGTTTTGACAAGTTTCCTTGCCCCCCACTAGAATAAATTTTAGACATTTCCCTTTTTTGGTGTCCTCAGTCATTTTGAAATTGCATTTAATGTATCCGAATTGGATACATTAATAACTAGCTTTCATGCCTTTTCCTCTTTTTAAGAGGAAAATATACCGCCTGTAGAATTCTAAATTGAGTAAATAGGTGTATGACTGATGCATGGCTTGTGTGACAGTCAGATGAGCTCATCTTTTGAAAGAAGAGAATATAATGTTGACATTCAGGACCCCACGGGTGAAGGGAGAACAGAGCTGTGGGAGGGGAGGAGAAGGGGGAGTAGATAATTCTAGGGTGCCTGGACATGGGGAAGGGGTGTGCAGGATTAGAGGTAAGATGGAGCAAGGGGGGATGAGGTTGTGAAAGACAAGGAGGGAACAGAGGAAGCTCCCAAGGTGCCGGGAGGTGGTGCTGGCTGAGAGTAATGGGACGAAGAGGAGGGGAGTGTGGAGGAAGGGTACCCAGGAAGTGGGCTGGGTAAGTCAGTGGGAGGGAGGAGAGGTTTGGGGATCTAGAGCTGTGGGAGATCCCAGACCTTTAACCCCGAATCCCTACCCAAGCCTTGTTGTTTTAGAGCCTACACTTCAGTTTTATTTCTGTTCAGTTTCACTTCATTATACATTTTCCCCAAATATTATTCATAGACTCTAGGACTGGAAGGGACCTTGAGAGGTCATCGAGTCCAGTCCCCTGCCCTCATGTCAGGACCAAGTACTGTCTAGACCATCCCTGATAGACATTTATCTAACCTACTCTTAAATATCTCCAGAGATGGAGATTCCACAACCTCCCTAGGAAGTTTATTCCAATGTTTAACCACCCTGACAGTTAGAAACTTTTTCCTAATGTCCAACCTAAACCTCCCTTGCTGCAGTTTAAGCCCATTATTATTTTAACTCTTGACCTCCCTGTCCCATGCATTACGCCCCTCCCCATATAATCTCCCCATCTCTATGCACAGCGACCCCAGCCACCAATCCTGAGTCCTTGCTGCCTTCCTCCCTCCCATCGCAGGGCCACTACCCAGGCACAAATGAGCACTTTGTTGTTGATGTCACAGGATGGTAGTGTATCCTGTACAATGTTTACACCTATAAGATTGGGGTGCAATCTTGCCCTTGTACATGGCTACTCAAAGTTAATTGAGGAGGTGAAATTTGGTGAAACACACAAACTTGATTTAATACAAACAGTTATAATTGAAATCATAGGCAAGGATCAATACACATAACAATTAGACTAAGATAAGTATAGTAAAGAGGGTCTTGCATTGTGCATACTTACAAGTTATGGACACCGTTGGAAACAAAGATCAAGGGGCAAGGGAGCCCATCAGAAGGGAGCCCTGCTTCAGCTTACACTGTCTCGGGGATCCGACAAAATAAAAAAATGGTAACTAGAAGAGGTATTTTATCCGCTTCCTTATGGTAATAGGATGGCTATATACCATATCTGCTCCTTTGCTCTGATTACAATAATGTCAATAGCTGCCCCAACCCATATGTGGCCTTTGGGAAGTCTCTAATTAAGCATCAAACCTTAATACTCATGATTTACATTACTTACTTATTAATAATTCCAATATATGAATGCGTCCAACTGCTGAGATACTGCAAAGCAACCTAACTGCTAAAGCCCGCCCCAAACTTCCTTCTTTCAGAATCCTGTGGTGTATTGCAGCTGTTTGTGGTTACTCATTAGTCTCTCAAAATGAGGGTGCAAAATATTTGACCTGGGATTCTCTCCATAGGCCTATTCAGGTAAATCCCAGACTTCAGCATAATCACTCCCACAAAGCCTCCACCTAATATAAGGTCCTTAACTGTAGCAAGCTAATAACCCATTTATTTCTGTTCACCTCCTTGCCCCTCCACGCATGTTCCAAGCTGATAAGCAATTCTCTGATAATGACGTTTTATCTCTAGCGAGTATAAAATTGCCCACAAGACATGAGACATAGGGCACAGCTACACTTGCAGATGGAGAGCGCTGTGAGTTAACCCAGCCCTTGGAGAGTGCAGTAGAGAAAGCGCTGCAATGTGTTCACACTGTCAGCTGCAAGCGCACTGGCGTGACCATATTTGCAGCACTTGCAGCGGCATTGGGAGCGGCGCATTATGGGCAGCTATCCCACAGAGCACCTCTTCCCATTCTGGCACTGTGGCTTGTGGGAAAGGGGGGGGGGCAGGGGCACAGCATTGTAGGTCCTGTCCCAATGACCCATGATGCATCGCTTCACATCCCAGCAATCCCTGTGCTTTCGTCCACATTTGGCACCATCTTTCAACATTTTTTCCTACTGCGCACAGTGTCTTCTCTTTCGGCCAGTGGGAATGGATCCCCAAACACTGAGGAATATGCTGATGGGTCCCACCAGCATGTCACGAATGACAGTCGAGTCCCTCCTTAAGTTACGAACTGACAGTGAGGAGTCCAACGATTATGTCAACTCGCATAATGCATATGACACGGGCTTGCTTGTGGCATTCACGGACATGCTCACTGCAGTGGATCGCCGCTTTGGGGCTCAGGAAACAAGCACCAAATGATGGGATCACATCGTCATGCAAGTCTCGGATGACGAGCAGTGGCTGCAGAACTTTCAGATGAGAAAAGCCACTTTCATGGGACTGTGCTGAACTCGCTCCCACCCTGCGGCGCAAGGACACGAGATTGAAAGCTGCCCTGCTGGTGGAGAAGCGGGTGGCTATTGCAATCTGGAAGCTGGCAACCATTGGAATTGTGTTGCAGGGCTATTAAGTTTGCAGGGCTATTAATCACATCCTGCTCAGAAGAACCGTGACTCTGGGTAACGTGCATGACATTGTGGCTGGCTTTGCACAAATGGGTTTCCCTAACTGCGGGCAGGCGATAGATGGGATGCATATTCCAATTCTGGCACCAGCCCACCTAGCCTCCAAGTACGTTAATCGAAAGGGGTATTTCTCTATGGTTCTCCAAGTACTTGTGGATCACCATGGGTGTTTCATTGACATTAACGCAGGCTGGTCCAGAAAGGCGCATGACGCACGCATCTTTCGGAACACAGGCCTGTTCAGGAAGCTGCAAGCCAGGACTTTCTTCCCAGATTAAAAGATCACCGTAGGGGAAGTCAAAATGCCCATTGTGATCCTTGGAGACCCCGCTTATCCTTTAATGCTGTGGCTCGTGAAACTCTACACAGGGAGCCTTGAGAGCAGCAAGGAACGGTTCAACTACAGGCTGAGCTGGTGCAGAATGACTATGGAGTGTGCTTTTGGCTATTTAAAGGACCCCAGCACTGTCTGTATGGGAAGCTGGACCTGGCCGATGACAACATCCCCACGGTTATATCCGTGTGCTGTACCCTCCATAACGTTTGTGAAGGGAAGGGTGAAAGATTCACCCAGGCATGGACCTTGGAGGTTCAACACCTGGAGGCTGAATTTGAACAGCCAGAGAACAGGGTTATTAGAGGGGCCCAGTGTGGGGCTGCAAGGATTAGGGATGTGTTGAGGGAGTAATTTAAGGATGAAAGTCATCAGTAATGTTTTCATACTGGGACAAGGAGCACAGTAGCTCTGCCAAGGAACCTGCGCAAGCTGATTGCCCAGCCTCTGTATGAGAGTCTTGTGCCCTCTTCTCCGCATCCGCAGCAGCCACAATCTGTCTTCCCTCTAGGCTTCTTGGATCTTTGAGCCTGTCCCTCCTGAGGTTGCGTGGCCCAGTTCTTGTTTCTTACGTTCTCCTTTTCCAGAAGAATTAGAGGCTGTTGCTCCTGAATTTTAGTGTTTAATTCCCCAGCCTTCTCCACACACTGGGGGAGATTAATTCTCCCTCCCATTACACCTGAGTCACTAGATTTCCTAATTCCCCAAAATGTGCTTTTGCGATGTCACAGTTCTGGGGTAGCTAAGCCTCTGACCTGCCTCCATGGGGTGCACAAGGAATGGCCTCTCAGGTATCAGGCCTCTAGCCAGCCCCTCTCTATGGGTAGGGACCCACATGTCTCTCCTTTTTGACCGGGTATGAGGATTGCAGCTTCTCCTCCACTGTGTTCATGGGACTAACCTCCAGTTCCTGTGCTTTGCTTTCTCTCCAGGGGCTGTGAGCAGTGTGTGTGGTAGAGGTGGGAATTTTGGTGATACTTCTATGATGCCAATACACACCTCAGTTTCCTGCTGTGATTGGTATTGCTATGACTATAAAGAACAGGAGGCATGAGGTGTTTTGTCACATAGCTGTCATGGGGTGATACAAATGGGTCATTAAGGACTGGCTGGGGCCAACTTACATCAATGGAATACCCAACAGAGACGGGAATAATTGTCACCTGTCCATGGGAGGATCTCCCCTTGGCTGAGTGAAGCATACATGGACTTGTTATGTTTTTGGGAGCAGGAAGAACTGGGCTCGCAGACTCAGGGAGCTCTACTGGAGAGAAGACAAATGGACAGGCACAGTGAATGGAAATCAAACTGTTTTCTACAGCAGCCTGGCTCAAGGGCATTGGCCAGTATGGACTATATTGTCTTCTTTGCTTCTCTGTGCTAATCTAAGGCCTTTCAATGCTGTGTTTCGGTTGACTAATAAACCCTGCTCTGTTTTAAAAGTCTGCCTAGTGTCGCAGCACAAACTCTGTGCATTGAATGAGGAACAGTCTCTGAACAGGAGTGTCGTTCAGCTGGGCCTGTTGGCAGAGCTCACAGGTTGAAATAGGAGTGTGGAAGCCAGAGGCTCAGTCATAGGTGTTGAAGCTACATGGCCTATCCTTGTGGAAGAGTGGGTCCCCTGGGGGGTGTAACGCACTCAGGGGGCACCTTCCAAGGAATGTTAAAAGCCAGGGCATTGAACAGATCCTGTGGATCCATGACAGTGTCAGCGTGCCTTATGGAGAAAAGATATAAAGCAAGAAAAGCATCAAAATGCATATTTACCATCAGTCCTCTTGGGAATCCCCGATCATTTCCAAAGTGTATTAAAAACCTTCTTTAAAAGCTTACGTCTGGGTTATCAGGTCATGGCAGTTTGTAGCCCAAAAAGTCAGCTCAAACTCAGCTGTTTCTCCCCAAAAAGTCTGTCTGTCTTCTTCAGTCTCCTGAAAGAGGTAAAATCAGTCACTGTCCCGTTCTGTGTGGGGCAACTCAGAAGATGGAGTTCTGCATAACCAGCCTTGAGATCCAGCCTTCATGATACCAGATTGCACAGGAAACCCATCTCTCAGCCTCGCTGGTATCATCTTGCCCATCTCAGCATCACAGTCTGTGACGTATTCAGGCTTTCAAGGGCTGGCTCAAAGATACAGTTAACAGTCATAAGTAGGGCCAGTGTTTGCAGGCAGTGAAAACAGAGTAATTGACAAGAATGAGCAATATATAATCCTTTACAGCCTGAAAGTGCATTGTGGGGAGGGGACAGGAGCCAGCTGTGTGGGGGAGGTGCAGCCCAGAAACTGGGTATTGAGAGCCTAGAGCCGGCTGTGTGCTGGGGAGACAGGACATGAACCAGCTGTGTGCAGGGGAGATGAGCAGGGGAGAGGTGCTGTTGATGCCGTCTGCTCTGTAGCACAATGAGGGTGCCCAGCATCCCACTGCCAAGTGCCTCGCCTCCCAAGGGGAAGCTCCAGTGTTTTTTCTGAGCCCAGACTTGTATGAGGAGGGAAGAAATTGGCAGCAAGTCTCAAAAGCAGCCAGCCTCCAACCTCTGCCCCGTGCCCTGGGGAGGAGTCAGGGGTCTCAGGCAGAAATCTGGGCTTTGTGACCCTGCATCCCCACCCACCTTCTGTTCAGCTATTCTGGATACGAAGGGTGATTCCAGAAATGAAGAGTAATTTCAGGGGGAAATGCAGTAATAGCAGCAATTTCCAGAAAACACTGGCCCTAGTCATAATGTTAAATACAATAGTCTCAAGATCTATACCTGTGTTCATCAGATCTGTCCCTCTCCCTTCACATAGTTCACTCTGCTGGTGGGTTCCACCTCTTTCCCCATCTGTGTCTGTCTTGTCTATTAAGACTGTAAATTCTTCAGGGCATGGGCCATCTACTATTCTGGATTTGTGCTGTGCCTAGCACAACAGGGGCCCATGGTTTGTTGGCTCTTAGGCACTAAGGTCATGAATATGAGTTATAATAATAACTCTCCTGCCACTTTGAGCCAAGGAAGCCGGCCTTGGGGTGTTACGTCTTAAAAATGAGCTGAGGTTAACACTATGGAATATTCCTTGTGACAAGTATCCCACAAATTCCATGGACCTTCCTTGTTTTCTTTTCCTTCCCAGGGTTTCCAATTTCCAAACCTGATGTGATCTCGCAGCTGGAATGAGGGGAACAGCCATGGGTCTCAGACCTCCAGGGCTCGGAAGAAAAGTGATCCCGAAAACTGTCTGCATGGGTGAGGAATTGGGTGAACCATCTCAAAAACAGTCCATGAATACAGGAAACATTTGGGATGCCCTACAAAGACTCTCCAAGGTGTGAGCCCTCCAAGTTCAGGATTGTTCCCTGCAGATGTGGAATTATTAGGCAGATGTCATTCATGGCTTCCCACCTATCTTGACTGACAGTTGGCAGCAGGTCCCTCCCCAATCTCACTTTCCCCTGAGAGTTCTGGTGAGTTGCACACCCAGAACAGATCCCTTCCTCTCTCTCCTCTGGGGAAGGGTTTGGGGAAAATCAGCTCCTGATAGATTTGATCTCTCCCACACATTTTGGTTTGTTCATACCTTTTTCCATTCCTCTCTCCCAGATTCCTTTCTCTCCAGCACAGGGAGTGACCTATGTCTGGATTCTCTCTGTCTCCCATCAGGTGATGGGATGGTGAGTGAGAACGAGGAGACACCCAACGAGGAGAAACCCCAGCAAGATGCTGAGCAAGGAGAACCACATGGGATGTTATCCGGAATATCCAAAGGGAATGTTTCCGGGAGTTGTGCACTCCCAGAAAAAGCAAAAGCCTGTGAGACTAAGCACAGGCCAGAGGAAAACTTCAGTAGCCACTCAGACCTTATTACACACAAGAGCATCAACTTGGAAGAGACACGCTACACATGCCATGAGTGTGGGAAAAGCTTCAATGGGAGCTCAGACCTTCTCACACATGGATCTTTCAGCCCTCATCACACATCAGAGAATCAACACAGGAGAGAGACCCTACATGTGCTCTGAGTGTGAGAAAAGCTCCAATCAGAGCTCAAACCTTATCAGACATCGGACAATCCACATAGGAGAGACTCCCTACACGCGCTGAGCGTGGGAAGAGTTCTAAGCAGAGCTCAGCCCTCGTCTCACATCAGAGAATCCACAGAGGAGAGACGTCCTACACGTGCTCTGAGTGCGGGAAAAGCATCAATCAGAGCTCCAGCCTTATTAGACATCAGAAAATCCACAGATGAGAGACCTGTAATAAATGCCTTGATTCTGGCTGGCCAAAGATTGTTTTTAAAAAAATCACAAATGCGAATTCCCACAGAGCGACCTATGCACCATGTTCACCGTGGTCTCTCAGCTCCCCTAGATGAGTTGCCTTTTGCAGCTCCCCGTTCTTTGGGGTCAGTCCTGTGATTTTTTTTTCTGTCAACTTTTTTCCTTTTGAGTCATAGGAGTGTGTGTCCCTCCAGCCAGGAATGTTCTTCAGCTCCAGGTGGGGGAAGAGGTTTGATCCCAACAAACTACACTGAGGTAAAAACTACCTGTGCCTTCCATCCACTAGGGCTGTACATGGCATTGGCTGCTCAAGTTAGTGATCTTGGTGTAAAAAGCCAATTATAGTTGTAGAGCAGATGCAGCCCAGGTGCAGTGGTGGCATTAGCTTTCCCCTTGACCTGACCTAAACTCCATCACTTTTCCTAGTCTAAACAAACCCTGAGCATCACGGTTATACTGTTCCCCCATTTCAAAGCAATTGTTAGTCATCAAGTTCCCCCTTTGGGAACAAATCATTTAATTCCCAGTTGCTCTGATGTTGCTTCAGGTTTTGCTGGAGAGCAGATACTTTTACTACCATTTTTCTCACTTAAAACATATTGAACTATAACGAAGAGCAGGAACAGGGCAGGGATAGGGAAAAATGTCATTTCATCGGCTATAAGAACAGAAAAAGATAGGGTAAGTCAGAGGGATTCCCTTATTCCCCATCAGCATCCCAATCCCCCTGTTGTTCAATTGGTTAGGTCAATATTTTTTCTAAAGGGCTGGGAAGACTATTCCCTAGTAAATGGCTTAGAACTAAGCAAAATACCCATGTATTTGGCCCCCAAAGCAGTTGTGGCCCGGGCCCTGCAGGAGGTCACTGCTGAAGATAAAAAAAATAAATAAATAAAAATAATTGGAGATATACCAATCTCCTAGAACTGGAAGGGACCCTGAAAGGTCATTGAGTCCAGCCCCCTGCCTTCACTAGCAGGACCAAGTACTGGTTTTGCCCCAGATCCCTAGGTGGCCCCCTCAAGGATTGAACTCACAACCCTGGGTTTAGCAGGCCAATGCTCAAACCACTGAGCTATCCCTCCCCCCTATCTCCTTCCTAATCAGGTGTGTGTTGCCTATTATTTGGGAAATGCAATCCCTATCTAGATAGGGATGGGGAAAATGGAAGTGATGTTTCTGTTCAGCTCACCCCTGGGAGATGCTGCAAATATGTAGAAAATGAAATCCGTGTTGAATGTGACATAGCTGCAGAAAGAGACCTATTTTCCATAGATACCTGACATTTAGTGATTTACAGGGATTCTAAGCCACACCTGAATTTAGTGCCTAATTTAAATCTGTGCCACCAGATTAAAGAAATGAAAGGGCATATTTGGGGGAGTTATACCTCACTATCACTATTTATACGTTGTGTGGCTGGTGAAGAATTCTACGCCAGAGATGTGTAAAATTACTCCAAGAAAGGTCAAAGATTTGGCAAGAACTCAGGTAGAAACTGCAGATTTTGATTTTCACCCTAGAGATGGAAGCTATGGTGACCTGTGGCCCAGGTAAACTATTTTTGGAATGCTGCTCCCTAGTTAAGTGACATTGGTCACACTCCTAAAGGACACCATGATTAAATTGGGCACAACTGTCTTTTACTATTTGGATCCAAAGTTTCATGAAGCACAGAGAGAAACAGCTGATTCCTTCAGAGCCATTCCATGCCTGTGGGTCCCAATCTGGCTGACTTGCTGGACAAGAAGCAGTTCCATGCTGGGCAAATGATGGTAGCCAATGAGGGAATGTATCAGATTCCAAGTTCAGATTGCAGGATACATGAATGCTGAGTCCTGACTCCATGGTTTGGTCTCTTAGTTTTGCTATTAAGTCTTATGCATTTGTATCACTTCTCCGCCTCCTGCGACTTTGAAAGATTAGAAAGTGTGAAAATAGAGCACAGGTGGTTTTTCTCATGATGCAACCTTCCCACGTAGTGTGAGAGCCCTTCCACCCACACTTACGGGAGAAGACCCAGGGCGAAATGAGCTTACAGAAATGGAAGGCTCCTAGATTTGTGTGAAGTCACATTCTACAATAAACTCAATGGGTGGAAATGGGAATTAAGAGAAAACTGCCCTATAGGTTTATATTTTGTAAACTTTTAATACATTATTACTAGCGACAACTAAATGAAACATGAAGTTAATTAGTGTAAAGTAAGAGGCTGATTATGTGATAACTTTCAGTGTTATAATAGTAGTAATTAACTCGATAGCATTCATCACCAAGCAATTTTGACAGGTTTCCACACCTCTTTTTGGGCTTATGTCCCCACCTTCCCACCCCGTTTCCGTTGGCGCTGAAGTGTGGCACCATCGGCCATTTTGAAAAAGTGTGTGTGTGTATGTGTTTGAGTAGGGGAAGTGTTGTGTATGTTTGTGCTTGGGTAAATGGAGAGAAAAAGGTTGAAAGAAGACTGTGAGAGAGTGTAAAGATGAAAAAAGAAAGTTTGAGTAAGGTTTAGAGGAAAAAAAGGAAATTTGAAAGAAGAGAGGTAAGTTATTGAAGAAAAGATGATGGTAAAGGCTTAGCTTGGTAGGCTATTAAAGAATAGAAAATTTGGAGATAAATGTAAAAGGTGTATTAAATATCAGGGTGGGTTAAGAAAAAAGTTAAATAATATTGAAAACTAGGTTTAAAAAGGGAATTTACTAAGGCAAAACCTGTTTGGTAAGCACATGATAAAGTAAATTAAAAAGCATTGAAACTATTCAATACCAGTGTAGGTTTAAAAAAAAAAAAAAGAGAGCCCCCTTTTCAAAGGGCAAAGATAGACAGCACATGATGGAATCAAAAAGAGGGAGAGAGAGAAAATGACGTTGGCGCCAAAGTTTGGCGCCATCGTGTGTGTTTTGTGCTTGGTTACATTGAGAGAAAAGGTTGAAAGAAGAGAGTGAAAAGATGAAAAAAGAAAGTTTGAGTAAGGTTTAGAGAAAAAAGGAAAGAAAGGTTATTGGATGTGATTGAGTAAGGAGAGAGGCTGCTAAAGGCAGGTTATTCAAGAATAGAAAGATAGAACTTGAAGGAAAAAAAGAAATATTTGTTTTTAAAAGGTTAGTTTAAGAAAAGAGTTAAATAATATTGAAAACTAGGTTTAAAAAGGGAAAGGCAAAACCTCATTGGTAAGCACATGGTAAAAAAGTGAAGAAAAATGCATTTAAACTATTCAGTATCAATGTAGGTTAAGAAAAAAGTATTAAGAACCATTAAAAACTAGGTTTAAAAAGGGAATTTACAAAGGCAGAGCCTGTTCGGTAAGCACAGGGTAAAAAAGTAAATAGAAAAGCATTCAGTATCAGGGTAGATTAAGAAAAAAAAGAGAGGTTAAAAGAAAGAATAGGGCAAGAAAGAGAGCTCCCTTTGCAAAGGGCAAAGATAGAGAGCACATGGTGGAATCAGAAAGAGAGAGAGATTCTCACATTTGAAAGTCTTTCTGTAGAATGAGGCAACTTTTCTGGTTCAGACCCTCTCAGACTTGTTATCACCGCCTTTGGATCGGCCCAATCAGAGGTGGTTTTACAGCAGCGTCATAGAATTCATTTTCCTGAACCAATCCTAGAGTCCCAAGATTTTAAACGAGTCAACCCTCTCCTTCCCCTCCTCCCCCTCCCTTTTAACTGTTTTATTCTTATCTAAAGAAAGACCCCCCCCAGCATTTTCCCGCCATGTAGCTCTTTAACAGAGGAGTTTTTATAAAAGTTAAAACCATAAGCTTTTAGTAACACACCATTTCTAAACGTTTTCCCCTAGGTTTTAGACTAACAGGGGTTATTTTTTTAGTAAGCACAATGTGAAGCTGCAGCAAAGCTCCTGTTAGCAAAGCAGCCTCTGTGAGTCAGTGGATCAGAGATAAGAAGGCTGCTTCTTTCCCAAACTTTTTAACAAACACAAGTTAAAGTTAAATTAAGTTTTGCAAAAGGATAATGACTTGAAAAGACAAACCTAAAACACATCCCTTTTGTATGTGCTGTAATAAAAAAAAACAGGCAGAAGCACCCTAGGCTTAAACCCCCAGGTTTTTAGTAACAGACTGTTTATATACCCCTTATTTTGTAAACCAGTCGATCAGAGAGAAGAAGTTTGTTTCTTTCCCCACTTTTTAACAAAGAGAGGTAAAAGTATTGGAAAGAAATAAACACTTGAAAAGACAAGCCTACCTGAAGAATCATAACCTTCATTTAGTCCTTTAGTCATAGGTGTTTCAATAACATGTAAGTCTGCAGAAACAACCCAGGCTTAAAAACACAGAAAGCCTGTTATATAAAAGTTCTCTCCTAGGGTTTAGGCTAGCACTGGTCATTTTTTTTTTTTAGTAAGGACAACAGGCTTTTGCAGCAAAGCAGCTGTCAGCAAAAACAGAGTCTGTGAGTCAGTGGATCACAGAGAAGGAGTTTGCTTCTTTACCTGCTTTTTAACAAAAACATGTTAAAGTTACATTAAGTTTTGCAAAGGGATAATGACTTGAAAAGACTAACCTAAAACACATCCCTTTTGTATGTGTTGTAATAAAAAAAGAGCAGGCAGAAGCACCCTTGGCTTAAAACCCCAGGTTTTTAGTAACAGACAGTTTATATACCCCTTATTTTGTAAACCACTGGATTAGAGAGAAGATTGCTTCTTCCCCCGCTTTTTAACAAAGAGAGGTAAAAGTCTTGGAAAGAAATAAACACTTAAAAAGACATGCCTAAATGAAGACACAGTCCTTTGGTATAGGTGTTTTAATAAAAAAAGCATGCAGAAACAGTCTAGGGTTATAAAAGTAATGTATAGTGACAACCCGCCCCCACCCCCCAGGTTTTAGACTAGCACTGGTTATTTTTTAGTAAAAACTGTGAAGCTGCAGCAAAGCCCTGCTCTGCTCTTATTTAAACAACCAGGACCCTGTAACAAAAGCTGAACAACACATACTAGAAACCATTTTAAAATGTGTTTTTTGAAGTAATATCTAAACCCCCCTCTTTTTAACGTATTAAACACATGAAATAACAAACCTACCTGATTTGTAGGAGTGTTTCAATAAAAAAAGAGCATGCAGAAGCACCCCAGACCTAAACCCACAAAACCCTTACTAAGAAAAAGTTTCCCCCAAGGTTTGTAGTGTGAACCATTTGAAACAGCCTTTTGAAGGTAGTGGATTAGAAAAGAAGACCCCTTTGAAAAACAGGCTACCTGAAGACACTTTTTTTTATTTAGCCCCCTTGGCATAAGTGTTTCATTAAAATGTAAAAGAGCAGTGTAGTGAGGCAGCCTGGCTCCCGACGGCCCCAGAGAGAGAGGAACCAGAACAGCCACCCCAGTGGGCGGAGCTACCGCCACCTGTTTCCGCCCCCCCGGAAGTCAAGGGGCAGGACAGGAAGTATAAAAGCCCGGCCCCAGCGCTCAGTTGGAGCCCAGCGGCCGGAGAGGACAGACGCTCCTGCCGGACCGAGCCTGCCCCGAGCCAGGTACCCTGACACGGACGGACCGACCAAGCCTCCCTCAAGCCAGGTATCCTGACGTGGACCACCCAAGTCTCCCTCGAGCCAGGTACCCCGAGGTGGACTGGCCGAGCCTGCCCCGAGCCCGGTACCCCGAGGAGCGGCCCGAGCGGCCCCTTGACCCGAGTCCGGAGGAGCAGCCCGACCTAGACAGCCCTCAGTACGCCGAGGAGCCCATGGTGTGGGACCCCGCTGCCGAGCCCAGCGATGAGCAGGTACCCATGGAGGGGGAGATGGGAAGTAGCCCGGGGGTAGCTGACCCCAGTCTGGCTACGACAGAGGAAGAGCCGATGTCGGTGTGTTTCGGTCAGGACCCCACCGACACAGCAGCAGACTGACTGCCGCTGTTAGGGCCCCGGGCTGGGACACAGTGGAGTGGGTGGGCCTGTGTCCCCCCCCTGCCACCCCACGTACGGGTGGCAGTCTCCCCCCTCACACCAGCACTCAGGCCTAGAAGCCTACATGCACCTGCTGTTGCTCAGCTCCTGCCCGAGGACCTGAGCCCCTTGAACTATTGGTTGCTGCCCTGCCCTGACCTAGGGCTTGGGCTTACTGACTATTATTGTTGCTCAGCTCCTGATGCAAGGACCTGAGCCCTGAAGTATTATTGTTGCTCAGCTCCTGATGCAAGGACCTGAGCCCTGAAGTATTATTGCTGTAGCTCAGCTCCTGATACAAGGACCTGAGCCCTGAACTATCATTGTTGCTCAGCTCCTGCTGCAAGGACCTGAGCCCCCTGGACTCTTGTGTGTTGCCCCGCCCTGACTAAGGGCCTGGGCTTCCTGACTTTGTTATTACTGCTCAGCTCCTAAGGTAAGGACCTGAGCTCTGAGACTAGTGCTACTGCCCCGCTCCTGAATCAAGGACCGGAGCCCTAAACCTAGCACTAAGTGTTTGGTGCCCCGCCCTGACTGCGGGCCTGGGCTTACAAGTGGCCCTGTGGGTTCAGCTCCTGCTGAGAGGAGCTGAGCTCAGGACTGCTGTGTCACTGCCCCGCCCTGACTGAGGGCCGGGGCTTAGCATATTGACTTTATTGGTGCTCACCCTGCAGAAAGGATCTGAGCCCCCTGGACTCTTGTGTGCTGCCCCGCCCTGAGCTAGGGTTAGGGTTTATTGACTTTGTGTTTGCTCAGCTCCGGCTGCAAGAACCGGAGCTTAGAACTGGTTTGCTGCCCAGCCCTGACTGAGGGCTGGGGCTCATTGCAGTGACCGTGTGCCTTTTGTTTAGCCCCTGCATGAGGGGCAGAACCCCGAGCCCTTCAGAACCCGAAGACTGATTTGGGCCGTGTAGTGAGGCGGCCTGGCTCCCGACGGCCCCTGAGAGGGCACGGCCCCAGCACCGGACTATTACAAGCAGGCAGAAGCACCCCAGGTTTAAAACCCCAGGTTTTTAGTAACAGATGGTTTATATACCCCTTATTTTGTTATTGAGAGGCTGAGGGAACTGGGATTGTTTAGTCTGCAGAAGAGAAGAATGAGGGGGGATTTGATAGCTGCTTTCAACTACCTGAAAGGGGGTTCCAAAGAGGATGGATCTAGACTGTTCTCATTGGTAGAAGATGACAGAACAAGGAGTAATGGTCTCAAGTTGCAGAGCGGGAGGTTTAGGTTGGACATTAGGAAAAACTTTTTCACTAGTAGGGTGGTGAAGAACTGGAATCTCCTTCCTTAGAGGTTTTTAAGGTCAGGCTTGACAAAGCCCTGGCTGGGATGATTTAGTTGGGTTTGGTCCTGCTTTGAGCCGGGGGTTGGACTAGATGACCTCCTGAGGTCCCTTCCAACCCTGAGATTCTATGATTCTATGAACCATTGGATTAGAGAGAAGAAGTTTGTTTCTTTTCCCACTTTTTAACAAAGAGAGGTGAAAGGCTTGGAAAGGAATAAACAGTTGAAAAGACAAGCCTACCTGAAGACCCATAACCTTCATTTAGCCCCTTAGGCATAGGTGTTTCAATAACATGCAAGTCCGCAGAAACAACCCAGGCTTAAAAACACAGAAAGCCTGTTTATAAAAGTTTTTCCCTAGGTTTAGGCTAGCACTGGTCATTTTTTCAGTTAGGACAGCAGGCTTTTGCAGCAGAGCAGCTGTCAGCAAAAACAGCCTTTGTAAACCAGTAGATGAGAGATAAGAAGGCTGCTTCTTTGCCGCCTGCTTTTTAACACATACAAGTGAAAGTCACATTACGTTTTTTGTAGAGGAATAAACACTTTAAAAGACAAGCCTATATGAAGACAGAGCCCTTTATTTAACATTTTTACATGCGTGTTTTAATTAAAAAAAGAGAGCATGCAGAAAACACACCAGAGTGAAAACCACAGAACCTTAGTAACAGCTAGTTTATATCCCCCTTAATTTGTAATCCAGTGAATTAGAGAGAAGTTTATTTTCCTCCCCATATATTTGAAGCATTATGTTTTTGTAAAGTTTATTATGAAAAAGCAGTATTGCCTGAGCTGTAACAAAACAAGGCCCCTTTTAGGGATATTTTGTAGAAGTTTAGTGAATAAAAAGGCTTAAGATACTAGCCTGTTCTTTTAAAAATAGTGTTTTTAAAGTACCAAAACAACAACTGGGTAAGAATATGAAAACTGGCAATTGAGGGGAGTTTATATATATGTTTTAATAAAAAAAGAAAAAAACAACCCAAGATTGCTTTTTAAAGTTTGGATTTATACAAAAACACAAGAAAAAATAGAGCATGCAGAAACAGTCTAGGGTTATAAAAGTAATGTATAGTGACAACCCGCCCCCACCCCCCAGGTTTTAGACTAGCACTGGTTATTTTTTAGTAAAAACTGTGAAGCTGCAGCAAAGCCCTGCTCTGCTCTTATTTAAACAACCAGGACCCTGTAACAAAAGCTGAACAACACATACTAGAAACCATTTTAAAATGTGTTTTTGAAGTAATATCTAAACCCCCCTCTTTTTAACGTATTAAAAAGTTAGCTGTTTTTTAACCAGAGATATGGAGCCTTCCTCTCCCCTGCTCTACACACACTCACACTCACTCTCTCTCCTCCTCCTCCCCCCCCACCCTTCCCTTTTATTTTCCTTTTTTAAAATCTAAACCAAGGACAAACATTTTTTTTAAAAAAGCCAGAGCCACAGTGTAGTGAGGCGGTGTGGCTCCCCTCTGCCCCAGAGGAGGAAGAGCCCAGCCAGAGGCCAGAGTGGGTGGAGCTAGGGAGCTCTGAGGCCGCCCCTCAAAGGATCAGGCGGCCCTCAGAGCTCAGTAGGAGCCCAGCTGCTGGAGGGAGCAGATGTCCTTAGGGGAGCTTGAGACTGGGAAGCTCCTGCGGCCCAAGGCAGCTGCCCAGACTTGCCGGAGCTACCCCGCGCCCGCTACCCGGAGTACCTGCCGGAGCTACCCCGCGCCCACTACCCGGAGGAGCTGCCAGCGCTACCCCATGCCCACTATCCGCAGGAGCTGCTAGAGATACCTACCAACCCCTGCGAGGAACCCATGCTCCTAGACTCCCCCCGAGGCCAACGCCAGGACCCAGGTAGGACCCGATGGGGATTATAGAAGTAGCCCGGGGGCAGCCAGCCCCAGTCTGGCTGCAGCATTACCAGAGCCTATGTCGGTGTGTTGCGGCCAGGATCCCCACTGACTCCAGCGGATAGTCAGCCACTGCTAGGGCCCCGGGCTGGGACACAGTGGAGTGGGAGGGCCTGCATCCCCCCTGCCACCCAACTCCTGGGTGGCAGACTCCCCCTCTCCCTGGCCTGAGGAGGCCGAAGCCTGTTATTGCTGCTCAGCCCTGCCTGAGGGCCTGAGCCTCCTGACTCTGGTTGTTGCCCTGTCGGAGCCAGGGCCACATTGCAGCCAATTACCACAAGGGCTACCGAGGGAAACCCCTGGCCAGACCATCTCCCTGGACCCATCGGTGAGTAGTGAGCCGGCGTGGCTCCCCTCTGCCCCAGAGAGGGTCGAGCCCCGGTGAACTCTTGTACACGTGGTGCCAGAAGTGAGGATCTGATCCCTTGACCCCTGTGAGAAGGGGCCAGAGGGGGAGATCCACCCCCAGAGAACCATGGAGATGGAGCGTTTGTTTAAGCTGCTGACAGAGTGTCAGCAGCGACAGCAGGCCGCCGCCCAGCTCCAGCAGCAGCAGCAGCGACAGCAGGCCGCCGCCCAGCTCCAGCAGCAGCAGCAGCGACAGCAGGCCGCCGCCCAGCTGCAACAGCTGGTGACAGCGTTACTGCACCCCGTATAACCACAGCCAGGGGATGGGGTGGGGTTACCATGCCCTGCCGCCCCAGTGCAACTAACCAAGATGGGCCCCAACGATGACCCCGAGGCGTTCCTGGTAACGTTCGAACGGGTGGCACTGGTCGCTGGGTGACCCCAGGATCAATGGGCCACCCTTTTGGCCCCATAACTAACAAGGACTGCCCAGACTGCATACTGGGGGCTGGCGACGGAAGAGGCAAGGGATTATAGCCGAGTAAAAGCCACGATCTTGGATGCCTTAGATGTCAGCCCCGAGACTTTTCGACAGCGGTTCCAGAGCCAGACATATCCCTCGGGCACCTGACCTCGGCTGGTGGTCCAAGCCCTGAAGGAGGCGTGTAGGCGATGGCTACAGCCGGAGACGAGGACAGCAGAGGTGGTCACGAAACAAGTCATCCTGGAACAGTTTGTGCACACCCTACCGGCCTGAGGACGGGCCTGGGTGCTCCGCCATCAGCCGGCAATGTTAGCTGCGGCCGTCTCGCTGATGGAGGACTTTCTCGCGGCTGAAACGCCCGTGGGGCCTGCCTTCCGACCTCAAAACCCCGGGCCCAAACGCTCTAATGTTGACAGAAAAGGGGACGCCCCGACCGGGCTGCGGAGCCTTGGCCGCGGGCAGGAGGCCCGCCCAGGGTCTCGGTTCAGATGTCCAGATCCTGCCCCTCGTCCCGGACCGGCATCCCCCGTGCCAGGGGCCGTGAGGGTCCACCGGAGGGGAGCCCCCTCCAGGGGCAGTTGCCCTGAACTCAGACCCTGTTTCCATTGTGGGAAGTCTGGACACTTGCAGCAGGACTGCACGGAAATGGACTGCAGCTTCGGGCAGGCCTGTGCAGGGGACACCAGGGCTCGGCTACCACAGGCTCCCAAGATCACCGTCCTGGTAATTGTCGGGGACCAGGCCACCCAGGCTTTGATCGACTTCTGGCTGCAGTCAGACGTTAATTCACCAGGCTCTGGGACCCCAGGCAGACCCCCGCCTGGGAACGATTCACCTGCAATGCATCCAGGGGATGTCCAGCCTTATCCTAGTGCTTGGGTCCCGTTGACAGTAGCCGGCGTCACCCGATGAATCGTTGTCAGCTTAGCCCCTCGACTGGCATACCCGGTGATCCTGGGGCGGGACTGGCCCGCCTTTGAGGAGGTCCTCCGGTTGACCCCGACGCTGGAGGGAGAGCGCCAGGAGGCCCTACCGGAAGAAGTATGCGGGACCCTGGGAACTGAACCAGAGATCGAAGAAACCGATAATCCCCTGCCGGAGCCTGTGGTCGAACCCCTCTGATTTTTGCCGTGACCAGAGAGATGACCCTACCCTTAGCCAGGCCTATGAACAGCTCACGGCAGTCGATGGGACCATCATCGACCCCCAGCGCGCAACCCAGTGGCCCCACTTTGAACTCCGCTGGGACCGTCTTTCACCGTGACGCCCGCACGAAGGAACCCCAAACACAGCTGCTGGTACCACGGCATCACCGGCGAGCTGTGATAAAGCTGGCACATGACATCCCAGCTGCCGGGCATCTGGGCCATGAGAAGACCTTCGCCTGGATCTTGACACGGTTCTTCTGGCCCGGTATTCACCAGGAGGTGAGGAACTATTGTAGCTCCTGCCCAGAGTGCCAGTTAGCTGCTCCCCAGCGAATGCCCAAGGCACCCCTGGTCCCCATGCCTATAATAGAGACACCTTTTGAATGGGTGGCCATGGACCTGGTGGGCCTGCTCCCAAAAACTGCTTCCGGGTTCCAGTATGTCTTGGTCATCGTTGACTATGCCACTTGTTTCCCCGAGGCCATTCCATTGCAGAGCACCGCCGCCCGGACCATCACTGGGGAACTGCTGAAGGTCTTTGCTCGAGTGGGCCTGCCTTGAGAGATCTTAACAGATCAAGGCACCAATTTCACCTCCAGGTTGTTACAGCGGGTCTGCAAGCTCCTGGGGGTTAAACAATTACGCACCTCCATATACCACCCACAGACAGACGAGTTGGTGGAACGGTTCAATCGGACCCTCAAGGAGATGCTGCAGAAGTTCCCCCCGGAGGAGTTACACCGGTGGGACCAGTTGCTCCCTCCCCTCCTACTAGCCATCTGTGAGGTACCCCAGTCATCAACTAAGTTTTCCCCTGTTGGACTTAATGCTGGAAACTTGGGAGCGGTCCCCCTCTCCAACCCAGGGACTCCTGGAGGACATACTTCAGTTGCAGAAGCACTTTGCTCAGGCTGGGGCCCTGGCTCGTGGAAACTTAAAGACCGCACAGGACAGACAGGAGCGGACTTATAACCAGGAGGCACAGGTGTGTAACTTTGAACCCAGGGATCGGGTCCTGCTCCTCCTGCCCTCGAGTGAGTTGAAGCTACTGGCTCATTGGCAGGGACCCTACAAAGTAGCTCGGAAGGTTGGGCCCGTCATGTATGAGATCTACCAACCTGACCGACGCAAAAAGACCCAGCGATACCACGTGAATCTGTTGAAGCCCTGGCGAGACTGGGAAGGCCTGCTGATCAATCCTTACCCGCCCGAGCCTGAACTGGGTCCCCGTGTGCCCCAGACAGAGGATCTCACTGCTCCCCTGCTCGGCGACACCTTTACGGAAGAACAGCACAAGCAGGCCAACTGTCTCCTACAGGTTTTTCAGGGAACCTTCACGGCCCTACCTGGATACACGACCCTGGTCTATTATTCTATCCAGACCAAGCCAGGGAAGGTCATCCGGGAAACGACCAGGCCACTGTCATATCAGATGCGACAAGAGGTAGAGGAAGAGATACAGGCCATGCTAGCCTTCGGAGTCATTGAGCCGTCTCAGAATGAGTGGCATAGCCCAGTGGTCTTGGTACCTAAGCCCGATGGCACCCGCCGGTTTTGTATAGACTTCCAGACGCCTACCCGATGCCCCGCATGGACGAGCTGCTGGGCCGCCTATGGGAGGCCCGGTTCATCACCACTCTTGACCTCAGTAAAGGGTACTGGCAGATCCCGCTCGAGGACACCTCTAAGGAGAAGACGGCGTTCGCCACTTTGACAACTCTACCAGTTTACGTGGATGCCTTTCGGCTTCCACTGGGCCCCAGCAATGTTCCAGCAGCTAATGGACCACCTACTATGGCCCCATCAAGACAATGCGGCAGATTACCTGGATGATGTCGTGGTCTATAGCTGCCACTGGGAAGACCATCTGGAGTGGGTAGCAGCGGTCCTGAGGTCCCTGCGACAGGCGGAGCTGACGGCCAACCCAAAAAAATGCCGCATTGCATGGCAGGAGACCACGTATCTAGGGTATACTATTGGGGGAGGACGGGTGAAGCCCCTTGTTAGGAAAGTGCAAGCCCTGGCAGCCTGCCCAATGCCGACCATGAAACGCCACATCCGACAGTTCCTGGGGCTTGTCGGGTACTATCAACAGTTCATCCCCCAGTTTGCTTCTATCGCAATGCCTTTAACCGGACTGTTGACAAAGAACACCCTCCGGCAGGTACGGTGGTCCCCAGAATGTGAAGAGGCCTTCCGGACACTCCAGACGTGTCTCTGCCAAAAGCCAGTCCTATACAGCCCGGACTTCCACTGGAGGTTCATCCTCCAGACGGACACCTCGGAGGTGGGACTGGGGGCCGTCCAGTGGATGGAGAGGATCACCCGGTTCTATACCTCGGCCGAAAGTTATTTCCCCGGGAGAAGAACTAAGCCATGGTTAAGAAAGAGGCACTGGCCATAAAGTGGGCTTGTGACACCCTACGCTTCTACCTCCTTGGGGCTCTGTTCACGCTAGTCACGGACCATGCCCCCCTCCGATGGTTGATGAAAATGAGAAATAACGACCCATTATTGCGATGGTATCTGGCCTTACAGCCCTACGTGTTAACCATCCAGCATAGGGCCGGTAAGGAACATGCGAACGCAGACTTCATGTCCCACCTCGGAGGGATGGAAGAGCCTGACCCCGACGAGCGAGAGCCAGACTTGAGGGGGTGTGTGTGTAGTGAGGCGGCGTGGCTCCCCTCCGCCCCGAGAAGGAAGAGCCCAGCTGGAGGCCAGAGTGGGCGGAGCTAGGGAACTCTGAGCCTGCCCCTCAAAAGGTCAGGCGGCGACCCAGAACAATAAAGGCCGGCCCTCAGAGCTCAGTAGAGGCCCAGCTGCCGGAGAGAGCAGATGTCTCTAGGGGAACTCGAGACTGGGAAGCCCCTGCAGCCCAAGGTGGCCGCCAAGACTGGCTGGAGCTATCCCCGCGCCTGCTACCCGGAGGAGCTGCCAGAGATACCGACCAACCCCTGCGAGGAACCCATGCTCCTAGACCCCCCCCCTCCAAGGCCAACGCCAGGACCCAGGTAGGACCCGATGGGGAGTACAGAAGTAGCCTGGGGGCAGCCGACCCCAGTCTGGCTGCAGCATTACCAGAGCCTATGTCAGTGTGTTGCGGCCAGGATCCCCACTGACTCCAGCGGACCGTCAGCTGCTGCTAGGGCCCCGGGCTGGGACGCAGTGGAGTGGGAGGGCCTGCATCCCCCCTGCCGTCCAACCCCTGGGTGGCAGACTCCCCCTCTCCCTGGCCTGAGGAGGCCAAAGCCTGTTATTGCTGCTCAGCCCTGCTTGAGGGCTTGAGCACTCCAGACTCAGTGGTTGTTGCCCTGCCCTGACCTAAGGCCGGGCCTTAAAACTGTTACTGTTGCTCAGTCCTGCCTGAGGGCCTGAACCTTCTGACTCAGTGGTTGTTGCCCCACCGGAGCCAAGGCCACGTGTAACCACATTGCAGCTGATTACCACAAGGGCTACCGAGGGAGACCCCTGGCCAGACCATCTCCCCGGACCCATTGGTGAGTAGTGAGCCGGCGTGGCTCCCCTCCGCCCCGGAAAGTGTCGAGCTCCAGTGAACTCTTGTACAGGGTACATCACTCATATAGGAATTACAGGCAGTCATAGGTATAAATAAGTGGGCCGGGTAATGAGGATAGGATGACCCTCATATGGTGGAGATCAGATCTGTTTGGTGGGTTCAGAGGATAAGGTCCAACAGAGGAAGTCTACAGGTCTCTTCCTCATTGTGGGTGCACGAAGTCACGCCAGCTCACTCTCGGTATTGGCGGTGGCCGGTGATGTGTTCTGTATAGATGTCTCAGGACCATCGGATAGTGTCCGAGACCATTAGACATCTCATGAGCCGCACATAGTGACGGCCTACCCTGCAGGTCCTCAGTACGCGCTCATTACAGGGGTCCCAGGCACCCGGGGCCCCGACGATCAGAGCGTCGATGTACACCTCATAGCCCTTTGCCCACAGGGTGTCAGTCAGGGGGGCTTACTTTTCGAGTTTGCGGGCTCTGGCTTCGCGGAAAGCCGGGGTCCTATTCTCGAACGGGATTGTCACGTCGACGAGGATGATCTTTTTCTGATTCTCGTCCGTGACGACGATGTCCAGGCGCAGCAGGCTGTCAGTGCAGGGGATGGTGCGGTTGAGGGCGATTTCTCCCAGGCGCGGGTTGATGGCCTTCACTAGGCAGTCCTGGACGGCGTTGTGGCGGAGCTGCCATGCACGGGCCTGGGGCTTGCAGCTGCACAGGACATGGGCAGGGTCTCAGTGACGTACCCGCACCTCTTGCAGCGCTTGTCCCAGTTCCCATGGCAGACAGCTCCATTGAGAGGGACACAATTCAACCGGGCGCGGTGTATGAACCGCCAGTCGGTGAATCTGGTGAAGCTGCCTGCGGGGAGAAAGTGGTTGCAGGAGTCCCACTTGCTGGTCACCTCGAAGGCCTTACCCTGGTCTGGCTTTTTCCGCAGGGTGTCCACGTCGCGATGTTCTTTACCTTGGCATCTGGGCACATCAGGAGGCGGAAGGCGTGCGTGATGACCACAATGTCACACAGGTCTCCCAGGCGGGGCACGCTGGCACCGCTGTGCCTGTGCTGGCTCTCTGGGGCAGGGACAGCCATTTCTTGACCAGTTGCCAGATGGTGTTGTCCGCCTTATTAAGGGGTACCTTCACCACGGCGGATCCTCTCAGGACGAAGGTGATGCCGGAGATCAGGAAGGTGTTACGGGCATTGATTTTCTGACACGGAGCCAGCAGGGATACGTCGATCTTGGCGGCGTCCTGCAGGATCTTCCGGATGGTGTCCTCGTGGGTCTGCCAGATGCGGAAGCCCGTCTCGCTTCTTGAGGAGGCTGTAGGGGATGCCGTCTTTTCTGGGCGCGGTGTTCTTGGTTCTGGAGAGCCTGGCCATCACCTCTTTAGGCTTGAAGTCAGTCTCCAGAGCGTCTGCATCCGTAACATGGGGTAGGGGGCAGAGGCACTCTGGGCGATGTGCGTCGTTCCTGGGCACGCCGCTGAGCACTCCATGGAAGTAGTTATAGAGGCGCTCGGGCGGGATCGTGCAGTAGGACGGTGGCCGGTTGAGGACCTCTCTTATGACCTTGGGGCGGTTTGTTCGGTATAGCTTCTGGATCCTGGAAGCAGCTGGTGGGTTGTAGTGGCGGCTTGCATTCCTCCTTCCAACTCCCTTGGTGTTGGTGTTGCGATTTGGGATGGGCCGTCTGAGGGCAGGCCGGATGGTCTCCTGGTTCGGCGTCCTCCTGGAGGCAATCTCTGCAGACAACTCACGGGTGACCTTGTCTATGAGTGGGTCAAATTCCTCAATGGAGGCTGCCATTTGGAGCGTCTTGATCCAGGCGGCCTGCCAAGGTGTGGCTGGCCTAACCGTCAGCTTCTGACCCTCAGGTTCCTCAGTTGGCACGGGCAGTGGGTCTGCTGCATGGTCCATGTGTTGTCCCACTTGCGACTCAGGGACCCTTTCAGTTGGTTCCCGAGGCATAGTCTCCGGTGGGATGGCATCGTTGCTGGTTGTTGGTGGGGCCTGGTTAGGGTCGGTGGGTGCGGGGGTGTCACCCGGTCTTCCACGTGTGGCTGTCGTCTGGGGGGTTGTTGCAGAAGCGGGTGATCTCCTGGCAGCAGGGTCCGGTCCAGTGTACATTGGGGCCGTGCCGGTCCGTCTGACGATGGAGGGTGGGGGTCTGGTGCTGTGGTCTGGTCATGGCGTTGGCTCCTCCGGCAGCAGGATCTCAGGCAGCCACGCGTGTCGGGGCATTGATCCTTCTTGGGGCGGGGTCACGCTGGTTGGGCGCCAAGGAGGCACTGAGACTTCTCAGCTCAGAGAGCTTCTGGGTGACCTGGGAAGATGTGACAGGTCTGCTGGCAGGAGCTCAGTCGCCGTTTCCCGCTGCAGTCAGTGCCGTCACGATGGTGGTGTCCTGGACCACCAGCCCAGGAACTGGAGTGGCCTTCTGGGCAGCGGCTGGCGGGGACGCCCTGTTTTCTCGTGGGGCAGGAGCAGCAGGCCGTGGCACAGGAGGGCTGGGAGCCGGAGCTGCGGCTGCATGGGCTTTCTTGCAGCTGACCTGGTGTGCCTTACACCTCTTCTGGGATTCGATGGGCAGGCTGCAGAGGGCAAAGTTGAAGGCGGTGGTTTTGTTGTGGCACCTCTTCAGATGCCTGGTGACTCCTCCGAGGAGATTGAAGCATCGGGGCGGGCTGCAGATGGGGCAGATGAGTGCATCTGCGGCAAGGGGGTATTTCAAGTAAATGAGGTTGTCATCAGTCCCTTGTGGAGCGGGGGGGGGGGGGTCCCAACGGCACTGGGTTTTTCCGGCTGGTTTGCTCTCCCCGTGGGAGGTGGGGTCGGGCGGTCTAGCTAGGCAGGCATCTGGTAGAGTCCTGGGGTCCCTCTGGCCGGTGTCTGGGGCTGAGCAGCCATCTCATGGGGTGCTGGGGCCCTCCTGGCTGCTTTCTGGAGCACTGCAGATGGTGGTGGGGACATTCTTCAGCCGTTGCTGTACCTCAGGAGCATTGGGGAAGCCTCTCGGTGGCTGGGGCTCCTGGGAAGCAGTGGGGGTGTCCTGCTGAGGTTTGGGGGAGCTGTCCCTCGGCAGCAGGGACTGCTGGAGAGCAGGGTGTGTGTCTGGCACCCGCTGGAGAACAGAGGAGCCATCCCATGGCGGCTGGGGCTGCCGAGGTGTAGAGCGGAGGTTTCTTGACAGCTGGGGGATAGCAGGGGGATCCCTCCATAGTTGCAGCTGCTGGGGAGCGGTGTGGAGGTCTCTCGACGGCTGGAGCAGCAGGAGAGTCGGGGGGCGGGTCCCCAGTGGTTGGGGTGGCAGGAGAGTGGCGGGGGGGTCCACCAGCAGCTGGAGCGGCTGGTGGGCAGCTGGGGAGTCCCTCGGCAGCTGGAACGTCTGGTAATCGGCAGGCAGGTCTCTCGGAGTCTGGAGTGGCTCACACGTGGGTGGGAGTCCCCCGGTGGCTGGGGTTGCTGGCGAGTGGGGCTCGGCCTCTGGAGCAGCTCACACGTGGCGGGGCAGTCTCCTGGTGGCTGGGGCTGCTGGTGAGCTGCGGGGGAGTCCCTCTGCGGCTGGAGTGCAGTGAGGGCATCTCTCCGCTTCTGGAGCGGCTGGCCCATGGCGGGGCAGTCTCCCGGTGGCTGGGGCTGCTGGCAGGCCGGAGTTTTGCCTGGTGGAGTGCAGCGGGAAGCTCCCCAGGCATCATGAGCGGTGGCAGCTGGGGCGCGGGGCAGGAATCCCCCGCCTGCTCAAGCAGCAGGGGCTGGGGCACGTGGCAGGGATTCCCCGGTGGCATGGGCGGCAGCGGCCAGGGTGCGGGGGGGCAGCCCCCCCGGCGGCATGAGTGGGGTGGAGCCGCAGGAGAGTCCCCTCGCGGGGGTAGGTGCTGGGGATCAGCGGGGCAGATACCTGGTGCCAGGAGCAGCAGCTGGGTAGCAGGGGGTTTCTCTGGCAGCTGGGACACGTGGAGGCAGACTCCCGGCGGTAGGAGCAGCCGCTGGGCGGCAGTAGGTTTCTCCAGCGGCAGGGGCGAGGGGGGGCAGTCTCTCAGCGGCTGCCAGCGATTCTTCCCGCAGCAGGAGTGTGGTGGGACAGACTCCCAGTAGCTGCAGCTGCTGGCCATCAGCGAGAGGTTTCTCTGGCGGGGCAGACTCCTGGCGGCTGCAGCTTCTGGCGATCAGCTGGGGATCCTTCTGGCGGAAGGACCCGGCGGGGCAGCCCCTCAGCGGCTGGAGAGCAGGGTGCATGTTCTTCCTCTCGGTGATGTCTCGGCAGGCTGGTCTCAGGATGTGGGAGCTTTCCGTGGCAGCCTCTCAGGGAGGATCCTTCCAGTTCTCACTCTTCCCTCTGGATCTGCTGGTTCGCCATGTTTCCGGGACCCCGAGGGTCTGTTGTGGGGTGGTGGTTCGAAGAGTTCTCCGGGGGCGGGACCAGGGGCAGTGGCTGGGAGCCTATGTAGAGTAGTAGGACATGCTGGGTCAGCAATCAGCATCTTGGGCTGTGTTTTAGGGACAGTGGGATGCATCTCAGGGCCTCATTAGCTCTTTTAGCATGGCAGATACACTATATCGGTTTAGCAGCTTATCAAAAAGATGATTAAACTGATAAGAACAGATTCAAAATTTTATTAGAAAATGTTTAAAAATAGACGATGGAGAGCATTAAAAATTCAGTGATTAGTCATCGGGGGTACCATACAGAGTATAGGGGGATGTCATTATTTTAATATTGGATAGGGCATAACATACAGTCTGCAGTATCCTCAATGGGGGTGGTTAAGGTGGATGAATCAAGGTACAGTCAGCAAGCAGTGAGGGTACATCATTCATACAGGAATTACAGGCAATCATAGGTATAAATAAGTGGGCCGAGTAATGAGGATAGGATGACCCTCCTATGGTGGAGTTCGGTTCGGTGGGTTCAGGGGATAAGGTCCAACAGAGGAAGTCTTCAGTCCTCTTCCTCATTGTGGGTGCATGAAGTCACGCTGGCTCACTCTCAGTATTGGCGGTGGCTGGTGATGTGCTCTGTATAAATGTCCCAGGACCACCGGATAGTGTCCGAGACCATTAGATGTCGCATGAGCCGTGTAGCGATGGCCTACCCCACAGGTCCTCAGTACGTGCTCATTACAGGGGGCCCAGGGCCCCGACAATCAGAGCTTCAGTGTACACCTCATAACCCTTTGCCCGCAGGGTATCAGTCAGGGGGGCATACTTTCCGAGTTTGCGGGCTCAGGCTTTGCAGAAGGCTGGGCTCCTATTCTTGAACGGGATTGTCACGTCAACGAGGATGATCTTTTTCCGATCCTCGTCCGTGACGATGATGTCCCGGTGCAGCAGGCTGTTGGTTCAGGGGACAGTGCAGTTGAGGGCGATCTCTCCCAGGTGCGGGGCGATGGCCTTCACTAGGCGGTCCTGGACGGCATTGTGGCGGAGCTGCCAGGCACGGGTGTGGGGCTTGCAGCTGCACAGGATGTGGGGCAAGGTCTCCATGGCGTACCCGCACTTCCTGCAACGCTTGTCCCGGTTCCCGTGGCGGACGGCTCCGTTGAGAGGGACGCAGTTCAGCCGGGTGCGGTGTATGAACCACCAGTCGGCAAATTGGGTGAAGTTGCCTGCGGGGAGAAAGTGGTTGCTGGAACCCCACTTGCTGGTCACCTCAAAGGCCTTGCCCTGGTCAGGTTTTTTTCTTCAGGGTGTCCACGTAGAGCGCGTGGATGGCGGCCTTCAGTGACCTTTCCAGCACGCCTGTGGCTCCGGGACTGACAATGCTGTTGCCCTCCATCCCGATATGAGGCACCAGGACTCCTAGCTCCCGCCGTTCCTCGCTCCACACCCAGCGGCAGCCCAGTCGCTTTCCCAGTCGGCGCGTGGCATTGCGGGCGCGGGTCCACAGCGAGGCGATGTCACCCCTGTCCCGGGCGAATTCGCCTTCCAGGGAACCACTCAGGAAGGTGGCTACATCTCGGTCAGAGGGAGCTCTGCCGATTCGCTTCGCAGGGCAGCTGTCGCGATGTTCTTCACCTTGGCGTCCAGGCAGGACAGGAGGCGGAAGGTGTGCGTGATTACCGTGATGTCACACAGGACTCCCATGCGGGGAACGTTGGCACCGCCGTGCCTGTGCGGGATGTACACCAGTTCGTTGCTGGCTCTCTGGGGCAGGGATATCCATTTCTTGACCAGCTGCCGGATGGTGTTGTCCGCCTTACTGAGGGGCACCTTTGCCACAGCGGATCCTCTCAGGACGAAAGCGATGCAGGGGATCAGGAAGCTGTTGAGGGTGTTGATTTTCTGCCACGGTGCCAGCAGGGATGCGTCGATCTTGGCGGCGTCCTGCAGGATCTCCCTGATGGTGTCCTCGGGGGTCCGCCAGACGCGGAAGCCCCTCGACATTCCGAGGTCCTAGTACGCCTGCCCCTCCGCCAGGGGAACGACGGACTCACCCTGGATAAGGAACTCCATCATCAGCACCGACTCCCTCTTGCTCCCGTCGACGTGGAGGGACGCGCACTTCTTGGCGTTGAAGCGGAGTCCTGTCCAGTCCGCGGCTCTCCCGATGGTGTCGAGCATGCCCTGCAGCCTCTCGGGGTCATCTGCGGTCAGGACCAGGTCGTCCGCGTAGGCCAAGATGCTCACCCTCTCTTCGTGTAGGTCGAAGCTGTCGGTGCCGTCGGAGATCGCCCGCAGGAGTGGCTCCATGGCGAGGTTGAAGATGATAGGGCTGAGGGGGCAGTTGTGGTCGTAGCACCCCTCCGACGGCATGAAGCCCTTCTGGGCCGGGCTGATGGCTCCCCCGGTCGTCGCCCACTCCGTGATCCTGGCTGCCAGGCAGCTGGCGTACAGTTTGTACATCGTGGAGCAGAGGGAGATGGGTCTCCAGTTGCTGGGGTCGTCTCGCTCGCCCTTCTTGTGGATCAGGATGGTCGTGGCCTTCTTCCAGGAGGTGGGAGACTGGCCGAAGCGCCTGCATAAGTTGAAGATAGTGGAGAGCATGAGGCAGCCGGGGTCCCGTTTCTTGAGGAGGCTGTAGGGGATGCCGTCCTTTCCGGGTGCGGTGTTCTTGGTTTTCGAGAGTCTGGCCATCACCTCTTTAGGTGTGAAGACGGCCTCTAGGTCATCTGCATCGGTAACGCGGGGCAGGGGGCGGAGGCACTGCGGGCGCTGCGCGTCGTTCCTGGGGACGCCGCCGAACACTCCAAGGAAGTAGCTGTAGAGGCGCTCGGGTGGGATCGTGCAGTAGGATGGCGGACCATCGAGGGCTTCTCTTATGGCCTTGAGGCGGTTTGTTCTGTACAGCTTCTGGATCCTTGAAGCTGCTGCCGGGTCGTAGCGGCGGCTGGTATTCCTTCTTCCGGTTCCTCTGGTGGAGGTGTCGCGATTTGGGACAGGCTGTCTGAAGGCAGGCGGGGTGGTCTCCTGGTTTGGTGCCCTCTTGGAAGCAATCTCTGCCGATAGCTCGCGGGTGAGCCTGTCGATGAGCGGGTCAAATTTCTCAAAGGAGGTTGCTGCTTGGAGCTCCTCGATCCAGGCGGCCTGCCAAGGCGTGGCTGGCCTAACCATCGGCTGTTGTTCCTCGGGCTCCTCGGCCGGTGTGGGCAGCGAGTTTGCCGCGTGGTCGACGGGTTGTCTCCCTTGTGGCTCGGGGACCTTCCGGTTGGTTCCCGTGGCTTAGTCACCGGTGGGGTATCATTGTTGCTGGTTGTTGGTGGGACCTGGTTTGGGTCCGTGGGTGCTCGGGTGACGCCCGGTCTTCCGCGTGCAGTTGTCGTCTGGGGGGTTGCTGTAGGAGCGCGTGACCTTCTGGCGGCAGGAATCGGCCTGGTGTCTTTTGGGGCTGTGTTGGCCCGTCTGTCAATGGGGGTCCGGTGCTGTGGTCTGTTCGTGGCGTTGGCTCCTCCGACGGTAGAAGTGCGCGGGGCAGACTGGGGGGTGATCCCCGTTCCCCCGATGGGTGGGGTTCGCGGTGCGGGCTGACGAGTCGTGTTGCTGCCCCTTGTGGCTGGTGCTCGCAGGGTGGACCGAGGGCCGGTGTTGGTGCCCCCAGAGGCAGGGTCTTGGGCGGACATGCGCGGTGGGGCACTGATTCTTCTTGGAGTGGGGTCACGCTGGTTGGGCTTCGATAAGGCACTGAGACTTCTCATCTCAGAGAGCTTCCGGGCGACCTGGGACGATGTGACAAGTCTTCTGCTGGCAGGTGCTCGGGTGATATTTCCTGCTTCGGTGGGTGCCATCCCGATGGCAGGGCCTTGCTCCACCGGCCCGGGGACTGGAGTGGGCTTCTGGCCAGCGGCTGGTGGGTGGTCCCCCCTTACCTGTCGCGGCGGTGGGGATGCTGGTTGGGATGCCAGGGCTGGACTATCAGCGGGGGTCGGGGTTGGAGCCCGTGGGACGTCGGCAGGGTTCTCCTTCGTGATCGTGAGGGGTCCCTTGCATGTGGCGTGATGGGACTTGCATTTCTTCTGGGTCTCGAAGGGGGCATTGCAGCGGCTGCACCGGAAAGCAATCCGTTTGTTGTAGGTCTTGCGAACGTGCTTGCTGAGGGCCCCGAGGGTCTGGACTCCGTGGGTGGGGAGGCAGAATGGGCAGAGGAGGAGGCCTGTAGGCAGTGGGTAATGGAAGTAGATGTGGTCGTCGTCCCCTGTCTCACCCTCCGTTGGGTGGACCACTGTTCTGCCTGTAGACTCACCAGGTGATCCCTCTGGGTCTGGCGGAGAAACTTGGGGAGGTGTGGTAGCTTCTGGGGGTGTGCTGGACTCACTGGCCACGACGTCTCTTTGCCTGGGAGGACAGCGTGTGGCATTGAGGTCCAGGGCTCTGGAGGCCATTCCCCTTCGAGCGGCCCTCCTCCGGACAGGCGGGTGGTAAGGAGTTTCAGAGTCTCCGGTTGAGGAGGTTGTTTCTCCTGGAGCATCCCTCTCTGTAGCAGCGGGGCAGCGCTCTGCATCCTGGTCTCGGGTCATCTGGGGGGCTCCTCCGGTGGCATCCTTCCTGGCAGGGTATCGCTCAGCAACCCGGTCCTCAGTCATCCGGGGGGCTCCTCCGGCACCATCCTTCCCGGTGAAGTGGCGCTCCGCATCCTGGTTCTGGGTCATTTCAGGGGCTCCTCCGGTGGCATCCTTCCTGGCGGGGTGGCGATCAGCATCCTGATCCTCGGTCATCTGGGGGGCTCCTTCGGCGGCATCCTTCCAGGTGGGGCAGTGATCAGCATCCTGGTCCTCAGTCGTTGGGAGAGCTCCTTCGGTGGCGTCCTTCCCGGCAAGGCGGTCATTAGCATCCTGGTCCTCAGTCGTTGGGGGGGCTTCTCTGGTGGTATCTTTCCCGGCAGGGCGGCGCTCAGCATCCTGGTTCTGAGTTGTCTGGGGGGCTCCTCCGGCAGCATCCTTCCCGGGGGGGGTGATGATCAGCATCCTGGTCCTCGGTTGTTGGGGGGGCTCCTCTGTCGGCATCTCTCCTGGTGGGGCGGCAATCAGCTTCCCGGTCCTTGGTCCTCTGGGGGGCTCCTCCGCTGGCATCCTTCCCGGGGGGGTGATGATCAGCATCCTGGTCCTTGGTTGTTGGGGGGGCTCCTCTGGCGGCGTCTCTCCTGGTGGGGCGGCGATCAGCTTCCCGGCCCTTGGTCATCTGGGGGGGGTCCTCTGGCGGCATCCTTCCTGGTGGAGTGGCGATCAGCGTCCTGGTCCTCAGTCGGAGGGGGGGGGCTCCTCCGGCGGCGTCCTTCCTGGCAAGATGGCCATCAGCATCTTGGTCCTCAGTCGTTGGGGGAGCTCCTCCAGCGGCCTCCTTCTCGGCAGAGCGCCCGTCAGAATCCCGGTCCTGGGTCCTTGGGGGGGCTCCTCCAGCGGCATCCTTCTTGGCAGAGCTCCCATCAGCATCCTGGTTCTGGGTCCTCGGGGGTGGGGGGGCTCCTCCAGCGGCATCCTTCTCGGCAGAGCGCCCGTCAGCATCCTGGTCCTGGCTCCTCGGGGGGGCTCCTCCAGTGACATCCATCCCAGGAGCAGCAGGGCGGTGTTCAGCATCCTTGACCTGGGAAAGAGTCGAGGTTTGTCTGGGGTTCTCCTTCTGGAGAGCTGTCGAGAGGTCCTTTCTTCTGGATGTGGGGTCCCGAAGACCTGGCCTTCTGCTGCTCAATCTTCCTGAAGAAGTGTGCACGGGGCTTTTCTTCTCCCAGCTCCTCATGGTTCCCTCCTTGCTGGTGGTCCGGGTCTTCGGGACAGGCTTCCGCTGGCGCCCAGGGCCCCCACGATCAGGGCGTCTGTGCAGACCTCGTAGCCCTTTGACCGCAGGGTGTCCGCCAAGGGGGCGTATTTTTCAAGCTTGCGGGCTCGGGCCTCGCGGAAGGCCGGGGTCCTGTTTTCAAATGGGATCGTCACGTCGACGAGGAGGATCTTTTTCCGATCCTCGTCCGTGACGACGATGTCCGGGCACAGCGGGCTGTCGGTGCTGGGAATGGCGCGATTGACAGCGATCTTTCCCAGGTGCGGGGCGATGGCCTTCACCAGGCGGTCCTGGACGGCGTTGTGGCGCAGCTGCCAGGCTCTGGCGTGGGGCTTGCAGCTGCATAGGACGTGGGGCAAGGTCTCCATGGCGTACCCACACTTCCGGCAGCGTTTGTCAGGGTTCCCGTGGCGGACGGCTCCGTTGAGAGGGACGCAGTTAAGCCGGGCGCGGTGTATGAACTGCCAGTCGGCAAATCGGATGAAGCTGGTTGCTGGAGTCCCACTTGCTGGTCACCTCGAAGGCCTTGCCCTAGTCAGGTTTTTTCCTCAGGGTGTCCACGTAGAGCGCGTGGATGGCGGCCTTCAGGGACTTCTCCAGCGCACCTCTGGCTCCGGGGTTGATGAAGGTGTTGCCCTCTGTCTCGATCCGTGGTACCAGGACTCCCAGCTCCCGCCGATCTCCGCTCCATACCCAGCGGCAGCCCAGTCGCTTTCCCAACCGGCGGGTGGCGTTGCGGGTGCGGGACCACAGCGAGGCGATGTCGCCCCCATCCCGGGCGAATTCTCCATCCATGGAACCGCTCAGGAAGGTGGCCACGTCTTGGTCGGAGGGGGGGTCTGCTGATTCGCTTCTTGACGACATCACGCAGGGCGGTCGTCGCGATGTTCTTAACCGTGGCGTCCGGGCACGTCAGGAGGCGAAAGGCGTGCATGACAACCGTGATGTCGCAGAGGTCTCCCATGCGGGGGATGTTGACGCCCCCGTGCCGTTGGGCGATATAGACGAGCTCGTTGCTGGCTCTCTGGGGTAGGGACAGCCACTTCTTCACCAGCTGCCGGATGGTGTTGTCTGCTTTGTTGAGGGGCACCTTTGCCACGGCGGACCCTCTCAGGACAAAAGCGATGCGGGGGATCAGAAAGGTGTTGAGGGCATTGATTTTTTTGCCACAGCGCCAGCAGGGATGCGTCGATCTTGGCGGCGTCCTGCAGGATCTCCCGGATGGTGTCCTCGGGGGTCTGCCGGACGCGGAAGCCCGTCGACGTGCCGAGGTGCTGGTAAGCCTGCCCCTCCGCCAGGGGAATGACGGGCTCGCCCTGGACAAGGAAATTTTAAAGGAGAGAGTGGTTACGGAGCATGAGGCCGATGGCAACTGGGACAAATTACAGCATGGATTTACGAAAGGTAGATCGTGCCAAACCAACCTGATCTCCTTCTTTGAGAAAGTGACAGATTTTTTAGACAAGGGAAATGCGGTGGATCTAATATATCTTGATTTCAGTAAGGCGTTTGATACGGTACTGCATGAGGAATTACTGGTTAAATTGGAAAAGAGGGGGATCGAAATGAAAATCCAGAGGTGGATAAGGAGCTGGTTAAAGGGGAGACTGCAGAGGGTCGTATTGAAGGGGGAACTGTCGGGTTGGAGGGGGGTTACCAGTGGAGTTCCTCAAGGTTCGGTTTTGGGTCCGATCTTATTCAATCTATTTATCGCTGACCTGGGAACCAAGAGTAGGAGTGGGCTGATAAAGTTTGCGGATGACACCAAGTTGGGAGGTATTGCAAATTCGGAAAAGGATCGGGGTATCCTCCAGGGAGATTTGGATGACCTTGTAAACTGGAGTATTAGTAACAGGATGAAATTCAATAATGAGAAGTGTAAGGTTATGCATTTAGGGATGACTAACAAGAACTTTAGTTATAAGCCGGGGACGCACCAGTTGGAAGTAACGGAGGAGGAGAAGGACCTAGGAGTCCTGGTTGATCGTAGGATGACTGAGTAGGCAATGTGATGTGGCCGTTAAAAAAGCTAATGCAGACTTGGGATGCAATAGGCGAGGTATTTCTAGTAGGGATAAGGAGGTGCTAGTCCCGTTATATAAGGCATTGGTGAGACCTCATTTGGAGTATTGTGTGCAGTTTTGGTCTCCCATGTTTAAGAAGGATGAATTCAAACTGGAACGAGTACAAAGAAGGGCCACTAGAATGATCCGAGGAATGGAAAGCCTGTCGTATGAAAGGAGACTTGAGGAGCTCGGTTTGTTTTCCTTAACCACAAGAAGGTTGAGAGGAGATATGATTGCACTCTTTAAATATATCAGAGGGATAAATACCAGGGAAGGAGAGGAATTATTTCAGCTCAGTGCTAATGTGGACACGAGGACAAACGGATATAAATTGTCAGTCAGGAAATTTAGGCTTGAAATTAGACAAAGGTTTCTAACCATCAGAGGAGTGCAATTCTGGAACAGCCTTCCGAAGGAAACAGTGGGGGTGAAGGACCTCCATGACTTTAAGATTAAGCTAGATAAGTTTATGGAGGAGATAGTATGATAGGATGACGGGCTTAGTCAATAGGTCAATTAAGTGCCACACTGGTAATTAGTACAATGGGTCAATGATAGGATATTGTTAGCCTTTTTCCAGAGGGTATGGCTGGAGAGTCTTGCCCGCATGCTCGGGGTTCAGCTGACCGCCATATTTGGGGTCGGGAAGGAATTTTCCTCCAGGGTAGATTGGCAGTGGCCCTGGAGGTTTTTCGCCTTCCTCCGAAGCATGGGGCAGGGGTCGCTTGCTTAAGGAGTGGGTGGATCGGCTTATGTGGCCTGCATCTTGCAAGAGGTCAGACTAGATGATCATAATGGTCCCTTCTGATCTTGAATTCTATGATTCTATGATTCCCGTCGACGTGGAGGGACGGACACTTCTTGGCGTTGAAGCGGAGTCCCGTTCAGTCCGCGGCTCTCCCGATCGTGTCGAGCATGCCCTGGAGCCTCTCGGGGTCGTCCGCGGTCAGGACCAGGTCGTCCGCGTAGGCCAAGACGCTCACCCTCTCGTCGTGTAGGTCGAAGCCGTCGCCGCCGTTGGAGATCGCCCGCAGGAGTGGCTCCATGGCGAGGTTGAAGATAATAGGGCTGAGGGGGCAGCCCTGCTTCACGCCGCTGCGGATAGGAATCTCGGTGGTCTCCCCTTCCACCGAGCGGATGGTGGTGCTGCAGCCCTCGTAGAGTTCCCGGATCAGGTGAAGGAAGGTCTCTGGCATCCCGAACTCCCGTAGCGCGTTGAAGATGTGGTGATGGGGGATGGACCCAAAGGCGTTGGCCAGGTCGAGCCACGCTATCGCGCACTGTTTCCGCGCCCTCCTGGTCATCTGGAGGACGGTCTGGAGCAGGAAGTTGTGCTCGTAGCACCCCTCCGACGGCATGAAGCCCTTCTGGGCCGGGCTGATGGCTCCCCCGGTCGTTGCCCACTCCGTGATTCTGGCTGCCAGGCAGCTGGCGTACAGCTTGTACATCGTAGAGCAGAGGGAGATGGGTCCCCAGTTGCTGGGGTCGTCTCGCTCGCCCTTCTTATGTATCAGGACCGTCATGGCCTTCTTCCAGGAGGTGGGAGACCGGCCAAAGCGCCGACACAAATTAAAGATGCCGGAGAGCACGAGGCAGCCAGGGCCTCGCTTCTTGAGGAGGCTGTAGGGGATGCCATCTTTTCCGGGCGCGGTGTTTTTGGTTCTAGAGAGCCTCACCGTCACCTCTTTGGGCGTGAAGTCGGCCTCTAGACCGTCTGCGTTTGCGACGCGGGGCAGCGGACGGAGGCACTCCGGGCGCTGCACGTCGTTCCTGGGCGTTCCGCCAAATACTCCGAGGAAGTAGCGGTAGAGGCGCTCGGGCGGGATCGTGCAGTATGACGGGGGACCGTCGAGGACCTCTCTTACGGCCTTGAGGCAGTTTGATCTGTACAGCTTCTGGATCCTTGAAGCTGCTGCCGGGTCGTAGCGGTAGCTGGCATTCCTTCTTCCGGTTCCTCTGGTGGAGGTGCCGCGATTCGGGGCAGGTCGTCTGAAGGCAGGCCGGGTGGTCTCCTGGTTAGGCGTCCTCCTGTAGGCAATTTCTGCCGACATCTCGTGGGTGAGCCTGTCAACGAGCAGGTCGAATTCCTCAAAGGAGGCTGCTGCCTGGAGCTTCTTGATCCAGGTGGTCTGCCAGGGCGTGGTTGGCCTAGCCGTTGGCCGCCAGTCCTCGTGTTCCTCGTCCTGCGTGGGTAGTGTGTTTGCAGTTTGATCGAGGGGTAGCCTCGTTTGCGGTTCGGGGGACCTCTCGGTGGGCCCCCGAGGCATAGACGCCGGTGGGGTAGTAGCATTGCTGGTGGGTGGTGTGACTTGGTTCGGGTCGGTGGGTGTAGGGGCGGCCCCCGGACTTCTGCGTGCGGCCGTCGTCCGAGGGGTTGCTGTGGGAGCATGCGACCATCTGGTGGTCGAGATTGGCTTGGCATCTCTTGGGGCCGTGCCGATCTGTCTGGCTATGGGGGTCTGGTGCCGTGGTCTGGTCGTAGCGGTGGGGCCTCCATTGGTAGCAGTGTGCGGGGCGGTCTGAGGAGTGGTTCCCGCTCCTTCGGTGGGTGAGGTTCGCAGGGTAGGCTGAGGAGTTGCCTTGGTGACCCTTGTGGCTGATGCCCGCTGGGTGTGTCGAGAGCCAGCATTGGTGCCTCCGGCGGCAGGGTCTCGTGCGGCCACGCGTGGCGGAGCACTGACACTTCTCGGGGCGGGGTCACCTTGGTTGGAGGGGGCACTGAGACGCCTTAGTTCAGAGAGCTTCCGGGCGACTTGGGTTGATGTGAAGGGGTTCCAGTTGGTAGGGGCTCGGTCGATGTTTCTCGCTGTGGTAGTCGTCGTTTTGGCGGCAGTGCCCTGGTCCACCAGCTCAGGGGCTGGAGTGGGTTTCTGGGCGGCAGTCAGCAGGGTCGCTCTGCCTCTTTGCAGCGCAGGAGTGGCGGGCTGGGGCATAGGGTGGCGGGGGACCGGGGCTGGGGTGGTTGTTGTTGCGCGGGCCTTCTTGCAGATGGCCTGGTGCGCCTTGCACGTCCTCTGAGACTTGAAGGGCAGGCTGCAGAGGGCGCAGCTGAAGGCGGTGGACAGGCCGTGGACTCTCTTCAGGTGTCTGGTGACCCCTCCGAGGAGATGGAAGCGTCGGGGCGGCAGGCAGATGGGTCAGATGAGCGCGTCTGTGGTGAGGGGGTATTGGAGGTAGATGGTGTCTGGGGTGGAGCAGCCATTTTGTGGAGCAGGGGGGGGCGTCCTCCAGCACGCGCCGGGCGCTTGGCGCCAGAAGCGAGAGCCCCTCGGGGCTCGCCCCCCCCGCCTCACCGGGTAAGTGAAAAAACGGTAAGAGTAGTGGTATTTCACCGGCGGCCCGGAGGCCTCCCACTTATTCTACACCTCTCATGTCTCTTCACAGTGCCAGACTAGAGTCAAGCTCAACAGGGTCTTCTTTCCCCGCTGATTCTGCCAAGCCCGTTCCCTTGGCTGTGGTTTCGCTAGATAGTAGGTAGGGACAGTGGGAATCTCGTTCATCCATTCATGCGCGTCACTAATTAGATGACGAGGCATTTGGCTATTTATGTACAGGCGTGACAACCTGCCCTTTCCTGGTTACTTTGCGGCCAGTCCGCAGCCATATCCAGTAATTTAAAAAAATGTATTTAATGATTTACAAAAATAAAAGTCATCTATTTATCAACTCCCATATAAATCTTAAAACCCTATTCTAAAGGGCAGATTATAAATAGCATCAATAAAATTAAAATTAAAATTTCTTTCAAGACATGGAAACTAAAATAACTAAAATATAATTTAAGTTTAATTTAATTTCGGCAAGATACACGGAATGACATCTCCGGGATCTTTACCTGTCACTGAACACCGCCAACATATCAATTGTAGAGTAAAGAACCAATCTACTTACACTTTCTTTAAAATTTTTCCCCCTATCTATTCCCAAAATTTGTAGCAACTCATCATTCCCATCACTCCACTTGCCACGCACCCCAACCACAAACCCAAAAAAATGGATATTATTAACTCCCGTCAATTCTTTGATTTTGTTCTCTAATTCAAAATAATAGGTCACCTTCTGCCTGTGGGCCTGCTCCAAACTCCCGTCATTATCCTCCCAACGCACCGTGACATCAACTACCACTGCCGTATCTCCTTTCGTGAATACGATATCCGGCTTTCTTAACTCCCCCTTTTCATTCCTTAAATGGGGTTCCACAACAGCTTTCCATCCTACTTTAACCACCCTATCTACCAACACAGAAACAACCCTATTATGCCGTTTAATACGCATCTCCTTTGTCTTATAACATTGGCCCGAAATATGAGGAATCGTTTCTTTAACCTTCCCACACCATCTACAGAGGGCAGTAACTCCTCCTCTCCCTCTGGCTAACGTCTCTCTCGTGGGATATATATTCGCCCTCATTTGTAATGCCGCAATATACGCTGAGGACTTAACCTTATCCGAATTTCTAAAAATTGAATTACTTATAACATCATTCCTAAAATACTTAACCCCAATTCCCTGGCATCGCAACTCAGTCCACCTTAAAAACTCCTCCTCCCTCCATTTCCGTGGGTGAGGGGTCGCTGCACTAAACACAATAATTTTATCTACCAAATTCTCACCAGCGTACACATAAGATAAATCAACCCAAGAATCCTTAGACAATATGTCTCCTCCATTTCCGCAACAACATATTTGGAATCTGAACACTAAACTTAGTCAAAGCTAACCCCCCATCTCTCCTCCTTGAATAAAACAGCCCATCTGTGGTACATTGAGGCAGATGTAAAATCTCCTTAACTATTGTCCTCACTAAAACATCTAAATCATTTAAAATACAAAATGGAGGTTCCATTAAAAGCAAATTATAAAATAATCTTGGTAAAACATACGTTTGTAAAATCAACAACTTTTGGGCTGGTTTTAAGGGAGCTCTGCTCAAACTCTCACTCCATTTCACCAACTTCTCCTTAAGCAGGGACCCACCTACACCAATCCAAGGGTCAATCCTGGCCCCTAGATATTTCTCAAATTCCCCTGGCAACACATACTGAATCTCCTCACTCCCTATCATCCATCTACTCTTAGGATTCACCAAATAAGTTTTATGCTTTGGCCAAATATGAAATCCCTTTGTCTTACTAACATTTATCCGAAGATTGGTATTTCTACAAAAATTCTGCAAAATACTCAAATTCTTAATCATACCTGAATACGAACCACTCAGAATCGCCACGTCATCTGCAAAAGCCAACGACGTGATGCTCTGTCCTTGTACATTAAAACCACTACCTTCTACCTCCAATCTAGTTAAAAACGGATCTAAGGCAATATTAAATAAAATCGGTGACAGAGGGTCACCCTGTTTCACCCCTCTTCTAATTAAAATAGACTCAGTAGATTTATCCCCAACCCAAACCCTAGTCGTGCAATTAAAATACAAATCCCTAACTATCCCAATAAAACGTTCATCCACATCAAATCTTTTAAGACCGGCTATTATATGCCCATGACCTACCGAATCAAATGCCTTAGCCAAATCTATAAAAACTATAGCTATTTCCTCACCTTTTCGCTTAGCTCCCTTTATCAAATTATCCAATATAGCTATATTCTCTTCACAACCTGGAGCAGCTATAAATCCCTTTTGCCTATCACAAATCCTCACTGCTTCCGACAATCTTTTTGCTAATATCTTAGTATATAATCTGACCCACACTGATCCGATTGTAAGTGGTCTCCAAGAAGTCAATTTCCTCAACTCCTCCACATCATCTGTTTTCGGTATTAAAATAGTCCTATTTTCCTTAAAAACATCAGGGACCTGCCCATTTAAAAACCAAATATTAAAAATTCTAGTGATAATTAAGGAGTCTATATTAAAAATTTCCCTCAAATCACTTATCTTAACCTTATCCGGACCTGGGGCACTATCTTTCTTAATTTCTCTCAAAACACTCCTAACCTCATCCACGGAGATCGGACTCATTAATAAATCATTATCCGCCCTCTCCATGGATGAGGGCCACCCCACAATATTGCCATGTCCAATATTTCCCAAAATATCCATAAAATACCTCTCTATCTCCTCCATAGGGATTTCACAATTCACCTTGTCTGGTTCTCCCATAATAATCCGAGCTAATCTCCGTCTATCTTTATCAAACAACTGCTGGTAAAACCTATATTTTGCCTTCTGCGTCGCATATCTCCTAAGAGCATTAGACTGCTTTTTCCTACCATTACCTATTCCCTTCCTCCTTCTACCATCAATCCCAATCTCAACCTGTTCATTCTCTCCTAATTTCTTTCCATCAACCAAAGAAATACATATCTTCTCCAATTCTGCCCATCCTAACCTCTTAGTCGAATCCTCCTGAAGTAATTCCTCAACTACCCTCAAACCATTCAGTATGTCTTTACCCTCTCTACTTTGCTTTCCCCACCTACTAACTAATCACCTAGGATCAACTTCAGGATCCCTTCTCAGGGGTAAAATCCTTTCTCTAGGTGGAGGAACCTCTAAAATACTATCTACAATCTTCTCTACCTCAATTTCCTCTATCTGAGCTGTCTCCTGCCTCTTTTTGGCTAACTCTCGCCTTTTATCTGAAATTTGCTTATTAGTCTTTGTTTTTAATTCACTTTCTATACATTTATTAATATTTCTCTTCCCAATATATTTCCTCTCTAATACTATAAGTTGCTCAATCTCTTCCTCAGTCCATATACGAACTCGAGCTGAACTCTCTCTAATTTTATTCCTAACCTTCTCATTAATCCGCTGTTCGTTCCTAATAGCCGGGTGTCGATGTCTACAGTGCTGACTAAGACCAGACTTAGTATGGAACGCAAGCCCACAGGCAGAACAGGCATGACTCCCAGACGGGGTATCCACTTCCCTGGGCCTGCACTTAGGGTAGTGGCAAGCAATACTATGATACTGAGAAGCTTTACCACATTTCTTGCATAGCACACGTATCACCTTACTCTTATGTACTACATTGATATGTTTAGCCCATTTTCCAAATGTAGCTAAAACTTGGGGACAAATAGGACAATTAAAACAGTCTACCGGATATTCTAAGTAAAAAACACCCTCTTTCCAGGAGCTACTCTCTATCACTTTTGCTCCCTTCACTAAATCCTCATTAAAACCCCTATTCAAATCCCCATCTAAGGGGATTGAATTAACTTTTACATTAGAACCTCTCACTAAAACAGAATAAAAGCCTCCAGGCTCTATAAAATATGGGTCCTCAAATTTACTTAAATACTTAAAATCCAGATTGACTTCATCCTTTTTTAAGGATGAAGTCCCGGGAGTACTTGGGGTTCCTCCCAGTGGCTGGAGTTCCTGGGAGGTGTGGGTGTCCTGCAGGGGGTTGTCCCTCAGCGTCTGGGGCTCCTGGGGTGCAGGAGGCATGTCCGGCCATCGCAGGAAAACAGGGGAGTCATCTCGCGGCGGCTGGGGCTCCTGGGGTGCGGGGTGTGTGGTCGGTGAGCACAGGAGGACAGGAGAGGCATCTCTTGGCGCCTGGGCCTCACGACAAGAGTCTCCCAACGGGCCGGGAGGCGGCAGCCCAGGCACGTTGCGAGGCTCTCTGGGCCGCTCGGGCAGCGGTAGCCAGGGCAGGGGGCAGGGATCCCCCCTGCCAGAGGGGCGGCGGCAGGAACGTGCGGCAGAGCCCCTCGGGCAGCAGTATCCGCGGCGTGGGGCAGGGATCCCCCGGCTGCTCCGGCCAGAGCATGTAGCAGGGCTCCCCAGACTGCACGGAACAGGAGTCCCTGGGCAGCCCAAGCAGCGGCGGCAGCTGGGGCTCCGTGCTGGGACAGGGGTCCCCTGGTGGCTCGAGCAGCGGCAGCACGCCGAAAGGCTCCCCGGGCCGCTCAGGCGGCAGTATCCGGGGAGTGGGGACGGGATCCCCTGGAAGCTCCAGCAGCGGCCGCCGGGGCATGGGACAGGAGTCTCCAGGCAGTGGCGGCGGAGACACGCTGCGGGGCTCCCCGGGCCGTTCAGGTGGCGGCAGCCGGGGCGTAGGGCCGGGATCCCCCGACAGCACGGGCGACAGCCGCCCGGGTGCGGGCCTGGGATCCCCCGGCGGCTCGGGCAGCGGCCGCCGGGGCGTGGGGCAGGAGTCTCCGGGCAGCGGCGGAGGAGACACGCCGCAGGGCTCCTCGGGCCGCCCAGGCGGCGGCATCCAGGGCGTGGGGCCGGGATCGCCCGGCCTCCGGGGCACGGGGCAGGACTCCCCGGGCAGCAGCGGCGGAGACACTCCGCGGGGCTCCCCGGGCTGCTCAGGTGGCGGCAGCTGGAGCGTGGGGCCGGGATTGCCCGGCGGCTCAGGCACCGGCCGCCGGGGCGCGGGGCACGAGTCCCCGGGCAGCGGTGGCGGAGACACACCGCGGAGCTCCCCGGGCTGCTCAGGCGGCGGCTGCCCGGGCGCGGGGCCGGGATCTCCCGGCGGCTCGGGCAGCGGCTGCCCGGGCGTGGGGCCGGGATCGCCCAGTGGCTCAGGCACCAGCCGCCGGGGCGCGGGGCAGGAATCCCCAGGCAGCTCAAGCTGCAACGGCGGGAGCACGCCGCAGGGCCCCCCGGGGAGCGGCGATCGGGCCGTGGGACAGGAGTCCCCCGGCAGGTCCAGCAGCGGTGGCAGCGGGAGCACGCCGCGGGGCCCCCTGGGGAGCGGCGATCGGGCCGCGGGGCAGGAGGCCCCCGGCGGCTCCAGCAGCGGCAGCGGCAAGAGCACGCCCCAGGGCCCCCCGGGCTGCTCAGGCGGCGGCAGCAGCAGCAGCCGGGGCACGGGGCTGGGATCCCCGGCGGCTCGGGTGGAGGCAGCCGGGGCATGGGGCAGGGGTCCCCCGGCTGCCCGAGTAGGAGCGGCACGCCGGGGGGCTCCCCTGACCGCCAGGGCAGCAGCAGCTGGGGTACGTGGCGGGGCTTGGGACAGGGACTCTTCCGCGTGTCAGGAAGTGGCCTGAGCACGCGGTGGGGCTCCCCAGGTAGCGCATGCTGCAGCGGCGCAGTGCAGGGAACTCCCGGTAGCGGGGCTGTGGGGGGGTCCTCCCAGGGGGTCCAGGGCTGGGGTGTAGTGGGGCACTTACCCATGAGGAGTAGCGGTTGGTCAGTGGGCATCTCCTCCGGTAGCTGAGGTGGGCGGGAAGGGGGCTCCAGCTTGGATTAGCCATCGCGAGGCTGCAGGTTCCTCCAGCGGCAGGGGGTGCTCTTTCTGTGGCAGCTGGTGCTCGGCAGTCGGGTCGGCTCCTTGCAGCTGCTGGTCATCAGGGAGAGGTTTCTCAGGCTGTGGGTGTTGCTGAGTATCCAGGAGTTTGTCTGGCGGCAGGCGGGTAGCAGGGCAGTCCACTGGTAGCTGGGGAGTGTGACGCCTGCTCCCCCGCGTGGTGGGGTCTCGCTCCATTGGTTTTGGGATGCGGGAGCTGCTTGCAGCAGCACCTCGGTCTCTGGACTTCCTGGCTCGGCATGTCCCTGGGACCCTAGGGCTACTATAGCCAGGAGCCTGTGCAGAGCAGCAGAGTGCTTCTGGACAGGGGTTGGCTCCCTGGGCTGTGGTGCAGGAGCCGCAGGGTCTGTCTTGTGGGACGTTATCAGGTCCCCTCAGTATGTATCTCATATCAAAAGAGATTAAACTGATAAGAACAGATTTAAATTTTATTAGAGAAGATTTAAAATAAACGATACAAAGTGTTTGAAGCGTCAGTTATTTTGTCATTGGGGGTAACATACAGGTTGTGGGGGGATGTTAGCGTTTTGGTGTTAGGCAGCATATACATATACACAGTCTGTCATGTCCCCAATGCGGGGTATACGGTGGGTGAGTTCAAGGTACAGCCAGTAAACAGTCACGGTACATCAGTCATACAAACGGGCTACAGATAGTCATGGGCATGAATAAGCAGGCTGAATAATGGGGTTAGGACGACCCTCACATGGTGGAGTACGGTTTGGTGGGTTCAGGGCTTAGGGGATAGAGTCCGACGAGGGGGTCCACGGGTCTCGTCCCCCCTTCGTGTGCACAGATTCATGCCCGCTCACTCCTGGTATTGGCGGTGGCCGGTGATGTGCTCCGTGTAAATGTCTCTGGACCAGCGAATAGTGTCCGAGACCATTAGGCGTCTCATGATTTGCGCTTAGCGACAGCCCACCCCACAGGTCCGAAGCACGCGTTCATTGCAAGGGTCCCAGGCGCCCAGGGCCCCCACGATCAGGGCGTCTGTGCAGACCTCGTAGCCCTTTGACCGCAGGGTGTCCGCCAAGGGGGCGTATTTTTCAAGCTTGCGGGCTCGGGCCTCGCGGAAGGCCGGGGTCCTGTTTTCGAATGGGATCGTCACGTCGACGAGGATGATCTTTTTCCGATCCTCGTCCGTGACGACGATGTCCGGGCACAGCGGGCTGTCGGTCCTGGGAATGGCGCGATTGACAGCGATCTTTCCCAGGTGCGGGGTGATGGCCTTCACCAGGCGGTCCTGGACGGCGTTGTGGCGCAGCTCCCAGGCTCTGGCGTGGGGCTTGCAACTGCATAGGACGTGGGGCAAGGTCTCCATGGTGTACCCACACTTCCGGCAGCGTTTGTCGGGGTTCCCGTGGCGGACGGATCCGTTGAGAGGGACGCAGTTCAGCCGGGCGCGGTGTATGAACCGCCAGTCAGCAAATCGGGTGAAGCTGCCTGCGCGGAGGAAGTGGTTGCTGGAGTCCCACTTGCTGGTAACCTCGAAGGCCTTGCCCTGGTCAGGTTTTTTCCTCAGGGTGTCCACGTAGAGCGCGTGGACGGCGGCCTTCAGGGACTTCTCCAGCGCACCTCTGGCTCCGGGGTTGATGAAGGTGTTGCCCTCTGTCTCGATCCGCGGTACCAGGACTCCCAGCTCCCGCCGATCTCCGCTCCATACCCAGCGGCAGCCCAGTCGCTTTCCCAGCCGGCGGGTGGTGTTGCGGGTGCGGGACCACAGCGAGGCGATGTCGCCCCCATCCCGGGCGAATTCTCCATCCATGGAACCGCTCAGGAAGGTGGCCACGTCTTGCTCGGAGGGGGGTCTGCTGATTCGCTTCTTGACGACGTCACGCAGGGCGGTCGTCGCGATGTTCTTAACCGTGGCGTCCGGGCACGTCAGGAGGCGAAAGGCGTGCGTGACGACCGCGATGTCGCAGAGGTCTCCCATGCGGGGGACGTTGGCGCCCCCGTGCCGGTGGGCGATAGAGACGAGCTCGTTACTGGCTCTCTGGGGTAGGGACAGATACTTCTTCACCAGCTGCCGGATGGTGTTGTCCGCTTTGTTGAGGGACACCTTTGCCACGGCGGACCCTCTCAGGACAAAGGCGATGCGGGGGATCAGGAAGGTGTTGAGGGCGTTGATTTTTTGCTACGGCGCCAGCAGGGATGCGTCGATCTTGGCGGCGTCCTGCAGGATCTCCCGGATGGTGTCCTTGGGGGTCTGCTGGACGCGGAAGCCCATCGGCGTGCCGAGGTGTTGGTAAGCCTGCCCCTCTGCCAGGGGAACGACGGGCTCGCCCTGGACGAGGAACTCCGTCGTCAGCACCGAGTCCCTCTTGCTCCCGTCGACATGGAGGGACGCGCACTTCTTGGCGTTGAAGCGTTGTCCCGTCCAGTCCGCGGCTCTCCCGATGGTGTCGAGCATGCCCTGGAGCCTCTCGGGGTCGTCCGCGTTCAGGACCAGGTTGTCCGCGTAGGCCAAGACGCTCACCCTCTCGTCGTGTAGGTCGAAGCCGTCGGAGATCGCCCGCAGGAGTGGCTCCATGGCGAGGTTGAAGATGATGGGGCTGAGGGGGCAGCCCTGCTTCACGCCCCTGCGGATAGGAATCTCGGCGGTCTCCCCTTCCTCCGAGCGGATGGTGGTGCTGCAGCCCTCGTAGAGTTCCCGGATCAGGTGAAGGAAGGTCTCTGGCATCGCGAACTCCCATAGCGTGTTGAAGATGTGGTGGGGGGGGATGGACCCGAAGGCGTTGGCCAGGTCGAGCCACGCTATCGCGCACTGTTTCCGCGCCCTCCTGGTCGTCTGGAGGACGGTCTGGAGCAGGAAGTTGTGCTCGTAGCACCCCTCTGACGGCATGAAGCCCTTCTGGGCTGGGCTGATGGCTCCCCCGGTCGTCGCCCACTCCGTGATTCTGGCCGCCAGGCAGCTGGCGTACAGCTTGTACATCGTAGAGCAGAGGGAGATGGGTTTCCAGTTGCTGGGGTCATCTCGCTCGCCCTTCTTATGTATCAGGACCGTCATGGCCTTCTTCCAGGAGTTGGGAGACCGGCCAAAGCGCCGACACAAATTAAAGATGCCGGAGAGCACGAGGCAGCCGGGGTCTCGCTTCTTGAGGAGGCTGTAGGGGATGCCATCTTTTTCCGGGCGCGGTGCTTTTGGTTCTGGAGAGCCTCGCCGTCACCTCTTTGGGCGTGAAGTCGGCCTCTAGACCGGGGCAGCGGACGGAGGCACTCCGGGTGCTGCGCGTCGTTCCTGGGCATGCCGCCGAATACTCCGAGGAAGTAGCGGTAGAGGCGCTCAGGCGGGATCGTGCAGTATGACGGGGGACCGTCGAGGACCTCTCTTACGGCCTTGAGGCAGTTTGATCTGTACAGCTTCTGGATCCTTGAAGCTGCTGCCGGGTCGTAGCAGTGGCTGGCATTCCTTCTTCCGGTTCCTCTGGTGGAGGTGCCGCGATTCGGGGCGGGTCGTCTGAAGGCAGGCCGGGTGGTCTCCTGGTTAGGCGTCCTCCTGTAGGCAATTTCTGCCGACATCTCATGGGTGAGCCTGTCAACGAGCAGGTCCAATTCCTCGAAGGAGGCTGCTGCCTGGAGCTTCTCGATCCAGGTGGTCTGCCAGGGCGTGGTTGGCCTAGCCGTTGGCCGCCAGTCCTCGTGTTCCTCGTCCTGCGTGGGTAGTGTGTTTGCAGTTTGGTCGAGGGGTAGCCTCGTTTGCGGTTCGGGGGACCTCTCGGTGGGCCCCCGAGGCATAGACGCCGGTGGGGTAGTAGCATTGCTGGTGGGTGGTGTGACTTGGTTCAGGTCGGTGGGTGTAGGGGCGGTGCCCGGACTTCCGCGTGCGGCCGTCGTCCGAGGGGTTGCTGTGGGAGCGTGTGACCATCTGGTGGTCGAGATTGGCCTGGCATCTCTTGGGGCCTTGCCGGTCTGTCTGGCTATGGGGGTCTGGTGCCTTGGCCTGGTCGTAGCGGTGGGGCCTCCATTGGTAGCAGTGTGCGGGGAGGTCTGAGGAGTGGTCCCCGCACCTTCGGTGGGTGAGGTTCGCAGGGCAGGCTGAGGAGTGGCGGCAGTAGCCCAGGCACGTTGCGAGGCTCTCCGGGCCGCTCGGGCAGCGGTAGCCAGGGCAGGGGGCAGGGATCCCCCGGCCAGAGGGGCGGCGGCAGGAACGTGCGGCAGAGCCCCTCGGGCAGCAGTATCCGGGGCGTGGGGCAGGCATCCCCCGGCGGCTCAGCCGTTAGCGGGTGGAGCACGTGGCCGGACACCTCAGGCTGCCAGGGCAGCGGCGGTAGCCTGGACGAGGGGCAGCAGTCCCCCAGCGGCTCGGGCAGCGGCCGCCGGGGCACGGAACAGGAATCCCTGGGCAGCCCAAGCAGCGACGGCAGCTGGGGCTCGGTGCTGGGACAGGAGTCCCCCGGTGGCTCGCGGGGGTCCTCGGGCCACTCAGGCGGCGGTATCTTGGGCGTGGGGCCGGGATCCCCCAGCAGCTCGGGCGGCGGCCGCCCGGGCGTGGGGCCGGGATCCCCCAGCAGCTCAGGCGGCGGCCGCCCGGGTGTGGGGCCGGGATCCCCCGGCGGCCGGGGCGTGGGGCAGGAGTCCCCGGCCAACGGCGGCGGAGACACGCCGCAGGGCTCTGCGGGCTGCTCAGGCGGCGGCAGCCAGGGCGTGGGGCTGGGATCGCCCGGCGGCTCCGGCACCGGCCGCCGGGGCGCGGGGCAGGAGTCCCCGGTGTGGAAGCAGGGAAAGAATTAATAAGGATTTGAAGGGGATTTTAATGCATGTCAGTCAGTTAGCAAGAGTTAGCCTAGCTGTAACCCTAATGACGTGAGACTTGTAGAAGCAAAGATAGTGTGGGACAGACGAATGAACTGTGTAAAAAGTTATTACGACCTTGCATTGATAACCAAATATGCAGGCTTGCTTTTTCTAGTAGTGAGACAAATAAGATAGCAGAAAGGCTTATGTATAAACAAATGCAATTGTTTCTTTTTACCGTCTGTAATATTGCTAGAAATTGTCTGTAACAAAGGTATAAAGGCTTGCTGTAATTGTTTACCAGTTGAGAGACCTGTCCAGGACTGGGGCGACCCTGTGTCCTATGGCACTCTCTCCCTCCATTGTAATTACTGGAGAAATAATAAAGTATTTGATTTTGCTGCACCCAAACAAAAAGCGAGAACTGAGTTTTTCTCTGACAATTTGGGGGCTCGTCCGGGATGGCTACGCCCACGGACCCACAGACGGCTACTACGGATCATTCTCCTTCGAACCCCATGGCGCCACATGAGAGGTATGAGACCTTTTGAAATCTCTATTGGGGTACCGGAGGAGGACTGTCCGTGAGGACGTCTGTCTCTGTTGGGCTCACGCCATCTGAACTTATTGACTGTGCAGCAAGATCAGATGCAAGTGGTATTGGGGAAAGGCCCCAATAAGGTTAGTTTATAGCAGTATTGGGAACTGCTGAGTTGGCCAACAAGGTAATGCATAAGGTAATGCATAGGTAAATGCATTAGAATGCACCGGTGCTGAGGGGTTTTTACCGCCTCAAGAGGGGTTGTCATACTGCCTCATGGTATTTGTCCGGATCAGGTAAAGATGCATCGTGGTTAAAAAAAAAAAAAAAGAAAAGAAAAAGAAAAAAAAAAGGTTAAAAAGGAAAAAAAAAAAGAGGCCTTGGTGTGTGTGTGTGTGTGTACACCAGTGTGAGTGGCTGTTACCGGAAGACGCCCAGAATACCCTGTGAAGTGAATGCTCATGATCAGGACTACTCTAACGCAAGCCCGGTAACTAGTGGATCTTTAGGAGATCCGACCCACGGTGGGCTGACTCGGCCTGGCATAGTCCGGCGAGGAAACTGCCTGGGTCTAGGCGTGTGTGAACCCATCTTCCCTCCCCTTTCCCTTCCGTGTGGGCTACTGACAGTCTGATCATCTCACTGGATGCAATCAGAGTAAGCGGCGCCGTCTCCCAGAGACTAGCCGACGCTCTTTGCTGAAGGGAGGTGTAGGAGAGTCGTAGTCTTCCTTGTGAGTCTCTCCTGTGTGAGTGCCCTGTAGGGAAAGATCCTTAGTTTCTGAGCCGCTAGCGTGGACAGGGCACCCTCTCTGTGTGTGTAAGTGGAAAATGGGTGAGGGACAGTCTAAACATTCCACCTCACCCCCTAAGGGTACCCCAGCATATTACATGTACGTACATTATGGTCCTAAAACCTGCAGGTATTTAAATTATTGGAATCTGTACACGCGTGAAAATTCATTTAAACAATGCCCATTAGAAGGTACCTTCAATCTAGATAAGATCATATATCTCAGAGGAGCTTTTAATCACCAAAGAAAAGCCTCTGACACAGTGTGAGCAATTTGTCTAGGAACGGGTTAATTTGAAATTCAGCTTAGCCCAGAGATAAAGGGAAAGTTGCTCTACGTTCAAGGTCAAGAACCAGCGCAGACTATGCTAAGTGCAAAGACAAACTGCTTTCAGCCCCAGCTGGTTGTGGAAAAATGGAGACACAGGCAAACCAAAGGCAATACAAGTTACAGAATTGAAATTACATTTGCAAAGCTTAACTTTCCAGTGAGATTCAGCAGTGTGCTTCTGCGACCCTGTAGCTGGTGTGGCTTGGTGACACTGGAAAAGCCACAGGCAGTTGACCTGAACTGGAATCTCTGAAAGAGACACCGCAGGAGATTCCTGGGTGTAAAAGAACAGCCATCCCAAGAGTGGAAGCATGTTGGAAATTTTGAACAGGCTGTATACAGGATAATCTCCTGTCCACCTATTCCCCCTTCTTTGACCGTTATACACAGACGTGGCCAGTCTGGACATGTGTGAGTATTAAAGTGCCTTAAGGCTTGGAGCATTCATATTTTTCCCGAGTGATGTGGGAGCGTTCCCAACAGTCTCCATTGTTGTTGTATTCTTTTTAATGAAGATTTAAAATATGGTTACATGGTGTGTTTTCTCTCCCCCCCCCCCGCGCCCCGTCCTGCAGTGTCAGTTTGATCACCTGACATGAGGGATACTTTGGTAACAGCAATTTGTCACAGTTTGGTGAGCAATTAAGAATGGGGGGCCTTGCAGAATTTACACCATCTATTTGTTTTACCCTTGTTAGTTTATGTTTGCTTTGTTTGGTACTGTTGGTGTTATGTGTTAAGAATTGTATGATTAAAGGTGAACCCTAATAGAATGAGGAAACACTATCTGGTTTTGGTGCACTATCTGGTTCTGGTTCTGTTCTGTTTAACCGGTTACTGCTGTTTTTCTGCTCTGTTCATTTGGGCGTTAGGTGTGTGGGCAGATCTGAACTTCTCGTTTGTAATTCCTCAGGGTGGAAGCCATGTGTGCGATGAAGCTCTGAGGTTGTATTGAGATTCTTCTGTCCCGCCCCCTGTAACGGACAATGTAATAGAAGTAGGAAAAAATCTGGCTTGGACTGTAATTCTCTCTGCTTTCTGTGTAATTTTCCTTTTTGTTTAAGTGTCAGCAGACAAATGGGTGGGTCTCTGGATAGACCCCCTAAAGGGGTTTGGATTATGTGTTTACGTAAATGGCCTTTACCCAATGGCCATGTATTTTTGCCCAGGTGGCAAGCCTTACTAGGGAGGACTCGGGTAGTCTTGTAAGTAAAAATGTTTTAGGGAAAAGACCAGAAGGGTGGGGGCAAGTTGAGAAGCCCACCCTCCGAGCTAAACTGGTAGTGGAACAAGTTTGTGCCCATGAAAGGGACGGTTCAGAGAGAAAAACAGGATCGGGCCCAGGCGGGCAGGCAACAGACAGAGAGATTGGAGAACAGGTTGGAAACTTCTGAGGGTGTAGTGGAAGGAAAGAGTAAGTGAGTATAAGCATGAATATTTCAAATACTCAGGAGGATATTTGGAATGGTGATTTGAATTGGTAAATGGCTGTTGGAAAACAAAGCCAGTGATTTTTAAGGAAAGTGAAAAGTTAACTCTGTAGTTGCTGGAGGGAACAGCAGTTGAACTTTGTAAAAATGCTAAAGGGAAAATTTTTGGTGTCTTTGACATGTTTGTAAATAAATTCAGGCAAAGAAATTATTAGATTGCAATCATTTGGCTATGAACAATTTTGTTAAATTAGTTAAAGAATGTATACAGTGCTATGTAATTAATATTGTATTAGGCTCTAAGGGCACTGTAAGTGGTGATGTTTTCTTTCAGTGTTTAAAAGCAAAAGTTAAAAGTAAAAAAAAGCAAGCCAGAAAGCATCTGTGTTAATGCAAATTAACTAACTGATAAGGTAGAGGCCGCTGAAACCAGGGCTGTCTAAGAAACACATACGAAAAATATGGGGTAATTCCTCTATTTTGCCTGAAATCAACAAAAGTATTTGTATATTTTAAGTAATGATTGACTGCCCAGAAGGGGTAGACCTGTTTTTGTCTTTCAGATAATCAAAGAAAACTAATGCCAGCTGCACAGCATTCAACGTACCATGATTTACTGGCACAGTCAAAATTATGTTGTGTGTTCTATGTTCTGTCTTGTGGTGTTTGTCTCGTGGCCAGAATTGTTGTGTTTAATATTTTCATGGGATGGTCTGATTTAAACTCTAGCGGAAGTGTTGGATTGAAATGTGGATACTTGTTTTGTTCGACTTAGAATACAAAGTGTTTGGATACATCAGAAAAATGTGATATACTAAAGTCTAGTACATTTTCTTGGGTGGGAGAAAGAAACTACATTGGCCAAATCTTTTAATTACAAATTGTTGTTACAATTTGCATACCGACGGTCTTTGGAAGCAATGACATGAAAAGTTAACCCACTCCCCATATTGTACATGGGATCTTCTGGCTACCTCAGATTTCTAGCCAGAGGGCTGGGGATGGTAGGAAGCTATTGCTGTTGTTAAATGTACCGCTCACAAGACCCCTCATGATGAAGTTACCTGTGGAAATGCTTTGGCAGACTCTGCAGCCAAAGCAGCGGCCCTTTCCGTACCTCAGGCTGAACATACTTGTGTCCTAATTGGGCAGCCTTCACTAGCCTCCCTTGAGGATCTGGCTAAGATCCAGGAGGCTGCATCAAGAACCGAGAAACACTCTTGGCGTGCTGCTGGATGCATTTTACATACTGATCATCTTTGGTGTGCCCCGGATGGTCGCCTGGTGGCACCGAAGATGTTACTGCCCTTTCTTGCTTGCATATACCATGGAATGGCACACGTGAGCAAAGGGGGGGATGGTTGCTGCAGTTAAACGATATTGGTGTGCAGCGGGCAGCCCACCCTCCTCCTTGGGGACCTTTTGTAAATATTCAGATTGATTTTATTCAAATGTCTAAATGTTGTGGTTATGAATATGTATTAGTTTTAGTTGATGTATTTACCAATTGGGTTGAAGCTTTTCCTTGCAGGAAAGCAGATGCCAGGACTGTTGTGAAACTTCTGCTTAAAGATTTTTATACACGTTTTGGCATCCCTGTGAGTATCAACAGTGATCGTGGAACTCATTTTACTGGACAGATTGTAAAGGAGTTATGTGCAGCTCACTGCCCTCACCACCCACAGTCTGCTGGGACAGTGGAACACCAGAACGGGATTTTAAAAAATAAACTGGCCAAGATTTGTGCTGAAACAAACTTAAAGTGGCCAGATGCCCTTCCTTTGGCACTGATGAGTATGAGAGCCATTCCCAATCGAAAGACTGGACTCAGCCCTCATGAAATTTTGACAGGACACCCAATGCGACTACCAACTGCACCCCCACTAACCCCAGCTCAGATGGACATTCATTTGATGGATAACATAATGCTTAAGTATTGTCAGGCACTAATGAAATGTGTTAAGTCTTTTTATACACAGGTGAAGGAAGCACTACCGAAGGATCCTGTGCCTCCTTGCCACTCGTTGGAACCAGGAGACTGGGTCTACATAAAGATCCATCAATGAAAGACTGCCTTGGCTCCACGCTGGAAAGGCCCTTTCCAAGTCCTGCTGACTACCAACACCGCTGTGAAGTGCCACAGACTGACTGCTTGGACCCAGGATTCTCACTGAAAAAGACCCCTCCACATCAGGAGAATTTTCCTACTGATGATCAGCGTACTCCTTCTTCTAGCCCTGCTGTACCTTCTGGACAGCAGGAAAAAGGACAAGGTGACGTGCTCGTAACCTCTCCCTTGTCCACTGACAGACCTACTGTGCCTTTGAACTTTTCTAGAAAAAAGCAAAACCGTTACAGGGTGATGTCCTGGTAATCTCCCCTGTAGGATGCTGAACCACGACTGCTTCACTCACTCCACTGACATTGCCAAAGTCCAGGAATTCCTGACTGAAAAGAACATTAAGAACTGACCCTGGTGAAGAAACAAAGAATTACACACTGGCAGGAAGAAATTTGTGGGACCCATGCTTGGGAATGTGGTATTAATTGGATTTTGGGGTTTATTCTACAGGCTGTGCCCTGTGTTTTGGATAAATCCTTCAGTATGTATTACCCTCCCTAATTGGATTTTAAATGACATTGCCCTTATCAGGTTTTCAAATCGCTTCTACATACCCAGATTGCTCACAAGGGGCTGCCATTAGATTAGCACAACAGAGGGCCTGGGTTATTTCCTCTGGAAAGAAAGAGAATTGAGCAGATCCCTGTGGGCTAGGGCCAATATCTTAAAAGCCAAGAATGTGAGAAGAAATTGGGCCAACTAGAAAAGGCCCCTAGCCTTATTTTTGAAGCTCAGCTATCTTAAGTACAGGCTGGAGTTGGTGAGTTACATGTTATTTCCACCCTTAGTTCTATGACCCAGAAGTTACTGACAGAGATGGTATTGAATATCACTGAGGCTGGGAAGGCATTGCAGTGGGATCTAGATCAGACTTGGCCCACTGCCCTTACAGACACATCAGGAGTACCATCTGATTTATGGTCATGGAAACATACTTGGACACTTTCTGGATGGCAGTGTGAACATTTACAGTGCTCCTTCCAAGCATTTGGACCGGTTAGGGGGGTGTGGGCTCCCACATACTGAATCCTGCTGGGTCCATGGGGAGGATGCATGTGGGACTGTAATTATTTACCGAGACATCTGGGAAATTAGACCACCTGGTATACCTAACTGATTTCTAGACAGTACCCCTAGAATAACACCTGACATTTTGGGTAAGAATAGAGAGTCAATGGACATTTTGGCCGTTAGAACCACCACAGCTCAGTGTATCTATAAACTGAAGCCAGGGGAAGTTGTCACTGTTTATGACAATATTTGCTGAGAGGGTGGTGGTCAAGGAACTACCCTGATGAGACACCCACTTTTTCAAGCTAATGATAGCTGTGTGTACGTTAAAGCCACCACATTGCAAGATATACATATTAATCTTACCACTGCTGCAGGCAATTATATCATTTCCTGGCCTGCAGATAGCATGTTGCAAGTAGCTCTTAGATTTCAGGTATATTTTAATTGGACTAGAGTAGTGCCTGATATGTTTCAAAATTTGCTTTCATTTTTACCAAAGGTTCAAAGAATCTCTGAATTGCAAGGGCAAATTCACATGCTTCAGAATATATATCAAGCTGAAAAGAATGCCTTTCATACAGCTTATAGAGTGTCTACTTTATGTACTAAGTATGATGTCTTGTGCTTTGTAACCAAAATTGTACAACAGCCCCATTATATTATTCCTATGGGAATGTTATTGTTTGTAGTGTTGTTAGTTATCTTAGGATTATGTTGTTGTTGTTGTTGAAAAAACGTAATAATAACAATACCTTTCATGTTCATGCTAATCATGCATTGTCATTACATCCAATCAAAACACCTAAGGTTGAAACATCTGATGTAGAATCTGAAATCCACGAATTAATGCAAATAGAGATTTGAAAATATTTGTTGTACTAGAAGTACAAAAGGGGGGAGTGTGGAAGCAGGGAAAGAATTAATAAGGATTTGAAGGGGATTTTAATGCATGTCAGTCAGTTAGCAAGAGTTAGCCTAGCTGTAACCCTAATGACGTGAGACTTGTAGAAGCAAAGATAGTGTGGGACAGATGAACGAACTGTGTAAAAAGTTATTACAACCTTGCATTGATAACCAAATATGCAGGCTTGCTTTTTCTAGTAGTGAGACAAATAAGATAGCAGAAAGGCTTATGTATAAACAAATGCAATTGTTTCTTTTTACCGTCTGTATTATTGCTAGAAATTGTCTGTAACAAAGGTATAAAGGCTTGCTGTAATTGTTTACCAGTTGAGAGACCTGTCCAGGACTGGGGCGACCCTGTGTCCTATGGCACTCTCTCCCTCCATTGTAATTACTGGAGAAATAATAAAGTATTTGATTTTGCTGCACCCAAACAAAAAGCGAGAACTGAGTTTTTCTCCGACACCGGGCAGCGGCGGTGGAGACACGCCGCGGAGCTCCCCGGGCTGCTCAGGCGGCAGCAGACGGGGCGTGGGGCCGGGATCGCCTGGTGGCTCAGGCACCGGCCGCCGGGGCACGGGGCAGGAGTCCCTGGGCAGCGGCGGCGGAGACACGCTGCGGGGCTCCCCGGGCTGCTCAGGCGGCGGCAGCCGGGGCGTGGGGCCGGGATTGCCCTGCGGCTTGGGCAGCGGCCGCCCGGGCGCGGGGCCGGGATCTCCCGGTGGCTCAGGCACCGGCCGCCGGGGCACGGGGCAAGAGTCCCCCGGCAGCCCGAGCGGCAACGGCAGGAGCACGCCGCGGGGCCCCCCGGGGAGCGGCGGTCGGGCCGCGGGACAGGAGTCCCCCGGCGGGTCCAGCAGCGGCGGCAGCGGGAGCACGCTGCGGGGCCTCCCGGGGAGCAGCGATCGGGCCGCGGTGCAGGAGGTCCCCGGCAGCTCCAGCAGCGGCGGCAGCAGGAGCACGCCGCAGGGCCCCCCCAGCCGCTAAGGCAGCGGCAGACGGGGCACGGGGCTGAGATGCCCCGGCGGCTCGGGTGGAGGTGGCCGGGGCGTGGGGCAGGGGTTCCACGGCGGCCCGAGGAGGAGCGGCACGCCGGGGGGCTCCCCTGACCGCCAGGGCAGCAGCAGCTGGGGCACGTGGCGGGGCTTGGGGCGGGGTCTCTTCCGCGTCTCAGGCAGTGGCCTGAGCACGCGGTGGGGCTCCCCAGGTAGCCCCTGTAGCAGCGGCGCAGTGCAGGGAACTCCCGGTAGTGGGGCTGTCGGGGGGTCCCCCCGGGGGGTCCAGGGCTGGGGTATAGTGGGGCACTTACCCATGGGGAGTAGCGGTTGGTCAGTGGGCGTCTCCTCCGGCAGTTGAGATGGGCGGGAACGGGCTCCAGCTGGGATTAGCGATTGCGAGGCTGCATGTTCCTCCAGCGGTGGGGGGTGATCTTTCTGTGGCAGCTGGTGCTTGGCAGTCAGGTCGGCTCCTTGCAGCTGCTGGTCATCAGGGAGAGGTTTCTCAGGCTGTGGCTGTTGCTGAGTATCCGGGAGTTTGTCTGGCGGCAGGCGGATAGCAGGGCGGTCCACTGGCAGCTGGGGAGCGTGACGCCTGCTCCCCCGCGTGGTGGGGTCTCGCTCCGTTGGTTTTGGGATGTGGGAGCTGCTTGCAGCAGCACCTCGGTCTCCAGACGTCCTGGCTCGGCATGTCCCTGGGACCCTAGGGGCTACTATAGCCGGGAGCCTGTGCAGAGCAGCAGAGTGCTTCTGGACAGGGGTTGGTTCCCTGGGCTCTGGTGCAGGAGCCGCAGGGTCTGTCTTTTGGGACATTATCAGGTCCCCTCAGTATGTATCTCATATCAAAAGAGATTAAACTGATAAGAACAGATATAAAAGTTTATTAGAAAATATTTGAAATGGAACGATACAGAGAGTTGAAACATCAGTTATTGGTCATTGGGGGTGACATACAGAGTATAGGGTGATTTTGGTATTTTGGAATTAGATGGCACATAACATAACATATACAGTCTGTAATGTCCCCAATGTGGGGTATACGGTGGGTAAGTTCAGGGTACAGTCAGTAAGCAGTGAGGGTACATCACTCATACGTACAGGTTATAGACAGTCGCGGGCATAAGTAAATAAGCGGGCTGGATAATGAGGTTTGGATGATCCTCACAGGGTAGAGTTCAGTTCAGTTGGTTCAGGGCTCAGGGGATAAAGTCCAAGAGGGGAGGTTTATAGGTCTCTTCTCCCTTGTGGTTTGCACCAAGTCACGCCGGCTCACTCTCGGTATTGACGGTGGCCGGTGATGTGCTCTGTGTAAATGTCTCTAGACCATCGAATACTGTCCGAGACCATTAGGCATCTCATGAGCCGCGCGTAGCGACGGCCCACCCCACAGGTCCGCAGTAGGCGTTCATTACAGGGGTCCCAGGTGCCCAGGGCCCCAACGATCAGGGCGTCGGCGTAAACCTCGTAGCCCTTTGACCGCAAGGTGTCAACCAGGGGAGCGTACTTTTCGAGCATGCGGGCTCGGGCTTCGTGGAAGGCCGCGGTCCTATTCTCGAACGGGATCGTCACGTCAACGAGGATGATCTTTTTCCGGTCCTTATCTGTGATGACGATGTCCGGGCGCAGCGGGCTGTTGGTGTCGGGGATGGCGCGGTTGACGGCGATCTCTCCCAGGTGAGGGGCGATGGCCTTCACGAGGCGGTCCTGGACGGCGTTGTGGCGCAGCTGCCAGGCTCTGGTGTGGGGCTTGCAGCTGCATAGGACGTGGGGCAAGGTCTCCATGGCATACCCGCACTTCCGGCAGCATTTGTCCCGGTTCCCGTGGCAGACGGCGCCGTTGAGAGGGACGCAGTTCAGCCGGGCGCGGTGTATGAACCGCCAGTCGGAGAATCGGGTGAAGCTGCCTGCGGGGAGGAAGTGGTTGCTGGAGTCCCACTTGCTGGTCACCTCGAAGGCCTTGCCCTAGTCAGGTTTTTTCCTCATGGTGTCCACGTAGAGCGCGTGGACGGCTGCCTTCAGGGACTTCTCCAGCATGCCTCTGGCTCCGGGGCTGACAATGGTGTTGCCCCCCGTCCCGATCCGTGGCACCAGGACTCCGAGCTCCCACCGTTCCTCGCTCCACACCCAGCGGCAGCCCAGTCGCTTTCCCAGTCGGCAGGTGGCGTTGCGGGCGCGGGTCCACAGCGAGGCGATGTCGCCACTGTCCCGGGAGAATTCGCCGTCCAGGGAGCTGCTCAGGAAGGTGGCCACATCTCGGTTGGAGCGAGGTCTGCCGATTCGCTTCGCGGTGGTGGCGCGCAGGGCGGCCGTCGCGACGTTTTTCACCTTGGTGTCCGGGCAGGACAGGAGGCGGAAGGCGTGCGTGATTACCGCGATGTCGCAGAGGTCTCCCATGCGGGGGACGTTGGCGCCGCCGTGCCTGTGCGTGATGTACACGAGTTCATTGCTGGCTCTCTGGGGCAGGGACATCCATTTCTTGACCAGCTGCCGGATGGTGTTGTCCGCCTTATTCAGGGGAGCCTTTGCCACGGCGGATCATCTCAGGACAAAGGCGATGCGGGGGATCAGGAAGGTGTTGAGGGCATTGATTTTCTGCCACGGCGCCAGCAGAGATGCGTCGATCTTGGTGGCGTCCTGCAGGATCTCCCGGATGGTGTCCTCGGGGGTCTGCCGGACGCAGAAGCCCGTCGGCGTGCCGAGGTGCTGGTAAGCCTGTCCCTCCGCCAGGAGAACGACGGACTCGCCCTGGATAAGGAACTCCGTCGTCAGCACCGAGTCCCTCTTGTTTCCGTCGACGTGGAGGGACGCGCACTTCTTGGTGTTGAAGCGGAGTCCCGTCCAGTCCGCGGCTCTCCTGATGGTGTCGAGCATGCCCTGGAGCCTCTCAGGGTCGTCCGCGGTCAGGACCAGGTCGTCCGCGTAGGCCAAGATGCTCACCCTCTTGTCCTGCAGGTCGAAGCCGTCAGCGCCGTCGGAGATCGCCCGCAGGAGCGGCTCCATGACGAGGTTGAAGACGATGGGGCTGAGGGGGCAGCCCTGCTTCACGCCACTGCGGATAGGAATCTCGGCAGTCTCCCCTTCCACTGAGCGGATGGTGGTGCTGCAGCCTTCGTAGAGTTCCCGGATCAGGTGAAGGAAGGTCTCCGGCATCCCAAACTCCTGGAGTGTGTTGAAGATGTGGTGGTGGGGGATGGACCCGAAGGCGTTGGCCATGTCGAGCCATGCTACCGCGCACTGCTTCCGCTCCCTCCTGGTGGTCTGGAGGACGGTCTGGAGCAGGAAGTTGTGCTCGTAGCACCCCTCCGACGGCATGAAGCCCTTCTGGGCCGGGCTGATGGCTCCCCCAGTCGTCGCCCACTCCGTGATTCTGGCTGCCAGGCAGCTGGCGTACAGCTTGTACATCGTAGAGCAGAGGGAGATGGGTCTCCAGTTGCTGGGGTCGTCTCGCTCGCCCTTCTTATGTATCAGGACCGTCATGGCCTTCTTCCAGGAGGTGGGGGACCGGCCAAAGCGCCGACACAGATTAAAGATGCTGGAGAGCACGAGGCAGCCGGGGTCTTGCTTCTTGAGGAGGCTGTAGGGGATGCCATCTTTTCCAGGCGCGGTGTTTTTGGTTCTGGAGAGCCTCGCCGTTACTTCTTTCGGCGTGAAGTCAGCCTCTAGACCATCTGCGTTGGCGATGCGGGGCAGAGGACGGAGGCACTCCGGGCGCTGCGCGCCGTTGCTGGGCACGCCGCCGAACACTCCGAGGAAGTAGCCATAGAGGCGCTCGGGTGGTATCATGCAGTAGGATGGGGGACCATCGAGGACCTCTCTTACGGCCTTGAGGTGGTTCGTTCTGTACAGCTTCTGGATCCTTGAAGCTGCTGCCGGGTCGTAGCGGTGGCTGGCATTCCTTCTTCCGGTTCCTCTGGTGGAGGTGTCACGATTTGGGACGGGCCGTCTGAAGGCAGGCCGGCTGGTCTCCTGGTTTGGTGTCCTCTTGAAAGCAATCTCTGCTGATAGCTCACGGGTGAGCCTGTCGATGAGCGGGTCGAATTCCTCAAAGGAGGCTGCCGCTTGGAGCTCCTCGATCCAGGAGGCCTGCCAGGGCATGGCTGGCCTAACCATCGGCTGTTGGTCCTTGGGCTCCTCGGCCGGTGTGGGCAGCGAGTTTGCCGTGTGGTCGGCGGGCTGTCACACTTGCGGCTCAGGGGACCTTCCGGTTGGTTCCCGAGGTATAGTCACCGGTGGGGTAGCATCGTTGCTGGTTGTTGGTGGGACCTGGGTCGGGTCGGTGGGTGCGGGGCTGACACCCGGTCTTCCGTGTGCAGCTGTCATCTGGGGGGTTGCTGTAGGAGCGCGTGACCTTCTGGCAGCAGGAATCGGTCTGGTGTCTTTTGGGGCCGTGTCGGCCCGTCTGTCAATGGGGTTCTGGTGCTGTGGTCTGTTCGTGGCGTTGGCCCCTCTGACGGTAGATGTGTGCGGGGCCGACTGGGGGGTGATCCCCGTTCTCCCGACGGGTGGTGTTCGTGGTCCGGGCTGATGAGTCGAGTTGGCGCCCCTTGTGGCTGGTGCTCGCAGGGTGGATCGAGGGCCGGTGCTGGTGCCCCTGGAGGCAGGGTCTTGGGCAGACATGCGCGGTGGGGCACTGATTCTTCTTGAGATGGGGTCACGCTGGTTGGTCTTCGAGGAGGCACTGAGACGTCTCAGCTCAGAGAGTTTCCGGGCGACCTGGGACGATGTGACAGGTCTCCTGTTGGCAGGGGCTCGGGTGATGTTTCCCGCTGGGGTGGGTGCAGTCCCAATGACAGGGCCCTTGTCCACCGGCCCGGGGACTGGACTGGGCTTCTGGGCAGCGGCTGGCGGTTGGTCTCCCCTTACCTCTCGTGGCGGTGGGGATGCTGGTTGGCGTGCTGAGGCCGCATCTTCGGTGGGGGTCGGGGTTGGAGCCCGCAGGACATCAGCAGGGTTCACCTTTGTGATCGGGGGGGCGTCCCTTGCATGCGTCATGATGGGATTTGCATTTCTTCTGCGTCTCGAAGGGGGCATTGCAGCGGCTACACCGGAAGGCAATCCGTTTCCTGTAGGTCTTGTGAATGTGCTTGCTGAGGGCCCCGAGGGTCTGGACTCCGTGGACGGGGAGGCAGAATGGGCAGAGGAGGAGGCCTGTAGGGAGTGGGTACTGGAGGTAGATGTGGTCGTCGTCTCCTGCCTCACCCTCCGTGGGGTGGACCACTGTTCTGCCTGTAGACTCACCAGGTGATTCCTCTGGGTCTGGCGGAGAAACTTCGGGAGGTGAAGTTGCTTCTGGGGGTGTGTTGAGCTCACTGGTCATGATGTCTCTTTGCCTGGAAGGACAGTGCGTGGCATTGGGATCCAGGGCTCTGGAGGCCATTCCCCTTCGAGCGGCCCTCCTCTGGACAGGCGGGTGGTAGGAAGTTTCAGAGTCTCCGGTTGAAGGAGTTGTTCCTTCTGGAGCATCCCTCTCTGGAGCAGCGGGGCAGCACTCGGCATCCTGGTCCTGGGTCATCTGGGGGGCTCCTCCGGTGGCATGCTTCCTGGCAGGGCATTGCTCAGCGACCCGGTCCTCAGTCCTCTGGGGGGCTCCTCCGGTGTCATCCCTCCTGGCGGGGTAGCGATCAGCGTCTTGATCCTCGGCCATCTGGGGGGCTCCTCCGGCGGCATCCTTCCAGGTGGTGTGGCGATCAGCGTCCTGGTCCTCAGTCATCTGGGGGGCTCCTCCTGCGGCATCCTTCTCGGGGGGGTGGTGATCAGCCTCTTGGTCCTCGGTCAACTGGGGGGCTCCTCTGGCGGCCTCCTTCCCAGCGGGGTGGCGATCAGTATCCTGGTTCTCAGCCGTCGGGGCAGCTCCTCCAGCGGTGTCCTTCCTGGCATGGCGGCCATCAGCATCCTGGTTCTGAGTCGTCTGGGGGGCTCCTCCGGCAGCATCCTTCCTGGGGGGGTGGTGATCAGCATCGTGGTTCTCGGTTGTTGGGGGGGCTCCTCTGTCGGCATCTCTCCTGGCGGGGCGGCGATCAGCTTCCCGGTCCTTGGTCCTCTGGGGGGCTCCTCCGGTGCCATCCTTCTCGGGGGGGGGGGGGTGATCAGCATCCTGGTCCTTGGTTGTTGGGGGGGCTCCTCTGGCATCGTCTCTCCTGGTGGGGCGGTGATCAGCTTCCCGGCCCTTGGTCATCTCGGGGGGTCCTCCGGCGGCATCCTTCCTGGTGGGGTGGCGATCGGCGTCCTGGTCCTCAGTCGGGGGGGGGGCTCCTCCGGCAGCGTCCTTCCTGGCAAGATGGCCATCAGCATCTTGGTCCTCTGTCGTTGGGGGAGCTCCTCCAGCGGCCTCCTTCTCGGCAGAGCGCCCATCAGCATCTCGGTCCAGGATCCTCGGGGGGGCTCCTCCAGCGGCATCCTTCTCGGCACAGCGGTCATCAGCATCCCGGTCCTGGATCCTCGAGGGGGCTCCTCCAGCGGCATCCTTCTCGGCAGAGCGCCCGTCAGCATCCTGGTCCTGGGTCCTCGGGGGGGCTCCTCCAGCGGCATCCTTCTTGGCAGAGGGCCCATCAGCATCCTGGTCCTGGCTCCTCGGGGGGGCTCCTCCAGTGTCATCTGTCCCAGGAGCAGCAGGGCGGTGTTCAGGATCCTCAACCTGGGAAAGAGTCAAGGTTCGTCTGGGGTCCTCCTTCTGGGGAGCTGTCGAGAGGTCCTTTCTTCTGGATGTGGGTTCCCGAAGACCTGGCCTTCTGCTGCTCAATCTTCCTGAAGAAGCGTCCACGGGGGTTTTCTTCTGCCAGCTCCTGATGGTTCCCTCCTTGCTGGTGGTCTGGGTCCTCAGGACAGGCTTCCACTGGGTTTTCCTGGAAGTGGAACAATCGGGAACAGCAGCTCTCGAGGATGGTGCACCTGGAAAACAAGAAGAAAGAGAATCCTCCTCCAGAGGTACAGCTGGGCTCTGCATATGCAAATTAGCAACTTGCATATGCAAATCAGCTTCAGAAGAAGAGTAGATCTGTAGAGCAGCATCAATTTTTTCAAATATAGCTGCAGCAGATTCCATCTTCAGGACAATGGTTTGCAGGTGTCCTTCAGAAGAAATTAAACTGATAAGAACAGATTTAAATTTTGTTAGAGAATATTTAAAATAAACGATACAAAGTGTTTAAAGCATCAGTTATTGTGTCATTGGGGGTAACATACAGGTTGTGGGGGGATGTTAGCGTTTTGGTGTTAGGCAGCATATACATATACACAGTCTGTCATGTCCCCAATGCGGGGTATACGGTGGGTGAGTTCAAGGTACAGCCAGTAAACAGTTAGGGTACATCACTCATACAAACGGGTTACAGATAGTCATGGGCATGAATAAGCGGGCTGAGTAATGGGGTGAGGACGACCCTCACATGGTGGAGTATGGTTTGATGGGTTCAGGGCTTAGGGGCGCTGACCCTTCTCGGGGCGGAGTCACATTGGTTGGAAGGGGCACTGAGACGCCTTAGTTCAGAGAGCTTCCGGGCGACTTGGGTGGATGTGAAGGGATTCCAGTTGGTAGGGGCTCGGTCAGTGATTCTCGCTGTGGTAGTCATCGTTTTGGCGGCAGTGCCCTGGTCCACCAGCTCGGGGGCTGGAGTGGGTTTCCGGGCGGTGGTCGGCAGGGTCGCTCTGGCTCTTTGCGGTGCGGGAGCAGTGGGCTGTGGCACAGGGTGGCGGGGGACCAGGGCCGGGGTTGCTGTTGTGCGGGCCTTCTTGCAGCTGATCTGGTGCGCCTTGCACTTCTTCTGGGACTCGAAAGGCAGGCTGCAGAGGGCGCAGCTGAAGGTGGTGGACAGGCCGTGGCATCTCTTCAGGTGTCTGGTGAGCCCTCTGATGTGAGTAAAGCGTCGAGGCGGTATCCAGATGGGGCAGATGAGCGCGTCTGTAGTGAGGGGGTATTGGAGGTAGACAGTGTCTAGGGTGGGGCAGTCATTTTGTGGAGCGTTAGGGCCCTCATGGTCATCCTCCATCACACAGCTGGTGGTGGGGGGGGGCATACTCCAGCAGTGGCTGTGTCCCGGGAGTATTTGGGGTTTCCCCCAGTGTCTGGAGTTCCTGGGAGGTGTGGGTGTCCTGCCGGGGGTTGCCCCTCGGCGGCAGGGGTTGCTGGGGTACAGGAGGCGTGTCCGGCCACTGCAGGAAGACAGGGGGGTCATCTCGTGGCGGCTGGGGCTCCTGGGGTGCAGGAGGCGTGTCCGGCCATCGCAGGAAAACAGGGGAGTCGTCTCGCGGCGGCTGGAGCTCCTGGGCTGCTGCGGGTGTGGTCGATGGGCGCAGGAGGACAAGAGCGGCATCTCTTGGCTGTTGCAGCAATCGGCGGTCGGCGGTCAGGTCTCGCAGGGTCTGGAGCGGCGCGTTCGCGGGGGGGCAGGCTCCCGGTTGCTGCAAAACATCAAGGGACAGGAGTCTCCCAAGGGGCCGGGCGGCAGTTGCCCAGGCACGTCGCGAGGCTCTCCGGGCCGCTCGGGAAGCAGCAGCCAGGGCAGGGGGCAGGGATCCCCTGGCCAGAGGGGCGGCGGCAGGAACGTGCGGCAGAGCCCCTCGGGCAGGGGTCCCCCAGCTGCTCCAGCCAGAGCATATAGCGGGGCTCCCCAGGCTGTGCAGGTGGCTGGGGCGTGGGGCAGGGATCCCCCGGCGGCTCAGCCGTTAGCGTCACTTCAGGCTGCCAGGGCGGCGGCGGTAACCGGGACGAGGGGCGGCAGTCCCCCAGCGGCTCGGGCAGCGGCCGCCGGGGCACGGAACAGGAGTCCCTGGGCAGCCCAAGCAGCGGCGGCAGCTGGGGCTCGGTGCCGGGACAGGGGTCCCCCGGTGGCATGAGCAGCGGCAGCATGCGGCGGGGCTCCTCGGGCCGCCCAGGCGGTGGTATCTGGGGTGTGGGGACGGGATCCCCCGGCGGCTCGGGCAGGAGTCTCCGGGCAGCGGCGGCGGAGGCACGCTACGGGGCTCCTCGCGCCGCTCAGGCGGCAGCAGCCGGGGCGAGGGGCCGGGATCGCCCAGCGGCTCAGGCACCGGCCGCTGGGGCGCGGGGCAGGAATCCCCAGGCAGCTCGATCTGCAGCGGCGGGAGCGCGCCGCGGGACCCCCCGGGGAGAGGCAAACGGGCCGCGGGCCAGGAGTCCCCCGGCGGCTCAGCCAGCAACAGCGGGCTTCTCAGGCTGTGGTTGCTGATGAGCAGGTGGGAGTTTGTCTGGTGGCAGGCAAATAGCAGTGCTGTCCACTGGCAGCTGGGGAGCATGGCGCCTGCTCCCCCGTGTGGTGGGGTTTCGCTCCATTGGTTTTGGGATACGGGAGCTCCTTGCGGCAGCACCTCGGTCCTCGGACTTCCTGGCTCGGCATTTTCCTGGAACCCTAGGGGCTACTATAGCCGGGAGCCTGTGCAGGGCAGCAGAGTGCCTCTGGACAGGGCTTGGTTCCCTAGGCTGTAGTGCAGGAGCCACAGGGTCTGTCCCTTGGGACATAGTCAGGTCCCCTCAGTATGAAATCTCATATCAAAAAAGATTAAACTGATAAGAACAGATTTAAATTTTATTAGAGAATATTTAAAATAAACGATACAAAGTGTTTGATGCGTCAGTTATTGTGTCATTGGGGGTTACATACAGATTGTGAGGGGATGTTAACGTTTTGGTGTTAGGCAGCGCATACATATACATAGTCTGTTATGTCCCCAATGCGGGGTATACGGTGGGTCAGTTAAAGGTACAGGCAAGTAAATGGTGAGGGTACATCACTCATACAGACAGGTTACAGATAGTCATGGGCATGAGTAAGCGGGCTGAGTAATGGGGTTGGGACGACCCTCACATGGTGGAGTACAGTTTGGTGGGTTTGGGGCTTAGGGGATAGAGTCCGACGGGGGGGTCCACGAGTCTCGTCCCCCCTTCGCGTGCACAGGGTCACGCCCGCTCACTCCTGGTATTGGCGGTGGCCGGTGATGTGCTCTGTGTAAATGTCTCTGGACCAGCGAATAGTGTCCGAGACCATTAAGCGTCTCATGAGCTGCGCGTAGCGACGGCCCACCCCACAGGTCCGAAGCACGCGTTCGTTGCAAGGGTCCCAGGCGCCCAGGGCCCCCACAATCAGGGCCTCGGTGCAGACCTCGTAGCCCTTTGACCGCAAGGTGTCCGCCAAGGGGGCGTATTTCTCAAGCTTGCGGGATCGGGCCTCGCGGAAGGCCGGGGTCCTGTTCTCGAACGGGATCGTCACGTCAACGAGGATGATCTTTTTCCGATCCTCGTCCGTGACGACGATGTCCGGGCGTAGCGGGCTGTCGGTGCCGGGGATGGCGCGATTGACGGTGATCTTTCCCAGGTGCGGGGCGATGGCCTTCACCAGGCGGTCCTGGACGGCGTTGTGGCGCAGCTGCCAGGCTCTGGCGTGGGGCTTGCAGCTGCATAGGACGTGTGGCAAGGTCTCCATGGCGTAGCCACACTTCCGGCAGCGTTTGTCCCGGTTCCCGTGGCGGACGGCTCCGTTGAGAGGGACGCAGTTCAGCCGGGCGCGGTGTATGAACCGCCAGTCGGCGAATCGGGTGAAGCTGCCTGCGGGGAGGAAGTGGTTGCTGGAGTCCCACTTGCTGGTCACCTCGAAGGCCTTGCCCTGGTCAGGTTTTTTCTTCAGGGTGTCCACGTAGAGCGCGTGGACGGCGGTCTTCAGGGTCTTCTCCAGCATGCCTCTGGATCCAGGGCTGACGATGGTGTTGTCCTCCGTCCCGATCCGCGGTACCAGGACTCCTGGCTCTCGACGATCCTCGCTCCATACCCAGCGGCAGCCCAGTCGCTTTCCCAGTCGGCGGGTGGCGTTGCGGGCACGGGACCACAGCGAGGCGACGTCGCCCCTGAACCGGCCGAATTCGCCATCCAGGGAGCCGTTCAGGAAGTCGGCCACGTCTTGGTCGGAGGGGGATCCGGCGATACGCTTCGCGGTGGCGGCGCGCAGGGCGGTCGTCGCGATGTTCTTGACCGCGGCGTCCGGGCACGTCAGGAGGCGGAAGGCGTGCGTGATGACAGCGATGTCGCAGAGGTCTCCCATGCGGGGGACGTTGGCGCCCCCGTGCCGGTGGGCGATGTAGACGAGCTCGTTGCTGGCTCTCTGGGGTAGGGACAGCCACTTCTTCACCAGCTGCCGGATGGTGTTGTCCGCTTTGGTGAGGGGCACCTTTGCCACGGCGGACCCTCTCAGGACAAAGGCGATGCGGGGGATCAGGAAGGTGTTGAGGGCGTTGATTTTCTGCCACGGTGCCAGCAGGGACGCGTCGATCTTGGCGGCGTCCTGCAGGATCTCCCGGATTGTGTCCTCAGGGGTCTGCTGGACGCGGAAGCCCGTCGGTGTGCCGAGGTGTTGGTAAGCCTGGCCCTCCGCCAGGGGGACGACGGGCTCACCCTGGACGAGGAACTCTGTCGTCAGCACCGAGTCCCTCTTGCTTCCGTCGATGTGGAGGGACGCGCACTTCTTGGCATTGAAGCGGAGACCCGTCCAGTCCGCGGCTCTCCCGATGGTGTTGAGCATGCTCTGTAGCCTCTCGGGGTCGTCAGCGGTCAGGACCAGGTCGTCCGCGTAGGCCAGGATGCTCACCCTCTCTTCGTGTAGGTCGAAGCCGTCGGTGCCGTCGGAGATCGCCCGCAGGAGCGGCTCCATGGCGAGGTTGAAAATGATGGGGCTGAGGGGGCAGCCCTGCTTCACGCCGCTGCGGATAGGGATCTCGGCGGTCTCCCCTTCCACCGAGCGGATGGTAGTGCTGCAGCCCTCATAGAGTTCTCGGATCAGGCGAAGGAAGGTCTCCGGCATCCCGAACTCCCGCAGCGTGCTGAAGATGTGGTGATGGGGGATGGACCCGAAGGCGTTGGCCAGGTCGAGCCATGCTATCGCGCACTGTTTCTGCGCCCTCCTGGTCGTCTGGAGGACGGTCTGGAGCAGGAAGTTGTGTTCGTAGCACCCCTCTGATGGCATGAAGCCCTTCTGGGTCGAGCTGATGGCTCCCCCGGTCGTCGCCCACTCTGTGATTCTGGCTGCTAGGCAGCTGGCGTACAGCTTGTACATCGTAGAGCAGAGGGAGATGGGTCTCCAGTTGCTGGGGTCATCTCGCTCGCCCTTCTTGTGTACAAGGACCGTCATGGCCTTCTTCCAGGAGGTGGGCGACCGGCCGAAGCGCCGACACAGGTTGAAGATGCCGGAGAGCACGAGGCAGCCGGGGTCTCGCTTCTTGAGGAGGCCGTAGGGGATGCCATCTTTTCCGGGCGCGGTGTTTTTGGTTCTGGAGAGACGCGCCGCCACCTCTTTGGGCGTGAAGTCGGCCTCTAGCCCGTCTGCGTTGGCGACGCGGGGCAGCGGACGGAGACACTCCGGGCGCTGCGCGTCGTTCCTGGGCGTGCCGCCGAATACTCCGAGGAAGTAGCGGTAAAGGCGCTCGGGCGGGATCGTGCAGTATGCCGGGGGACCATCGAGGACCTCTCTTACGGCCTTGAGGCGGTTCGATCTGTACAGCTTCTGGATCCTTGAAGCTGCTGCCGGGTCGTAGCGGTGGCTGGCATTCCTTCTTCCGGCTCCTCTGGTGGAGGTGGCGCGATTCGGGGCGGGTCGTCTAAAAGCAGGCCGGGTGGTCTCCTGGTTAGGCGTCCTCTTGGGGGCGGTCTCTGCCGACAGCTCCTGGGTGAGCCTGTTAACGAGCAGATCGAATTCCTCGAAGGAGGCTGCTGCCTGGAGCTTCTCGATCCAGGTGGTCTGCCAGGGCGTGGCTGGCTTAGTCGTCGACCGCCGGTCCTCGTGTTCCTCGGCCTGCGTGGGTAGTGTGCCTGCAGTTTGGTTGGTAGGCGACCTAGTTTGTGGCTCGGGGGACCTCTCGGTTGGCCCCTGAGGCGTAGACATCAGTGGGGTAGTAGCATTGCTGGTTGATGGTGTGGCTCGGTTCGGATCAGTGGGCGTAGGGGCGGTGCCCGGGCTTCCGCGTGCGGCTGTCGTCCGGGGGGTTGTTGTGGGGGCGTGCGGCCGTCTGGTGGTCGGGGTTGGCCTGGCGTCTCTTGGGGCCGTGCCGGTCTGTCTGGCGACGGGGGTCTGGTGCTGTGGTCTGGTCGTAGCGGCGGGGCCTCCAGTGGTAGCAGTGTGTGGGGCGGTCTGAGGTGTGGTCCCCGCTCCTCCGGTGGGTGAGGTTCGCAGGGCAGGCTGGGGGGTTGTGTTGGTGACCCTCGTGGCTGGGGCTCGCAGGGTGTGTCGGGAGGCGGCATTGATGCCTCCAGCGGCAGGGTCTCGGGCGGCCATGCGTGGCGGAGCGCTGACCCTTCTTGGGGCAGAGTCACCTTGGTTGGAAGGGGCACTGAGAAGCCTTAGCTCAGAGAGCTTCCGGGCGACTTGGGTGGAAGTGAAGGGAGTCCAGTTGCTCGGGGCTCGGTCAGTATTTCTTGCTGTAGTAGCTGTTGTTTTGGCGGCAGTGCCCTGGACCACCAGCTCGGGGGCTGGCGTGGGTTTCCGGGCGGCGGTCGACAGGGTCCCTCTGGCTCTTTGCGGCCTGGGAGCAGTGGGCTGGGGCACAGGGTGGCGAGGGACCGAGGCCAGGGTTGCTGTTCTGCGGGCCTTCTTGCAGCTGGTCTGGTGTGCCTTGCACTTCTTTTGGGACTCGAAGGGCAGGCTGCAGAGGGCGCAGCTGAAGGCGGTGGACAGGCCGTGGCATCTCATCAGGTGTCTGGTGAGCCCTCTGAGTTCAGTAAAGCGTCGAGGCGGCATGCAGATGGGGCAGTTGAGCGCGTCTGTAGTGAGGGGGTATTGGAGGTAGACAGTGTGTAGGTTGGGGCGGCCATTTTGTGGAGCGTTAGGGCCCTCTTGGTCGTCCTCCATCACGCGGCTGGTGGGGGGAGGGGCATCCTCCATCAGTGGCTGTGTCCCGGGTGTGTTTGGGGTTTCCCCCAGTGTCTGGAGTTCCTGGGAGGTGTGGGTGTCCTGCCGGGGGTTGCCCCTCGGCGGCAGGGGTTGCTGGGGTACAGGAGGCGTGTCCGGCCACTGCAGGAAGACAGGGGGGTCATCTCGTGGCGGCTGGGGCTCCTGGCAGTGGGGTGGGCTCCTTGCAGCTGCTGGTCATCAGGTAAGGCTTCTTTCAGCTGCCGGTCGTCAGGGATGCTTCCTTTCAGTTGCTGGTCCTCAGGGGCAGGCTTCTCAGGCTGTGGTTGCTGATGAGCAGGTGGGAGTTTGTCTGGTGGCAAGCACATAGCGGTGCTGTCCATTGGCAGCTGGGGAGCATGGCGCCTGCTCCCCCGCGTGGTGGGGTTTCGCTCCATTGGTTTTGGGATACGGGAACTCCTTGCGGCAGCACCTCCGTCCTCGGACTTCGTGGCTCGGCATGTTCCTGGAACCCTAGGGGCTACTATAGCTGGGAGCCTGTGCAGCGCAGCAGAGCGCCTCTGGACAGGGCCCGGTTCCTTGGACTGCAGTGCAGGAACCACAGGGTCTGTCCCCTGGGACATAGTCAGGTCCCCTCAGCATAAAATCTCATATTAAAAAAGATTAAACTGATAAGAACAGATACAAATTTTAGATAATGTTTCTTCAAGATTCCCAAGACACAGACCAGGTTTTCATCTCGAGGCCAAAAGACCAAAACATCAAAACAATTGATCACGGCCTTGGATAGGCCAAGAGAGTACTCACCCCATCTGAGCTTGATCTGAGCTTAAAGAGCCGAGAAGCGATGCTGGTGCTTTGCGGCACAGCGCACACCCCCTGCCCCCATCGCTTTCTACCTCGCCGGGGGCGAGCGCTCAGCCACGCAACGAACACCGTAGCGAGGTAACTCTAAGTGAGGCTCTCACTTCCCTAAAATGACTCCAGTGGAAGAATTCAAAGCAAGACAATTCTGTTAAAAAAAAAAAAGAAAGAAAAAAAGAGACAGTTCCCTGTACGCTCCTCCTTTCCACAAAAACCCACCCACTGACCTGCTGCCCCCGAGCCGCTCGCGCACCCCCCCCCCCCCGACACTTTTTTTTTTCTTTAATTATTTTCCTTGAGTCACGCTAGGAATGTGACTCAAAGGGCCACAACCTTCCTCCTCTTCTGCTCCTATGAACTAGCCCTCGTCTGGGCAAAACATTTACAGAGACTGTTTCCTAGGTTAAGAGGGTGGCATTTTCCCAATGGGAAAAGGGATGGAAATTTTCTCTTCTGTGGGGAGACGAGGGAAAGAACGAGCCAAACCATGCCATTAATTCCGTCTCCCTATTCCAAAAAATCATTGTAATAGCTAGTCCTGAGATAGAGGAAGTATCAGTTATTAAAGTGATAAGAACAGATTTAAAACTTTGATTCCAGCGAATGTTAAAATGATCTAAACTACAGGTTAATAAAAGTATTTCTAGTCCTCTGCACAGAACGCTTAAATTATCCCCAAATCGCAAGTTTGGGTTTAAAAAGTCATAAAAGGCACATCATCCAGTATCTGACACTTGGTGAAATCTCAGTCTAGAACGTACAACCATTTTGGGGGTTGTGCCCTGCTTCTCAACAGTCTGCCCTGAGGTTGCCACTCATAGTCACGAGCTACTCCAGACGGCTCAAGCCCCTCCCTCTCATGGATCAGTAACTGGTTAGCAGATAGGAAAGAAAGGGTAGGAATCAAGAGTCAGTTTTTACAACTGAAAGGGGTAAATAGCAGGCTTCCAAAGTATGAGACGAGACTACAGGCATTAGGGCTTGTCAGCTTAGACAAGAGATGACTAAGATCCCTATAGGATACAGCACCGGTTCTCAACCAGGCGTCTGCCAAAGGAAACCTGGGCTCGACCCACCTCCGCGGGCCACCAAGCCTGCCTGCCTGGTTTGCAGCAGGGGAGGGGCACAACAAAAAATTGCAGCATCACTGCAGAACACAAGAGAGAGCTGTCCCCCTGCCATCATCGGTAAGGGTTGCCTCCCAGCCACAAACAGGCAGCAGCTAGCCAAGGAAACACACACCACCGCTCTGTTCAAGGCGCAAAAGTCCGACCCCCATTCTGCTTTCTTCCCACGAGATGAGATAACAATCTCACAAAACTGGGGCGGAAACGCATAACGGTTACTCTCCAGGAAAAGCTGTGCTTGTGCTTGTGCTTGTGCTTTTGCTTTTGCTTTTCCGGAGCGGGGAAGCAGAGGAAGACAAAAGATTTATACCATCTGAAGAGAAACCAGAACAACCTGCAGAGGCACTGCCAGGGGAAAGGCGCCTTCCGCTCAACTCGGAGTAACTACACCGACAGCCCCACTAAACCTCTCCCTTTTAGAGGAAATGTAATTGAACCGATTTAAATGCCAAATTGGCTTATGGGAACCGGGGACATTGGGAGCAAAACCAGCCCCTTGAGCAGCGACTCGCTTCGCTGCACGCAATGCACCGTGGGTATGGAAATGAGAGTTCCCCGCCGGCCTCCAGCGCTCAAAGGAGTGTTTTCTCAGGGCTGCGTTCCCCAGCTGGGCGGAGATTGGGATGCGGGGGAGGGGGAAAGCTGCTCTCCTGAGACAGTCCCGCTGACGCCCAGGCGCATGGCGGAGGGAGCCGGGCGGGAAGCCAGAGGGCAATCGGGCCCCCGCTGGGTTAGCAGGCTTAAAACCCAGGAGCAGACGCACACACCTTGCAAAGGAGCAGGAGCCGGGATCACGAGCAAGTGTCAACGTAGGGGGGAGGGGTAGCTCAGTGGCTTGAGCATTAGCCTGCTAAACCCAGGGTTGCAAGCTCAACCCCGGAGGGGGGCCCTTTAGTGGGGGATCGGTCCTGCAGTGAGCAGCGGGTTGAACCTCCTAGCAGCCTCTGATTTTACTAAGATGATGGGGTTTTTTTTCATTTGTTTGTTTGTTTGTTTTTAAAAGTGTAGGCCACAGAGTTTAGGCGTAGAAGTTTCTGGTGGTCAGGGAATAACGTACAGATTGTCGAGGGGGTGCAAAATTCAGTTTAAGATCAGGTGGCGTAAGGAATACATCATCTGCCATAGCCCCGATTGGGAGTAAAAGGTTAACGGGTCAACGTACAGACACTGAGATAGGAGGATAGGTTGTTCATATGACGGCTATGTTCAGGTGTGGAGTATAACGAGTGGATACGATGATGGGGCTGGGTTGACCCTCATTTGGTGAGATTTAACGTTCAGTGAGTTTACGGTTCGAGTTCATACGGTCCAACGGAAAACGTCTCTCGGTCATTGAGATTGTATCTGCCAGCCGGGGTGCGACCCGGCATTGTACCTGCTGCTTGGTCTGCCTCTGCTACAAAGTAGCTCACCTGAGATCCTCGGGGTTCGGTGAGCTGCAGCTAACCTGACCTGATGCACGGGAGCAGCTTTTAAACAGCGCCGTCTCTGCCTGTGCGTGCAAACAAAACAACCAACCAACCAACCATCTCCCCCCACAGCCCGGAAAGCCTTCATCCCTCATACTAACGGTTGAAAAGACTCGCCGCAGAAAAAAAGGATCCCAGCTCCTTAAACAATCCTCTAGCAAGACAAAGAACCTCACATATCTATCGACAGCCTCACAAAACATTAGACCCCAAGAAAACATAACAATATTTTATTGTAAAGAAGACAAGGGTTTCCAATCGGTTTTCAACAACTCGAACAAATCTGCTCTAAAGGGGCATCATTACAGTAAAATTCTTTCTGCTTTTCTAACCAGAAGATTCTCCCCAGAAGGAGAGGCACCACCGGTCCTGGAGGCACTGCAATACCAGGTCAATGCATGGGGTGGACAGAGCAAGCTCCTATTCCAGCCCCCTGTTTCAAAAATCAGTTTAATATACAGTCCTCAAATAAAGGACATATCAGATATTCAACTGATAAGAACAGATTTAAAGTTTATTAGAGAATATTTGAAAATGAACGATACAAAGTGTTTGAAGCGTCAGTTATCGTGTCATTGGTGGTAACATACAGGTTGTAGGGGGATATTAGCGTTTTGGTATTGGACAGCATAGATTTAAATGTTTATTAGAAAATGTTTAAGAATAGATGATACAGAGAGTTTGTAACATCAGTTATTGGTCATCAGGGGTGACATACAGAGTATAGGGGGATGCTAGTACTTTGGTATTGGACAGCACATAACTTATACAGTGTGCAATGTCCCCAATGTGGGGTATACTGTGGGCGAGTTCAAGATACAGTCAGCAAGCAGTGAGGGTACATCACGCATACAACAGTTAAAGACAGTCACAGGTATAAATAAGCAAGCCAGGTAATGGGGATAGAATGACCACTCGACCTGAGCTCATTTAAAGTTTATTAGGGAATATTTGAAAATAAACGATACAAAGTGTTTGCAGCGTCAGTTATTGTGTCATTGGGGGTAACATACAGGTTGTAGGGGGATATTAGCGTTTTGGTATTGGACAGCATATACCAGGGATAGAATGACCCTTAAGTTAAGGTCTGTCGCACTCGATCTTACCCAAAAGACCAAGAAGCACAGAGCTTTACATAACGGTGGGTGAGTTCAAGGTACAGCCAGCAAACAGTCAGGGTACATCACTCATACTACACTTGATCTTAGCCAAAAGGCCGAGAAGCACACTTGTGATCTTAGCCAAAAGGCCGAGAAGCACAGAGCTTTACATAACATATACAGTCTGCAACATCCCCAATGCAGGATATACGGTGGGTGAGTTCAAGGTACAGCCAGCAAAAAAACAGATCAAAACTCCCCCCGCCCTGCAAAGCTCTGTGCCTCTCGGCTCTCTGAGCCCAGATCAAGTACATCACTCATACTACACTCGATCTTAGCCAAAAGGCCGAGAAGACACTCGATCTTAGCCAAAAGGCCGAGAAGCACACTTGTGATCTTAACCAAAAAAAAAAAGACAGAGCCTACAGAGCACAAAGAACTTTGATCTGTTCTCCCTGGGGGAAGGTGCACCGTGCCGGAAGTACTGCATACCAGGCGGATGCATGGAACAGATGGAGCAAGCTCCAGTTCCAAAAAAAAAATCAATTTACTCTACAGCTCTCAAATACCTAGAAGACCAAGAAGCAAAGCTCTATCTACAAGGCACAAAGTTTTGATCTATTTTTTTGAACCACCGTGTTCTCCCTGGGGGAGGTGCACCGTGCCCGGAAGTACTGCAATACCAGGCTGATGCGTGGAGCGGATGGAGCAAGCTCCTATTCCAACTCCCTGTTCCAAAAATCAATTTAATATACAGTCCTCAAATAAAGGACATATCAGATATTAAACTGATAAGAACAGATACTACACTTGATCTTAGCCAGAAGGCCGAGAAGCGATGCTGGTGCTTTGCGGCACAGCGCACACCCCCTGCCCCCATCGCTTTCTACCTCGCCGGGGGCGAGCGCTCAGCCACGCAACGAACACCGTAGCGAGGTAACTCTAAGTGAGGCTCTCACTTCCCTAAAATGACTCCAGTGGAAGAATTCAAAGCAAGACAATTCTGTTAAAAAAAAAAAAGAAAGAAAAAAAGAGACAGTTCCCTGTACGCTCCTCCTTTCCACAAAAACCCACCCACTGACCTGCTGCCCCCGAGCCGCTCGCGCACCCCCCACCCCCCCGACACTTTTTTTTTTCTTTAATTATTTTCCTTGAGTCACGCTAGGAATGTGACTCAAAGGGCCACAACCTTCCTCCTCTTCTGCTCCTATGAACTAGCCCTCGTCTGGGCAAAACATTTACAGAGACTGTTTCCTAGGTTAAGAGGGTGGCATTTTCCCAATGGGAAAAGGGATGGAAATTTTCTCTTCTGTGGGGAGACGAGGGAAAGAACGAGCCAAACCATGCCATTAATTCCGTCTCCCTATTCCAAAAAATCATTGTAATAGCTAGTCCTGAGATAGAGGAAGTATCAGTTATTAAAGTGATAAGAACAGATTTAAAACTTTGATTCCAGCGAATGTTAAAATGATCTAAACTACAGGTTAATAAAAGTATTTCTAGTCCTCTGCACAGAACGCTTAAATTATCCCCAAATCGCAAGTTTGGGTTTAAAAAGTCATAAAAGGCACATCATCCAGTATCTGACACTTGGTGAAATCTCAGTCTAGAACGTACAACCATTTTGGGGGTTGTGCCCTGCTTCTCAACAGTCTGCCCTGAGGTTGCCACTCATAGTCACGAGCTACTCCAGACGGCTCAAGCCCCTCCCTCTCATGGATCAGTAACTGGTTAGCAGATAGGAAAGAAAGGGTAGGAATCAAGAGTCAGTTTTTACAACTGAAAGGGGTAAATAGCAGGCTTCCAAAGTATGAGACGAGACTACAGGCATTAGGGCTTGTCAGCTTAGACAAGAGATGACTAAGATCCCTATAGGATACAGCACCGGTTCTCAACCAGGCGTCTGCCAAAGGAAACCTGGGCTCGACCCACCTCCGCGGGCCACCAAGCCTGCCTGCCTGGTTTGCAGCAGGGGAGGGGCACAACAAAAAATTGCAGCATCACTGCAGAACACAAGAGAGAGCTGTCCCCCTGCCATCATCGGTAAGGGTTGCCTCCCAGCCACAAACAGGCAGCAGCTAGCCAAGGAAACACACACCACCGCTCTGTTCAAGGCGCAAAAGTCCGACCCCCATTCTGCTTTCTTCCCACGAGATGAGATAACAATCTCACAAAACTGGGGCGGAAACGCATAACGGTTACTCTCCAGGAAAAGCTGTGCTTGTGCTTGTGCTTGTGCTTTTGCTTTTGCTTTTCCGGAGCGGGGAAGCAGAGGAAGACAAAAGATTTATACCATCTGAAGAGAAACCAGAACAACCTGCAGAGGCACTGCCAGGGGAAAGGCGCCTTCCGCTCAACTCGGAGTAACTACACCGACAGCCCCACTAAACCTCTCCCTTTTAGAGGAAATGTAATTGAACCGATTTAAATGCCAAATTGGCTTATGGGAACCGGGGACATTGGGAGCAAAACCAGCCCCTTGAGCAGCGACTCGCTTCGCTGCACGCAATGCACCGTGGGTATGGAAATGAGAGTTCCCCGCCGGCCTCCAGCGCTCAAAGGAGTGTTTTCTCAGGGCTGCGTTCCCCAGCTGGGCGGAGATTGGGATGCGGGGGAGGGGGAAAGCTGCTCTCCTGAGACAGTCCCGCTGACGCCCAGGCGCATGGCGGAGGGAGCCGGGCGGGAAGCCAGAGGGCAATCGGGCCCCCGCTGGGTTAGCAGGCTTAAAACCCAGGAGCAGACGCACACACCTTGCAAAGGAGCAGGAGCCGGGATCACGAGCAAGTGTCAACGTAGGGGGGAGGGGTAGCTCAGTGGCTTGAGCATTAGCCTGCTAAACCCAGGGTTGCAAGCTCAACCCCGGAGGGGGGCCCTTTAGTGGGGGATCGGTCCTGCAGTGAGCAGCGGGTTGAACCTCCTAGCAGCCTCTGATTTTACTAAGATGATGGGGTTTTTTTTCATTTGTTTGTTTGTTTGTTTTTAAAAGTGTAGGCCACAGAGTTTAGGCGTAGAAGTTTCTGGTGGTCAGGGAATAACGTACAGATTGTCGAGGGGGTGCAAAATTCAGTTTAAGATCAGGTGGCGTAAGGAATACATCATCTGCCATAGCCCCGATTGGGAGTAAAAGGTTAACGGGTCAACGTACAGACACTGAGATAGGAGGATAGGTTGTTCATATGACGGCTATGTTCAGGTGTGGAGTATAACGAGTGGATACGATGATGGGGCTGGGTTGACCCTCATTTGGTGAGATTTAACGTTCAGTGAGTTTACGGTTCGAGTTCATACGGTCCAACGGAAAACGTCTCTCGGTCATTGAGATTGTATCTGCCAGCCGGGGTGCGACCCGGCATTGTACCTGCTGCTTGGTCTGCCTCTGCTACAAAGTAGCTCACCTGAGATCCTCGGGGTTCGGTGAGCTGCAGCTAACCTGACCTGATGCACGGGAGCAGCTTTTAAACAGCGCCGTCTCTGCCTGTGCGTGCAAACAAAACAACCAACCAACCAACCATCTCCCCCCACAGCCCGGAAAGCCTTCATCCCTCATACTAACGGTTGAAAAGACTCGCCGCAGAAAAAAAGGATCCCAGCTCCTTAAACAATCCTCTAGCAAGACAAAGAACCTCACATATCTATCGACAGCCTCACAAAACATTAGACCCCAAGAAAACATAACAATATTTTATTGTAAAGAAGACAAGGGTTTCCAATCGGTTTTCAACAACTCGAACAAATCTGCTCTAAAGGGGCATCATTACAGTAAAATTCTTTCTGCTTTTCTAACCAGAAGATTCTCCCCAGAAGGAGAGGCACCACCGGTCCTGGAGGCACTGCAATACCAGGTCAATGCATGGGGTGGACAGAGCAAGCTCCTATTCCAGCCCCCTGTTTCAAAAATCAGTTTAATATACAGTCCTCAAATAAAGGACATATCAGATATTCAACTGATAAGAACAGATTTAAAGTTTATTAGAGAATATTTGAAAATGAACGATACAAAGTGTTTGAAGCGTCAGTTATCGTGTCATTGGTGGTAACATACAGGTTGTAGGGGGATATTAGCGTTTTGGTATTGGACAGCATAGATTTAAATGTTTATTAGAAAATGTTTAAGAATAGATGATACAGAGAGTTTGTAACATCAGTTATTGGTCATCAGGGGTGACATACAGAGTATAGGGGGATGCTAGTACTTTGGTATTGGACAGCACATAACTTATACAGTGTGCAATGTCCCCAATGTGGGGTATACTGTGGGCGAGTTCAAGATACAGTCAGCAAGCAGTGAGGGTACATCACGCATACAACAGTTAAAGACAGTCACAGGTATAAATAAGCAAGCCAGGTAATGGGGATAGAATGACCACTCGACCTGAGCTCATTTAAAGTTTATTAGGGAATATTTGAAAATAAACGATACAAAGTGTTTGCAGCGTCAGTTATTGTGTCATTGGGGGTAACATACAGGTTGTAGGGGGATATTAGCGTTTTGGTATTGGACAGCATATACCAGGGATAGAATGACCCTTAAGTTAAGGTCTGTCGCACTCGATCTTACCCAAAAGACCAAGAAGCACAGAGCTTTACATAACGGTGGGTGAGTTCAAGGTACAGCCAGCAAACAGTCAGGGTACATCACTCATACTACACTTGATCTTAGCCAAAAGGCCGAGAAGCACACTTGTGATCTTAGCCAAAAGGCCGAGAAGCACAGAGCTTTACATAACATATACAGTCTGCAACATCCCCAATGCAGGATATACGGTGGGTGAGTTCAAGGTACAGCCAGCAAAAAAACAGATCAAAACTCCCCCCGCCCTGCAAAGCTCTGTGCCTCTCGGCTCTCTGAGCCCAGATCAAGTACATCACTCATACTACACTCGATCTTAGCCAAAAGGCCGAGAAGACACTCGATCTTAGCCAAAAGGCCGAGAAGCACACTTGTGATCTTAACCAAAAAAAAAAAGACAGAGCCTACAGAGCACAAAGAACTTTGATCTGTTCTCCCTGGGGGAAGGTGCACCGTGCCGGAAGTACTGCATACCAGGCGGATGCATGGAACAGATGGAGCAAGCTCCAGTTCCAAAAAAAAAATCAATTTACTCTACAGCTCTCAAATACCTAGAAGACCAAGAAGCAAAGCTCTATCTACAAGGCACAAAGTTTTGATCTATTTTTTTGAACCACCGTGTTCTCCCTGGGGGAGGTGCACCGTGCCCGGAAGTACTGCAATACCAGGCTGATGCGTGGAGCGGATGGAGCAAGCTCCTATTCCAACTCCCTGTTCCAAAAATCAATTTAATATACAGTCCTCAAATAAAGGACATATCAGATATTAAACTGATAAGAACAGATACAAATTTTAGATAATGTTTCTTCAAGATTCCCAAGACACAGACCAGGTTTTCATCTCGAGGCCAAAAGACCAAAACATCAAAACAATTGATCACGGCCTTGGATAGGCCAAGAGACTACTCACCCCATCTGAGCTCAAAGAACCAAGAAGTTATCTTATCTTAGCCAGAAGGCCGAGAAGCGATGCTGGTGCTTTGCGGCACAGCGCACACCCCCTGCCCCCATCGCTTTCTACCTCGCCGGGGGCGAGCGCTCAGCCACGCAACGAACACCGTAGCGAGGTAACTCTAAGTGAGGCTCTCACTTCCCTAAAATGACTCCAGTGGAAGAATTCAAAGCAAGACAATTCTGTTAAAAAAAAAAAGAAAGAAAAAAAGAGACAGTTCCCTGTACGCTCCTCCTTTCCACAAAAACCCACCCACTGACCTGCTGCCCCCGAGCCGCTCGCGCACCCCCCCCCCCCGACACTTTTTTTTTTCTTTAATTATTTTCCTTGAGTCACGCTAGGAATGTGACTCAAAGGGCCACAACCTTCCTCCTCTTCTGCTCCTATGAACTAGCCCTCGTCTGGGCAAAACATTTACAGAGACTGTTTCCTAGGTTAAGAGGGTGGCATTTTCCCAATGGGAAAAGGGATGGAAATTTTCTCTTCTGTGGGGAGACGAGGGAAAGAACGAGCCAAACCATGCCATTAATTCCGTCTCCCTATTCCAAAAAATCATTGTAATAGCTAGTCCTGAGATAGAGGAAGTATCAGTTATTAAAGTGATAAGAACAGATTTAAAACTTTGATTCCAGCGAATGTTAAAATGATCTAAACTACAGGTTAATAAAAGTATTTCTAGTCCTCTGCACAGAACGCTTAAATTATCCCCAAATCGCAAGTTTGGGTTTAAAAAGTCATAAAAGGCACATCATCCAGTATCTGACACTTGGTGAAATCTCAGTCTAGAACGTACAACCATTTTGGGGGTTGTGCCCTGCTTCTCAACAGTCTGCCCTGAGGTTGCCACTCATAGTCACGAGCTACTCCAGACGGCTCAAGCCCCTCCCTCTCATGGATCAGTAACTGGTTAGCAGATAGGAAAGAAAGGGTAGGAATCAAGAGTCAGTTTTTACAACTGAAAGGGGTAAATAGCAGGCTTCCAAAGTATGAGACGAGACTACAGGCATTAGGGCTTGTCAGCTTAGACAAGAGATGACTAAGATCCCTATAGGATACAGCACCGGTTCTCAACCAGGCGTCTGCCAAAGGAAACCTGGGCTCGACCCACCTCCGCGGGCCACCAAGCCTGCCTGCCTGGTTTGCAGCAGGGGAGGGGCACAACAAAAAATTGCAGCATCACTGCAGAACACAAGAGAGAGCTGTCCCCCTGCCATCATCGGTAAGGGTTGCCTCCCAGCCACAAACAGGCAGCAGCTAGCCAAGGAAACACACACCACCGCTCTGTTCAAGGCGCAAAAGTCCGACCCCCATTCTGCTTTCTTCCCACGAGATGAGATAACAATCTCACAAAACTGGGGCGGAAACGCATAACGGTTACTCTCCAGGAAAAGCTGTGCTTGTGCTTTTGCTTTTGCTTTTCCGGAGCGGGGAAGCAGAGGAAGACAAAAGATTTATACCATCTGAAGAGAAACCAGAACAACCTGCAGAGGCACTGCCAGGGGAAAGGCGCCTTCCGCTCAACTCGGAGTAACTACACCGACAGCCCCACTAAACCTCTCCCTTTTAGAGGAAATGTAATTGAACCGATTTAAATGCCAAATTGGCTTATGGGAACCGGGGACATTGGGAGCAAAACCAGCCCCTTGAGCAGCGACTCGCTTCGCTGCACGCAATGCACCGTGGGTATGGAAATGAGAGTTCCCCGCCGGCCTCCAGCGCTCAAAGGAGTGTTTTCTCAGGGCTGCGTTCCCCAGCTGGGCGGAGATTGGGATGCGGGGGAGGGGGAAAGCTGCTCTCCTGAGACAGTCCCGCTGACGCCCAGGCGCATGGCGGAGGGAGCCGGGCGGGAAGCCAGAGGGCAATCGGGCCCCCGCTGGGTTAGCAGGCTTAAAACCCAGGAGCAGACGCACACACCTTGCAAAGGAGCAGGAGCCGGGATCACGAGCAAGTGTCAACGTAGGGGGGAGGGGTAGCTCAGTGGCTTGAGCATTAGCCTGCTAAACCCAGGGTTGCAAGCTCAACCCCGGAGGGGGGCCCTTTAGTGGGGGATCGGTCCTGCAGTGAGCAGCGGGTTGAACCTCCTAGCAGCCTCTGATTTTACTAAGATGATGGGGTTTTTTTTCATTTGTTTGTTTGTTTGTTTTTAAAAGTGTAGGCCACAGAGTTTAGGCGTAGAAGTTTCTGGTGGTCAGGGAATAACGTACAGATTGTCGAGGGGGTGCA